>NC_090029.1:6758376-7103376 GCF_037176765.1 Anolis sagrei
TATCTATCTATCTATCTATCTATCTATCTATCACACATCCAGCCAGCCAGCCAGCCATTTATCATCCATCCATCCATCCATCCATCCATCCATCATCATCCACTTCCTTCCTGTCTGTCTATCTATCTATCTATCTATCTATCTATCTATCTATCTATCTATCTCCCATTCATCCATAATCCATCTACTATCTATCTATCTATCTATCTATCTATCTATCTATCTATCTATTGGGTGTTTTAGTCAGATCGATCTATCTCCCATCCATCCAGCATCCACCTGTCTATCCAACTCTATCTTTCTTTCTTTCTTTCTTTCTTTCTTTCTTTCTTTCTTTCTTTCTTCCTACCTACCTACCTACCTACCTAGCATCAATCTATTGATCTAATCATCTATCATTTCTTTAATTGATGTCTGTCCCTGTTTCTAGAGCTTTCAGGCTACAATAAAATAGAATTAAACAGTTTGAAACCATTTAAAACAATAGGAATAGTTTGTGCAGACAGAAAGTTCATATTAACCACTTTCATCATTTAAAGGCAGTGAAAACAGTTTAAGATGATTTTAAAATCCCAACTTGTGCAGACAGATGAGAGGTCTTCTTGTGGATTCCGAACTTGTTAAAGATCTGGATGAAGGAAGCAGGAATAAATGGATGTTTTGTCTTCCAAAGTTTGAATCTGAAACTGGAGTTTGTTCATGAATGATCAAGGAAGTAGGGATGAGCAGTGAGGTGGCCAAGTTTGATTCGGTGTGACATGATTCTGCGTCAAAACACGAGGGGTTTGTGGAGAAGAGCTCCAAGCGAATCTCTCCAGGTCTGATTGAGGTGATATTTAAGTGACAAATGTGGTTTCATGTACATAAATGTAAAGTGATGTACACACTGAGCCAACGAATCCCGACTTGACATAATGGGGTCTGAGTTTGACATTGATGTCTGGACTGAGCCAGCATTTGGTGGTGTTGTCCAAAGCAAGACATACCTTGTCATCAGCTTTACTGTCTGAACAGGCGACAATATTTTAAGAGTATTTTGCTTTTCTGTAGTTCAGCAGTTCTCAACCTGCGGCTTAAAGAGCTGGGCATGTTTATCCTGCAGAAGAGAAGCCTGAGAGGAGACATGATAGCCATGTATAAATATGTGAAAGGAAGTCACAGGGAGGAGGGAGCAAGCTTGTTTTCTGCTTCCTTGGACATTAGGACGCGGAAAAATGGCTTCAAACTACAAGAGAGGAGATTCCATCTGAACATGAGGAAGAACTTCCTGACTGTGAGAGCTGTTCAGCAGTGGAACTCTCTGCCCCGGAGTGTGGTGGAGGCTCCTTCTTTGGAAGCTTTTAAACAGAGGCTGGATGGCCATCTGTCAGGGGTGATTTGAATGCAATATTCCTGCTTCTTGGCAGAATGGGGTTGGACTGGATGGCCCATGAGGTCTCTTCCAACTCTTTGATTCTATGATTCTATATATTACTATATTGTTCGATAGTATGATATTGTAATATTATTAGTAATATTACATGTAATATAAAATATGCAATTATCATATCATATTATTATTATTATTACAACTACAAGGTCAATGCCCTCTAAGTCCTTCCAGGATTTTCTGTTGGTCATGGGAGTTCTGTGTGCCAAGTTTAGTTCAATTCCGTTATTGGTGGAGTTCAAAATGCACATTCATTGTAGGTGAACTATACATCCCAGCAACTACAACTCCCAAATGGCAAAATCCCCCAACCCCACCAGTATTCAAATTTGGGTGTATAGGGTATTTGTGCCAAATTTGATCCAGCGAATGAAAATACACCCTGCATATCAGATACTTACATTATGATTCATAACAGTAACAAAATTACAGTTATGAAGTAGCAAGAAAAATAATGTTATGTTTGGGGGTCAACACAACATTTGGAACTGTATTAAGGAATTGTGGGATTAGGTAGGTTGAGAATAGTATATTTCCTCTTGGCAATGCTTGGGTGCTTCATTGGATGCAATGAGCATGGATCCGGAAAAGGAGAGAAAGAGAGATCTCCTTATCTCTTTTGGGATCTCCCTCAGGATTGATGTGTCAACCGATCCCTCTCCTTTTTCATAGACACTTCTGATGTTGCAGAATATACGTTACCCGAGATCATTAGAGTACAATCAGGAAGGAAGAGAACGGAGACAGCAATCGATTTTCAGGCCTTTACTATCAAGCAAGATAGGGTGTACAGACCAAAAAGACTGTCACAACTTTGAAGCCGCAATTGCTCCAGTTTTTATAGCATAAAGTCACTTGTTTACACATGCGCAGAAAGGATCTGACATTTACACAGTACAATCATTAACAGGTGTTCCCATGTATAGTTGCCAAGGACATCTTTATCAGGTCTTGGCAAGCACGTTGTGACCCCAAACATCTGCTCGATTAGGTAACTTATCCCAACCTTCACCCGTTACCCTAAGATGACACGTATAAGTTCAATTGCTTAAATCTCTAATTGAATTACAACTTATTTATACTTATAACATAAGAT
The DNA here is from genome assembly GCF_037176765.1 of Anolis sagrei. Lineage (NCBI taxonomy): Eukaryota > Metazoa > Chordata > Lepidosauria > Squamata > Anolidae > Anolis > Anolis sagrei. The sequence goes on from NC_090029.1 coordinate 6,760,902, forward strand.
TTGATCAAGGTAATCTCCTTTTAGTTAAATTCAGCCTTAATAACTTCATTATAACTTATTTCTTATATGAATAATTATGAAGGAAAAACACTAGGATGAAGCTCTTCTAAAATTGCCTACTATTTACATTAAGTAGTCAGAGGATGGCGCTCTCTCACCATATGACCTTAGATATTCCAAGTTTTGGATCGATATTATTGATTTCTTTGTCCTGTCAACTTCTCTTGTTGATTTCTTATCTATGTAAACATCGGCTAGAGCAAACAGGCTAGAGCACACTGACCCCGTGTCAATCGATATAATCTACAGGTTTTTCATGCTTGCAAAATTAGAAATGGTCTTTTCAGAATCAGACAGGAACATGAATCTTCTATTTTATTCTAAATTATCATGATTTCTCTTTATTATTTTATTTTATATCTGCCGCCACACTGATATTTTTATAATTACTGTTCCAAAGGGATTTGTTTCCTGGTTCTTCACCCTTGACAATGGACTTTTTTTGTACAGGAGACGAAGGACAGGAAGAACTTCTGCCAGTCGTACATCCAAAAGATGGTGAAGGAAGCCACGGACATCAGCATGAAAAACGAGTCCTTCCAGAAACTCTGGCCGCAGATGTTCATTGAACTCGTCAGGGACGCCGTGATCGAGATACGCAACAAGGATGCCTACATGAAGCTCTGCCTGCAACGCGTCGTGGGCCAGAAATCGTAGAAGGCGCAGGTTTCCTCTACTTGGATTACACACTGGGCTGTCTTTCCACAAAAAGCGTAAAATGTCACCCTTGGGCACTGAAAACCTGTAAAGATTGGCACAGAGAGACCTTTTCCTCACAGATGGAGATGAGAAGTCGTCCCCCTCCTTGTACGCATCGGCACAGTGTGCCGATGTCTTGGCACCTTTACCGTCCTTCACCAAATCCTAAATTCTCTGCTGTTTTCATGCTAGAACACCAGTCTTAAGGGAAGCACCTCTTTCGGATGCTCACCCTTTCAGGGTTTTCCCCTCTTGCCTTGACACTCCGCTGCTGTGGAATATCACTGGGTTTTGGGGACTGGGGATTTAATAAATTATTCTGTTTATAACTTCCAATATTGAGAATTTGAGTGTTATTTTTCATTGATATTTATGGAAGTATGGTTGTTTTCCTTTTTTTATCGTGTCAGAAGCGACTTGGGAACGTACTGCAAGTCGCTTCTGGTGTGAGAGAGTTGGCCTTCGACAGAGACATTACCCAGGGGATGCCCGGATGTGTTACCATTCTTCTGGGAGTCTTCTCTCATGTCCCTGCAAGCTAGAGCTGACAGATGGGAGCTCGCCCCATCTTGTGGATACGAACCAGCAACCTTCAGGTCAGCAACCCAACATCCAAGTAATAATAATAATCTATATAAATAAAAATGTAATGTTTGTTTGTGCTATTCACAGAACTCAGAAACCACTGGGGCAATTGACACCAAATTTGGACACTATGTCCCTAACAACCCAATGTATGTTCTCCACTCAAAAAAACAATGAAAACCAAAAGCAGAAAGGACTTCTAAACTGCATGTCCACAAAAGGGAAACTGCATGTCTACAGAGACCCATGGCCACGCCCCCTCCTCCTCCTCACGGGGAAACAGCCGGCCGTTAAAGCCAGGAGCACATGCACAGCCACACACACACACACAAGCGAGTGGAGTGGAGGTGGAGGTGAAGGAGAAACAGGTAAAGAAGGAAGAAAGAAGAGAAAGAGAAGGAAAAGAAAAAGAGGAAAGGAAGTAAAGAAGGAGGGAAGGAAGGAGAGAAAGAAAGAAGGGGAGAAAAAAGAAGGGAAGGTTGGCCACAGCAATGCGTGGCGGGTACAGTATAATAACTACTTAAGTAACCCCTGCGATAAGTGAGAGAACACTGTATTTCATTATTGGCGGTTTTTATAACAGAATCAATTAGGAACTGCCATTTATAATGAAATTTTGAAAGTTTTGTTAGAATTCTGAAATTTTCACCACCAGAACTTTAGCAACACTTCAGAAGCAAAGCACCAGCACTCCCTAGTTTTGTAAGTGCTTCAGAACCATTTAGAACCACGGATTGCCCATGTCTAATAGTATCCTCACCATAAACCTCTTTCATCTCATCGAACATCTCCTTTGGTGTCCGGCCTTTCAAGGAAAGGAACTTGAGGACTGCTCTGGATTCCGCTGGGTCCATTCTCAAACCTCGCACCACTTCAGCACCTGTAGTAAAATCAAGACCATTCTCAGTTCAGAGTTGTAAATTGGCACGTAACCTATAGAGACTTACTGTATATACTAAAGTATAAGCCTAGTTTTTCAGCCCTTTTTTTAGGCTGAAAAAGTCCCCCTCGGCTTATACTCGAGTCAAGGTTATTTATTATTTTACTCTATTATTATTTTCATTTCATTTATTATTTTATTCTATTTATTATTATTACATTTATCATTTTACTCTATTATTATACATTTATTATTTTACTGTATAATTATTGTTATTGCTACATTCATTATTTTACTCTTTTTATTACTGTTGTTATTACATTTATTATGTCACTCTCTATTATTATTGGAAGGATACGGAAGTACATTTACATTGAAGAAGGTAAATAATGATTTAATCAGAGTTGGACAGTCTTATCTTAAATTACCTTTTTTTGTAAATATTCAAAAATATATAACCTATGGATTCCTCAATTGGTATCTATTTTTATTTTGCAATTTACCCATAGCTGCTGCATTTCCCACCCTCGGCTTATACTCGAGTCAATCCGTTTTCTCAGTTTTTTGTAGTAAAATTAGGTGCCTCGGCTTACATTCGGGTCGGCTTATACTCGAGTATATACGGTATATCATCACACATGTGCAATTTAAGCATCCTGTGGTAAATAGTAGGCTTGAGCCATGCAGGTATAGTGTGAGGAGTAAATTAGATTCGAAACAATTTTTTCAATTTATTTCGTAATTAGTTCGTAATTAGTTCGTAATTATTTTGTAATTATTTTGTAATTATTTTCGCATGTCTGGTGCAAGTTTTATAGTTGTTGTTCGTTTTATCACACCAACAGTCAACAACAGAGGGAGAGGGAAGCTTCAGAAGTTCCCCCTGTCCCATTTGGAGGTTTTTTTAGCATATTGCGCAATCGCGTCCGCCATTAACGAATCGATTCGTAATTTTACGAAATTTCGTATATTTCGAAATTTTTAAAAGGAAAATTTCAGAATTATTTAAAAAAACGAAACGGCCCCCTAAAAACAAAACGAGTTTAGAACCAAATTCTTCCGTGGTTACCCAAGCCTAGTAAATAGAAGTGGATCAGGAGAAATCTTTAATGAACGCCCCTCATATGATTCCACAGCACCACCTCTTATTCAGATGTATTCATTAGGCAGATAGTACGAGGGGTATTTTTTAAGTAAGGTCCGTTTGAACATAAGTACACAACGAAAGTTTATTTCAAAAAAGTAAATTTATTTTCAGAAAGTACTCTATTTTTCGACATAGTTGCCAAGTTTGTTCAAACACTTATCATACAGCTGTGGACAAGTCTACATAGGGACCACCAAACGCAGCATTGCCCAGACACGCATCAAGGAACATGAAAGGCACTGCAGACTCCTTCAACCAGAGAAGTCAGCCATAGCAGAGCACCTGATGAACCAGCCTGGACACAGCATATTATTTGAGAACACAGAAATGCTGGACCACACCAACAACCACCATGTCAGACTACACAGAGAAGCCATTGAAACCCACAAGCATGTGGACAATTTCAACAGAAAGGAAGAGACCATGAAAATGAACAAAATCTGGCTACCAGTATTAAAAAACTCTAAAATTATAACAGCTAAACAACAGAGAGGAAAAAACCAGGCACAGATTAACACCTCCCAGCAACAGATTTTCCCAGGCTCAGGCAGGCCTTCAAATGCTAATGAAGGTGAAACATTCAGCTGAAACATTCACACCTAACTGCAGCAGGGAAGAGCTCCTTGCCCCACCCCAGCCATTCCACAGATATATAAACCCATTTTTCCTACTTCCAACAGACGTCACTACCTCTGAGGATGCTTGCTATAGATGCAGGCGAAACGTCAGGAGAAATGCCTCTAGAACATGGCTCTATAGCCCGAAAAAACCCACAAGAACCTACTTATCATACCTCTGAACCAATTTTAAAATACCCTCTTCATAAAAACTTGCCGCCTGCTCTGATAACCAAGAGTTCACTGCCGTTTTCACGTCGTCATCATTATTGGTTTTTGTGGTCCTATGTTAGGAGTTTCGGGACCCAACGGGAGCACGGTTTCCTAAACTTTCGGTGTTCAGAAACAATGTTGTAAAGCACTGATCTCGACATGTCAGGAAATTCGTTTGAGAGACCTGTTATTGTGAACCGCCTGTTCTCACAAATCCTCGCTTCAACTGAAGCCACCAAATCGTCTGTAATCAAAGAAGGGCGACCAGAGCGGTCCTCATCATGGGCGTTGTCACGGCCATCTTTGAATTGTCGTACCCACTTACGCACTTTGCTTTCTCTCATAACAGTATCACCGTACACTTCACAAATCTGTCGATGGATTTCTGCAGCAGGCGGGTTCTTTGCTGACAAAAACCGTATCACTGAGCGAACCTCACTTGCGGCAGGTGAGTTGATAGTCTTAAACCTTTTTAAAGCACAGAACAGAACCGTACAGGTGAGCTACAGAGCGGAAACTGAGCACAGTTGTTCCCGAGGCATGCCGGTACACGATGCTCACGCTTGTTGCGGTATGCGTGCGAACTACTAGTGTCTACAACAAAACGAACCTTACTTAAAACATACCCCCGTATATTGTTAATGATAAGCACATACTTTGACTAGGTATCTATGCACCAAACTCTTGGCTCATTCCATCACTTGGCTCAATTTCCTCAATTGTTATGCATCCTTGTTCAGCCCAGGAATCCAAATCTTGGGCAAATAGAGCTCTCTATCCTGCCTTGAAAGAGGATCTAAAATAAAAGACAGAGCTTGGGCTTTTGTTTACTTAGAGCATCTCCGTAGCATGAAAGGAGCAGAAGTTCAACATGGGCTTCTCCTGCCAGAATTGGGAAGAAAAATCCAGGGGTGGAGGAGGGCAGGGAGGTTTTCTTTTTCAAATTATTTGTAGATGTTTGAGTTAGACAGTCTGCCTTGTTTGCCAGTAAAGATCTGTATCTTCAAAGAGACCGTAAGTTGCGCTCTCCACCCCGCGACCCGGCTCTCAATTGCCTTGGCACTGCTTTGGAGAAGCCATCACTCGTTTTCATCATCTTAATTACAAGCCTTTTAAGAATCTAAAATTGAAACTGTCCTGAAGTTTGTCCAGCTGAAATGCTGCAGACTTGCACTTGCGATCTCATCCGTTACAAACAAGCATAAATTATATTTCATTCCCCACATGCGCACACCACTTGCCTCTACTTCTTCAAAGAGGCCAATGGATATGTCTTGTATAAAGATCAGGCACCAACCTAAAAATATAAATATGGCGCGTGGCTCACTATAAATATGAAGCCGTCAAAAGGAAGAGGGAGTATGGTTGTTGAAACATCATCATCATAATCATATTTAATTACTTATTAATCGCCCTCCATCCGAGAATGCTTTAGGCAATTTACAGCTAAATTGTAAAAGATAAAATACATACATACAGAATTTAAAAATTAACAGAGATTGAATGCTATAGTAAAAAGCCAGGTCTTAAGTGCTAGAGTAAAAGGTCCTAAGTCACGCATGGCTCTCATATAGGGTGGCAAGGAATTCCATAAGGCAGGGGCAGAAATAGAAAAAGCCCATCTGCGTCTGGTCCTTTCCAAGGGCACTTCTCTAGGACCCGGTATATAAAGTCACGTTGGGCTGGTCGCAACGATGATGGGAGAAGGAGAGGCGGTCCCTAAGGTACGATGGACCCTGGCCGTAAAGAATTTTAAAGGTTAGAACTAACATCTTATACAGGCCACGGTACTCAGTTGGAAGCCAATGTAAATGTTGCAGCACTGGTGTTGTATGGCATTTCATGGGCGTTCTTGTGGCTGCTGCATTCTGAACAATACGAAGCTTTCGGGTCGTAGACATCGGAAGGCCCACATACAGAGCGTTGCAATAGTCCAGCCTAGACGTGACCGTGGCATGGATGACCATTGCCAGAGCCTCGTCAGATAGGTAGGGTGCCAGTTGTCTCGCTTGTCGTAGATGGAAAAAGGCCTGTTTGCTGGCAGCAGCGACCTGAGCTTCCATTGTCAGCTGTGAATCCAGGATGACACCTAAGCTCTTAACAGTGGTCGATGGAGATAGGGCGGCACCATCGAAGGTGGGTAATGGAGGAGTCAGGCCTGTCGGGTGGCCATGCCAGAGAATCTCAGTCTTCGTCAGGTTCACCTTCAGTCTGCTAGCACGTAGCCAGTTTGACAGAGCTTTCAGACATAGGGTGAAATTGTCTGGAATTGACGTTGCTCCAGGCTCCAGGCGCAGAAGGAGTTGGGTATCGTCTGCATATTGGTAGCAGTCCAGGCCGAAACTCCGAGCCAAACTAGCAAGGGGTCTAACGTAGATGTTGAAGAGGAGAGGAGAGAGAATTGCACCTTGGGGGACCCCACATAGGAGGGGGGGGATCTATCGGAGACTTGATCCATGTACTCCATGCGTTGACTCCGGTTCCGGAGAAATGAGTTGAACCAATTAAGGGCCTGACCGCGAACCCCGGACATGGCAAGGCGGTGAATCATTAGATCGTAGTTGACGGTGTCAAACACTGCAGTAAGGTTGTATAGATTTGAATTTCTCTTTAAATTAGTTGTTGAAATATATCCCACTGAAATATAACAATATCAGGGGAGTTTAGATCAGAGTAGGGGAGAGACACTTAGTATTTGATAAGGTAGGAATTGGGAAACAGCAGAACATGAGAGATTTTAAAATGATTCTTTAAATGAATTCCGCTGCCACCATTCCAATAATAATCAGGCTGAGGTAATATTGTGAGTTTGTTCTGTAATACACACTGGGCCACACTGACCGCATCTCTGTGTACGAACCCACGCTATCTCTTCGTTCATCTGGAGAGGCCACCTGCATTACAAGCGCGATAGGTCGGGACAAGGGATAGGGCTTTCTCGGTGGTGGCCCTTCGACTCTGGAACTCTCTCCCTAAGGACATCAGGCAGGCCCCGTTGCTAGCAATCTTTAGGAGGAGCTTGAAAATGTGGTTGTTCCAGTGTGCCTTTCCAGAATAAGGAAACTCCTAGCACTATGTCCCAACGCACTTTATCAGAGATTCAGGATATCTGCATGTCCATCCCCTTCCAAACACCCCACCTTGTCATGCCCAGCACTTTTAATTTTAATTGTTACAATTGGCCCGGCCATTGTTTTTAATTGCGTCATTGGGTGTTGTTAATTGTTATTTCTTTGTTTTTTGAGTTATTGTGTTGTTGTTGTTGTTGCTGCTGTTTTATTGCATTTGGGCTTGGCCTCTTGTAAGCCGCACCGAGTCCTTCGGGAGATGGTAGCGGGGTACAAATAAAGGATTATTATTATTATTATTATTATTATTATTATTATTATTATTGTTTCTTAGTGGCTGTTGTGAAACTGACTCTAAGAATACTTTAACCACAAAGGTACACACACTGAGGCTGGTATAAGATAATACAAGAACAAGAATGTTTATTGAACAGGCTTGAATTAATTCAGGTACAAATGCTTAGTGGTTTCAGAAAGTTCTGGCATAAAAAGCTTGTGGTTGTGTTAGAGTAAAATCTTAAACACTTCTGGGTTACGAGTCTTCAAAGTTCCACCACAGAAAATTACTTCAGGAAATTAATCTCTGAAAGTAACTCCCAAAACTGCCCTTTAGGAATCTAGCCAAAAATACCCTGAACTAAACTTTCCTAGGAATCAAACAGTCCACTAACTGGGCCCTGCTCCACCACAGTCTTCTAGCTATCTACTAATAGGTACTCTGAATACCTCACAAAAGACTAACCCAATCTTCTCCTCAAAACCCAAAGTTGCTCTGAACTAACACCAACCCTCTCTTTGACAACTCCAAACCCTCACTCCAACTCCAATTGACTAACTGGGACTTCAAGCCTCTGTTTTAAAAGGACACTTTTTTTCTTCTAGGCCCCATCCTAGCCTCCTTATTTTCCCTCTAAGACTTGAACACTCCCCCCTCAAGGAAAATACCTAACTAAAATGGCTTCCACCCGGCTCCCTTTTCTAAAATGGACGCCGTAGCCTTGCCAGGCCTATTCCCTTAAGCTTCAGCCAGCCAGCTAAGGTAAGGGATTCATTACATCTTGCTATTTTCAGTCATTGTTTTGCTGCCTGGCTAAACTTATAATCCAGGAGAGCAAGCCAGTTTGGTATAACAAGAGGAAGGGAAAGTTTTAGTGGTTCTTCTCCTCCATGAATCATAGAATCATAGAATCAAAGAGTTGGAAGAGACCTCATGGGCCATCCAGTCCAACCCCATTCTGCCAAGAAGCAGGAACATTGCATTCAAATCACCCTGACAGATGGCCATCCAGCCTCTGTTTAAAAGCTTCCAAAGAAGGAGCCTCCACCACACTCTGGGGCAGAGAGTTCCACTGCTGAACGGCTCTCAGAGTCAGGAAGTTCTTCCTCATGTTCAGATGGAATTCCTCTCTTGTAGTTTGAAGCCATTGTTCCGCGTCCTAGTCTCCAAGGAAGCAGAAATCATAGAATCAAAGAGTTGGAAGAGACCTCATGGGCCATCCAGTCCAACCCCCTGCCAAGAAGCAGGAATATTGCATTCAAATCACCCCTGACAAATGGCCATCCAGCCTCTGCTTAAAAGCTTCCAAAGAAGGAGCCTCCACCACACTCTGGGGCAGAGAGTTCCACTGCTGAACGGCTCTCACAGTCAGGAAGTTCTTCCTAATGTTCAGATGGAATCTCCTCTCTTGTAGTTTGAAGCCATTGTTCCGCGTCCTAGTCTCCAAGGAAGCAGAAAACAAGCTTGCTCCCTCCTCCCTGTGGCTTCCTCTCACATATTTATACATGGCTATCATATCTCCTCTCAGCCTTCTCATCTTCAGGATAACATGCCCAGCTCCTTAAGCCGCTCCTCATAGGGCTTGTTCTCCAGACCCTTGATCATTTTAGTCGCCCTCCTCTGGACACATTCCAGCTTGTCAATATCTCTCTTCAATTGTGGTGCCCAGAATTGGACACAATATTCCAGGTGTGGTCTAACCAAAGCGGAATAGAGCATGGGGAGCATGACTTCCCTAGATCTAGACACTAGGCTCCTCTTGATGCAGGCCAAAATCCCATTGGCTTTTTTTGACGCCACATCACATTCCTGGCTCATGTTGAACTTCTTGTCCACGAGGACTCCAAGATTTTTTTCACACGTACTGCTCTCGAGCCAGGCATCCCCCATTCTGTATCTTTGCATTTCGTTTTTCCTGCCAAAGTGGAGTATCTTGCATTTGTCACTGTGGAACTTCATTTTGTTAATTTTGTTCAATCATATCTCTAATCTGTCAAGATCGTTTTGAATCCTGCTCGTGTCCTCTGGAGTCTTGGCTCTCCCTCCCAATTTAGTGTCGTCTGCAAACTTGATGATCCTGCCTTCTAACCCTTCATCTAAGTCATTAATAAAGATCCTGAACAGGACCGGGCACAGGACGGAACCCTGCTGATGGCACTCCACTCGTGACTTCTTTCCAGGATGAAGAGGAAGCATTGGTGAAGTTCAATCCTCTTTCAAGCTATCTTCATTATATTTCCTTTCTTGCCATTCTCTTTCCCTGCGTTTTTCAGTTCCCATATGTTATAGTCTAAGGCAGTGCTTCCCAACCTGTGGTCCATGGACCACCAGTGGTCCGCAAGGACGAAAATATGGTCCACAGCCTCACCATTACTACATTGTTGCCTCGAAACTACACGATTAAAATTCAAATATATTTAACATTTTAATTATAAAAATGTGAGTCAAGCACTGAAAGGGTTAAATGGATGCAGTGACTCAGCAAAAGCTGCAGTTCAAAATAAACAGATGTGCCTGTAGCTTAGTAGCCTCAGTGTGAGGTAGGCCTCTGTGTGAGGTAGGCCTCAGTGTGAGGTAGGCCTCAGTGTGAGGTAGGCCTCAGTGTGAGGTAGGCCTCAGTGTGAGGTAGGCCTCAGTGTGAGGTAGGCCTCAGTGTGAGGTAGGCCTCAGTGTGAGGTAGGCCTCAGTGTGAGGTAGGCCTCAGTGTGAGTAGGCTTGGTGTGAGAAGCTTCTGTGAGAGAAGCCCCAGACTGAAGGCAATTGTGTGTGAACACTGTTGTGTGTAAAGCTACTGTGTGAAGCTCCTGTGTAACTTCAGTGTGAGAGGAGGCTCTGTGAGAGCAAAAGTGTTTATCTGCATGACAAAGAAGACCGGCATGGAACCTTGTCCTTGTAAATAGTGCGTCCATATTATTTTACTACAAAGAAAGGCCTCCTATGGAAGAGATAAGGTTGGTTTTTGTTCTTTCTATCATTTTGGGCTACTGGTGCTGGGTCACACTGCTATTCCACTTGTCCAACACGACTGGTCTTGTGAAACCGTCTTATATTTCCGAGGCAATGGGGATATCGGGAGGGGAGGGGAAGACTATCCACGAAAGATTGCTACTACCACATCAGCTCTAGGTTATTAAAAATGTTTTTCTGTGGACGAGCAGATGGCGACTACTGGATGGCATATGTTCTGTATCAGAAACTAGAGCTGATGTGGTCTCTCCAATGCAGTTTTCTGAATCAGCACGCCAAATAACCAAACCAACCGAAAGTTTGCCAGTTCGATGCCCCTGGTTGACGTGAGTTCCCAACTGTCAGCCCAGTTTACTGTTTACCTAAGCCTTTCAAAAACAGCTTGAGCTGTAAGTAGAGAAATTAGGTACTGCTAAAACACGCGGGGGAGGTATTTTGCGACACCATAAAGAAAGAAATCAGAAAATGCTGGGTGACCAAAAGGAAGGAGGAAGTCCTGATGGCTCTCCGTCATAAAGGATGGAGCGATAGCACCCCCCTTTGGCTGGATTAGAGCACAAACTTCAAGGCACCAAAAAGCTGGATGTCAACACAACATCCCTCCTTTCTGATCTGTCTGTCTCTGTCCTTTCAGTCCAAAACGGAATTCAATGTTTGCCGTGTATGTGTTCTGTGATCTGCGCTGAGTCCCCTTTGGGACATAGAGTGGAATATAAATAAAGTGTTGTTGTTGTTGTTCTTGTTGTTATTAGAAACACAACAAGATGAGTCAACAGCAGACAAGGTCACTCTGCTGGTTGTTGTATTGAATCACACGTCGGACACTTCCCAAGGACTGTGTGATGTATCGGCGAATAATGTGTGCAGATCCCAGTAAGGTGGCCTTTTGCAGCTGGCAAATGGTCATTTTGCCAGTTCTGATTGTGTTTAAGTGCAGGCCAATGTCACTGCACCCAGTGTGCTGATCACCACTGGGACCACCTTGACTGGCTTGTGCCAGATTCTTTGCAATTCGATCTTTAAATCCTCATACAGTGTCAGCTTTTCCAGTTGTTTCTCTCCAATCCTGCTGTCACCTGGGATTACGACATTGACAATCCATACTTTGTTTTTTAACACGATTGTGAGGTTAGGAGTGTTGTCCTCCAAAACTCTGTCTGTCTAAATCCAGAAGTCCCAGAGGAGTTTGGCGTGTTCATTCTCTGTAACTTTTTCTAGCTTGTGATCCCACCAGTTCTTTGTCGCAGGCAGATGGTGTTTGTGGCACAAGTTCCAATGAATCATCTGACCAACGGTGTTGTGCCTCTGCTTGTTGTGCCTCTCTGTGCACATTCAGAAGATCTACAAGCCACTCTAGACACCTTCACAGAAGCATACACGAAGCTTGGCCTGTCACTGAACATTGAGAAAACCAAAGTTCTTTTCCAGCAGTCACCAGCCACCCCCTCCCCAATGCCAGAGATACAGCTTAATGGTGTAACATTAGAAAATGTTGACCATTTCCACTCCTTTGGCAGCCACCTCTCCACCAAAGTCAACATCAACACCGAAATACAACACCACCTGAGCTCTGCGAGTGCAACTTTTTCCTGAATGAAGCAGAGAGTGTTTGAGGACCGGGACATCCGTAGGGATACCAAGGTGCTTGTCTATAAAACTATTGTCCTCCCAACCCTGCTATATGCCTGCGAAACGTGGACTGTCTACAGATGTCACATGCAACTCCTGGAACGATTCCATCAGCGCTGCCTCTGGAAAATCCCGCAAATCTCTTGGGAAGACAAGTGGACAAACGTCAGCGTGCTGGAAGAAGCAAAGACCACCAGCACTGAAGCGATGGTCCTCCGCCATCAATTCCACTGGGCCGGCCACGTTGTCCGGATGCCCGACCACCGTCTCCCAAAGCAGTTGTTCTACTCTGAACTTAAGAACGGAAAACGGAATGTTGGTGGGCAGGAAAAGAGATTTAAAGATGGCCTCAAAGCCAACCTTAAAATCTCTGGCATAGACACTGAGAAGTGGGAAGCCCTGGCCCTTGAGTGCTCCAGCTGGAGGTCAGCTGTGACCAGCAGTACTGCAGAATTCGAGGAGGCATGAGTGGAGGGTGAAAGAGAGAAACGTGCCAGGAGGAAGGCGCATCAAGCCAATCCCGACCGAGACCGCCTTCCACCTGGAAACGAATGCCCTCACTGTGGGAGAAGATGCAGGTCAAGAATAGGGCTCCACAGCCACAGCCACCATGAAGGAAACCCATCATGGAAGACCATCTTACTTGTCCAACGAGTCCAAATGTCAAGGACTATTTTTCCCAAACTCCACCAGTGTTCACATCTCAGCATATTGAGTATTCGTGCCAAGTTTGGTTCAGAACTATCATTGTTGGAGTCCACAGTGCTCTCTGGATGTAGGTGAACTACAACTCCCAAACTCAAGGTCAATGTCCACCAAACCCTTCCAGTTTTTTCTGTTGGTCATGGGAACCCTGTGTGCTAAGTTTGGCCCAATTCCATCATTGGTGGAGTTCAGAATGCTCGTCCAACGAGGGATCGCCTAAGTAAGTAAGTAAGCCTCTGCTTGTAGTCAGTCTGCGCGATCTTCTTGCAGCAGCTGAGGATGGGATCTATTGTAGTAGTAGTAGTAGTAGTAGTTGTAAAGCATGTCAATGTACAAGCAAACAAACAAAACCCCAATCTGAGTGGCCTTTCTATTCCAGATGTAGAGCCTCGAAGCCTCCGCAAAAAGCAATGCACTCGGATTGCTGGCCTTGGCTCAACAGCCGTGCCCACAGAAGTGATAGTATGTCAGTTTGGGCCAAGAATTTCCTTTTCATTTAGTTTGATGGATGTCCTTGCGAGGTACATTAGCAAGGCTCCGCATTCTACCTTGCACGTTTGGGAGCTTTGTGTGGATACAGAACAGACCTGAAGCAAAACCTCATTCAATTTCTGGAATTCTTGAAGCTGGGAACGTGGGAAAAAAGGGTGCTAACTTCCCCGTCCCCCCCCTCTCCGAGGTCTCGGCCTATTCTATCCCCAAGAAAAGCTCAGAATAAGAAACACAAAATGTCTTTTTGGGGTGGGGGTTGGGGAGGGGGCGGCGTGGTTTGTCTCCGGCCGTGCCTTTAACACTTAAGTGCAAAGGGAGGGTCGCCCAGAATCACATCTGGTTTCCATCGACTTAAAATATACTGTTAGACAAATGATTGTAAAGTTAATTCAAAATACAGTGGTGAAGAAACCGGGGCCTATGAAATGTTGTGTTTGCATTACTTTTATATACACTCCCATCGTCTAGACATCTTATTTGGGTAGGAGAGAGTTTAATGGCATTAACGTAATTTACATTTGGTGGAACAAGCCGTGGTGGCGTTTGGAGGAAGGCACGCATTTCCAACATGAATCATCTTCCTTGCGATGCTAGCAGTTGTCCCATCCCTTCATGGACTTTTTATGCTTTGATCTCACGCATCTCCTTCCATTGATACACAGAGGCGGCCCTAAGTAATGTTCATTAGGTAAGTAAGCAAACAGTATTTTGGCGCCCTCTCCCCCCCCCCCCCAACCAATCACTGATATATATTTTCCGTTCGTCGTGGGGGTTCTGTGTGCCATATTTGGTTCAATTCCATCATTGGTGGAGTTCAGAATGCTCTTTGATTGTAGGCCAACTATACATCCCAGGAGCTACAACTCGCATATGTCAAGGTCTATTTTTCCCCAAGAGCACCTCAAGAGCGCCCCTGGGCAAAATCAACTATACTGCGAATGCTTACTTTGCGTAATGGTTGAGCCGCCCCTGTTGATACAAATGATAGGATCGAATCCAGATCTTGGCATTTCGCAATGTGATTATTCTAAGGGGGTTTCTCAGCAGAGACAGCAAGGACACCAAATAATATGCTGTGTCCAGGTTGGTTCATCAGGTGCTCTGCTATCTATCTATATTTATGACTGGATGGCTCTCTGTCAGGAGGGCTCTGATTACATTTTCTTGCCCTGGTGAAGAGAGTTGGACTGGATGGCCTTAAGTATTTTCTGTTGCTCATGGGGGTTCTGTGTGGGAAGTTTGCCCCATTTCTGTCGTTTGTGGGATTCAGAATGCTCTTTAATTGTAGTGAACTATATTCCAGTAGTGTAGTGAACTATATCCCAGTAACTCCAAATCCCAAATGTCAAGGTCTATTTCCTCCAAACTCCATCTGTGTTCATATTTAGGCATATGGAATTTTTGTGTCAAGTTTGGTCCAGATCCATCATTGTTTGAGTCCACAGTGGTCTCTGGATGTGGGTGAACTACAATTCCCAAAATCAAGGTCAATGCCCACCAAACCCTTCCAGTGTGTTCTGTTGGTCATGGAAGTCCTGTATGTCATGTTTGGTTCAATTCCGTCATTGGTGGAGTTCAGAATGGTCTTTGATTGTAGGTGAACTATAAATCCTAGTAACTACAAATCCCAAATGTCAAGGTCTATTTCCTCCAAACTCCATCTGTGTTCATACTTAGGCATATAGAATTTTTGTGTCAAGCTTGGTCCAGATCCATCATTGTTTGAGTCCACAGTGGTCTCTGGATGTAGGTGAACTACAACTCCCAAACTCAAGGTCATAGAATCATAGAATCATAGAATCAAAGAGTTGGAAGAGACCTCATGGGTCATCCAGTCCAACGCCCCGCCAAGAAGCAGGAATATTGCAGGAATGCCCACCAAAGCAGGAATGCCCACCAAACCCTTCCAGTGTGTTCTGTTGGTCATGGAAGTCCTGTATGCCATGTTTGGTTCAATTCCATCATTGGTGGAGTTCAGAATACTCTTTGATTGTAGGTGAACTATAAATCCTAGTGACTACAAATCCCAAATGTCAAGGTCTATTTCCTCCAAACTCCATCTGTGTTCATATTTGGGCATATGGAATAGTTGTGTCAAGTTTGGTCCAGATCCATCATTGTTTGAGTCCACAGTAGTCTCTGGATGTAGGTGAACTACAACTCCCAACCTCAAGGTCATAGAATCATAGAATCAAAGAGTTGGAAGAGACCTCATGGGCCATCCAGTCCAACGCCCCGCCAAGAAGCAGGAATATTGCAGGAATGCCCACCAAACCCTTCCAGTGTGTTCTTTTGGTCATGGAAGTCCTGTATGCCATGTTTGGTTCAATTCCATCATTGGTGGAGTTCAGAATGCTCTTTGATTGTAGGTGAACTATAAATCCTAGTAACTACAAATTGCAAATGTCAAGGTCTATTTCCTCCAAACTCCATCTGTGTTCATATTTGGGCATATGGAATATTTGTGTCAAGTTTGGTCCAGATCCATCATTGTTTGAGTCCACAGTGGTCTCTGGATGTAGGTGAACTACAACTCCCAAGCTCAAGGTCAATGCCCACCAAATCCTCCCAGTGTGTTCTGTTGGTCATGGAAGTCCTGTATGCCATGTTTGGTTCAATTCCATCATTGGTGGAGTTCAGAATGCTCTTTGATTGCAGGTGAACTATAAATCCCAGCAACTACAACTCCCAAATGTCAAGGTCTATTTCCTCCAAACTCCATCTGTGTTCATATTTGGGCATATGGAATATTTGTGTCAAGTTTGGTCCAGATCCATCATTGTTTGAGTCCACAGTGGTCTCTGGATGTAGGTGAACTACAACTCCTACACTCAAGGTCATAGAATCATAGAATCATAGAATCAAAGAGTTGGAAGAGACCTCATGGGCCATCCAGTCCAACGCCCCGCCAAGAAGCAGGAATATTGCAGGAATGCCCACCAAAGCAGGAATGCCCACCAAACCCTTCCAGTGTGTTCTGTTGGTCATGGAAGTCCTGTATGCCATGTTTGGTTCAATTCCATCATTGGTGGAGTTCAGAAAGCTCTTTGATTGGAGGTGAACTATAAATAACAGCAACTACAAATCCCAAATGTCAAGGACTATTTTTCCCAAACTCCACCAATGTTCACATCTCAGCATATTGAGTATTCATGCCAAGTTTGGTTCAGAACTATCATTGTTTGAGTCCACAGTGCTCTCTGGATGTAGGTGAACTACAACTCCCAAACTGAAGGTCAATGTCCACCAAACCCTTCCAGTTTTTTCTGTTGGTCATGGGAGCCCTATGTGCTAAGTTTGGCCCAATTCCATCATTGGTGGAGTTCAGAATGCCCTTTGATTGTAGGTGAATTATAAATCCCAGTAACTACAAATCCCAAATGTCAAGGTCTATTTCCTTCAAACTCCATCTGTGTTCATATTTAGACATATGGAATTTTTGTGTCGAGTTTGGTCCAGATCCATCATTGTTTGAGTCCACAGTGGTCTCTGGATGTAGGTGAACTACAACTCCCAAACTCAAGGTCAACGCCTACCAAACCCTTCCAGTGTGTTCTGTTGGTCATGGAAGTCCTGTATGGCATGTTAGGTTCAATTCAATCATTGGTGGAGTTCAGAATGCTCTTTGATTGTAGGTGAACTATAAATCCTAGTAACTACAAATCCCAAATGTCAAGGTCTATTTCCTCCAAACTCCATCTGTGTTCATATTTAGGCATATGGAATATTGTGTCAAGTTTGGTCCAGATCCATCATTGTTTGAGTCCACAGTGGTCTCTGGATGTGGGTGAACTACAATTCCCAAACTCAAGGTCAATGTCCACCAAACCCTTCCAGTGTGTTCTGTTGGTCATGGAAGTCCACTGGTGGAGTTCACAGTGCTCTTTGATTGCAGGTGAACTATAAAACTCCCAAATGTCAAGGTCTGTTTTTCCCAAACTCCCCAGTGTTCACATTTGGGCATATTGCGTATTCATAGAATCATAGAGTTAGAAGAGACCTCATGGGCCATCCAGTCCAACCCCATTCTGTGAACTACAACCCCCAAACTCAAGGTTAACGCCCACCAAACCCTTCCAGTGTGTTTTGTTGGTCATGGAAGTCCCGTATGCCATGTTTGGCCCAATTCCATCATTGGTGGAGTTCAGAGTGCTCTTTGATTGTAGGTGAACTATAAATCCTAGTAACTACAAATCCCAAATGTCAAGGACTATTTTTCCCAAACTCCACCAGTGTTCACATCTCAGCATATTGAGTATTCGTGCCATGTTTGGTTCAGAACTATCATTGTTTGAGTCCACAGTGCTCTCTAGATGCGGGTGAACTACAATTCCCAAACTCAAGGTCAATGTCCACCAAACCCTTCCAGTTTTTTCTGTTGGTCATGGGAGCCCTGTGTGCTAAGTTTGGCCCAATTCCATCATTGGTGGAGTTCAGAATGCTCTTTGATTGTAGGTAAACTATAAATCCCAGCAATGACAATTCCCAAATGACAAAATCAATTTTTTTTGAGTGGAGGACATACATTGGGTTGTTAGGTGTCTTGTGTCCAAATTTGGTGTCAATTCCCCCAGTGGTTTTTGAGTTCTGTGAATACCACAAATGAACATTACATTTTTATTTATATAGATTTATTTACACTATTTATATTCCGCCCTTCTCACCCCGCAGGGAACTCAGGGTGGATTACAATGTACATATACATGACAAACATTCAATGCCATAGGCACACAACATATTTAACATTCCAGTTTTTTCATGAGACTATTCTGGCCACCAGGGGAGCTGTCGCTTCACCCTCAATTTGTGACACTGATGAAGTACTTCCTCATTCTTTGCATGCTTGCTGGAGATTTTTATGGCATCATATATTAGCCCCCCTGCATAAGCGGTACCTAAATTTCCTGTTTGCCAGATGCAAATGTCTTTTGGGCTACAAAGGTCGACAGCAAGCTACACAAATTGGTCGGAAGATCACTCCGACGCGGGCTGGCTTCAAACTCACGATCTTAATGCAGCTGACTCCCAGCCAGTTGCGCCACAGTCCCAGTCCTACCATTATATTCAAATTTGCCCCATATTATTTGCTCTGTGCAGAACCTTTTTTTAAATTCCACTTAAAATAGAAATAACCTGGTTTCTCTCCATATATATATACATATTGCTCAAGTGTATATCAGCTCTATCAACAGAACATTTAATTGGGTGGTTCCTATCCAGAACTACTTAGAAATCTGGAGAACCGGATGCCAAATTCCGAGACTTGATTTGTTGGAGCAGTTTAATTTTATGGCCGTCTTTAGCACGATGCTCAAGTCTTTGAAACTGCTAAGGGGATTGAGTGGAAAGTCGACTTCGACTCAATTAAAAATAATTTCCAGGAGAAATCTGGAAGGCTTTAAAAACAATAAGAAACCCATGGACTCTGCCATGTTCGTGTTTCCATAACTTCTCCTGCATAATTCTGTGACAATTTGAAGGCTGCTGAGATTCCCTGCAATTTTTGTGACCACAAGGAGAAAAAAAAATCCTCCATCTCCAGACTTCTCAGTAGTCCAAAGCGACATGGAAGGTGGAACGGTTCGACCGTCTTTCTTTTCCTTCGGATTGTTTGGTGGCATGTGCCATAAATCAGGCAAAGGCTGAGCAAAGGGAGCGGGAACATCTGGCTTAACCTGAGTGAAAAAGAAGAGAATACTGCATCTGCCGGATGGAAAATCCCCGTATTCCAAAATGCATTTGTGAACAGAGAAAGGGCAAGCAAAGTTCAGCACAAGTGAAATGGCCTTTCTACAATCTGGGCAGATTCTGTAATCCTATGGAAACATTCAGAGCGTGGGTCACAAGTTCATTCTTTCGTAGGACTCACTACGCCAGTGCAAAAGCCGAGGTCCAAAGAAGGAGAAGAGAAGTCAAGAACATCTGGTGGACAAAGAAGGCTGAAGAAATCCAACACCTGGTAGATACCCATGATGTTCAGGGATTTTTCAAAGCCACAAAGGTCATCTATGGACCAAGAAACCATGACATACAGCCTCTACGCGCATCAGATGGAACCAAACTTCTGATGGACCAAAACTCAGTTGCACTATGTTGGAAAGAACACTACCAATGCCTCCTGAACTGCAGCTCGAATGTAGCCAAAGAGGTTCTCTCACAAATCCCGCAACAACAAACCAGGGATGAGCTTGCAGCACTGCCTAGTTTGGAAGAAGTCGTCAATGCCATCAGCCAACAAAAGAATAACAAAGCCAGTGGACCTGATGGGATCCCTGCTGAAATCTTTAAAGATGGAGGACCTCAGCTAACACAAAAACTCCACCAGCTCATAGAAAAAGTGTTGGAATCCTTATGGACAACAAGTTAAACATGAGCCAACAATGTGATGTGGTGGCAAAAAACGCCAATGGGATTTTGGCCTGCATCAATAGGAGCATAGTGTCTAGATCTAAGGAAGTCATGCTCCCCATGCTCTATTCCGCTTTGGTTAGACCACACCTGGAGTATTGTGTCCAATTCTGGGCACCACAATTCAAGAGAGATATTGACAAGCTGGAATGTGTCCAGAGGAGGGCGGGTAAAATGATCAAGGGTCTGGAGGACAAGCCATATGAGGAGCGGCTTAAGGAGCTGGCCATGTTTAGCCTGAAGAAGAGAAGGCTGAGAGGAGATATGATAGCCATGTATAAATATGTGAGAGGAAGCCACAGGGAGGAGGGAGCAAGCTTGTTTTCTGCTTCCTTGGAGACTAGGACGCGGAACAATGGCTTCAAACTACAAGAAAGGAGATTCCATCTGAACATGAGGAAGAACTTCCTGACTAAGAGAGCTGTTCAGCAGTGGAACTCTCTGCCTCGGAGTGTGGTGGAGGCTCCTTCTTTGGAAGCTTTTAAGCAGAGGCTGGATGGCCATCTGTCAGGGGTGATTTGAATGCAATATTCCTGCTTCTTGGCAGGGGGTTGGACTGGATGGTCCATGAGGTCTCTTCCAACTCTTTGATTCTATGATTCTATGACTGTGAGAGCCGTTCAGCAGTGGAACTCTCTGCCCCGGAGTGTGGTGGAGGCTCCTTCTTTGGAAGCTTTTAAACACAGGCTGGATGGCCATCTGTCAGGGGTGATTTGAATGCAATATTCCTGCTTCTTGGCAGAATGGGGTTGGACTGGATGGCCCATAAGGTCTCTTCCAACTCTTTGATTCTATGATTCTATGATTCCTGAACCGCAGCTCCAATGTGGCCGAAGAGGTTCTCTCACAAATCCCACAACAACAAACCAGGGACGAGCTTTCAGCACTGCCTAGTTTGGAAGAAGTCAGCAATGCCATCAGCCAACAAAAACAAAAATAACAAAGCCAGCGGATCTGATGGGATCCCTGCTGAAATCTTTAAAGATGGAGGGCCTCAGCTGACACAAAAACTCCACCAGCTCATAGAAAAAGTGTGAGTGACCCAGAAAATCCCAGCAGATTTCCGGGATGCCACCATCATCACCCTCTTCAAAAAAGGGGAAAGAACAGACTGCGGAAATTATCGAGGTATCTCCCTTCTAACCTCTGAATCTTCCTTGTCTAAGAAAACTCTATAAAATTCAGTGAGTTGTCATAAATCAGTAGGGAACTTGAAGGCATATACTTATAGGACAAGCAATGCAAAGAAAATTCTTTTCCCACTGTGATTAACATGAATGCTACACTTGCAAAAAGGAATTTGACTGAGGTCTGTCCAAAGGACAGCGTTATCTTTTCTATCTTCTCCTTTCTCGCCGCCCTTCCAGCTCGGTTGCTTTTCTCCTTCTCCTTTCATTTGCAGATAAGCTTATTTCAACCCTACCTCTCCTTTCCAACCACCTGCCTTGAGACGAAGTGGTCCCCCCTCTCCGTAAATCAATATTTCTTTTCGCACTCCAAATACTTCTCACCTGCTCTGTCAAAGGGCAAACGGAAAGTTCGCTCTTGCATGTATACATATACACATACTTTGGAGAGGCTGAAGGGAAAATCTTTCTCGTAGTTTTTCTTTAAAATAATATATAGTTAAGGAGCGTTCCCTTCTGTCCCCCCCGCTTTTTTAAAATGCTTAGAATCATAGAATCATAAAGTTGGAAGAGACCTCATGGGCCATCTAGTCCAACCCCATTCTGTCAAGAAGCAGGAAAATTGCATTCAAAGCAACCCTGACAGATTGCCATCCAGCCTCTGTTTAAAAGCTTCCAAAGAAGGAGTTTCTACACACTCCGGGGCAGAGAGTTCCACAGCTGAACAGCTCTTACAGTCAGGAAATTCTTCCTCGTGTTGAGATGGAATCTCCTCTCTTGTAGTTTGAAGCCATTCTTCCGCGTCTTAGTCTCCAGGGCAGCAGAAAACAAGCTTGCTCCCTCCTCCCTATGAATTCCCCTCACATCTTGATGCATGGTCCGCATCATGTCTTCTCTCAGCCTTCTCTTCTTCAGGCTAAATATGCCCAGCTCTTAAGCTGTTCCTCATGGGCTTGTTCTCCAGACCCTTGATCATTTAGTCACCCTCCTCTGGACACATCCAGCTTATCAACATCTCCTTCAATTGTGCCCAGAACTGGATACAGTATTCGAGATGTGGTCTAACAAAGGCAGAATAGAGCATGGGTAGCATGATTTCACGTACGGATGTGAGAGCTGGACCATAGGCTGAGTGAACGACGAGAGATGCTTTTGAGCTGTGGTGTTGAGAAGAAGTTCTGAGAGTGCCTTGGTCTGCCAGAAGATCCAACCAGTCCATACTTCAGGAAATAAAGCCCGACTGCTCATTGGGGGGGGGGGGGACGATAGTAGAGGCAAGATGAAGTCCTTTGGCCACATCATGAGAAGAAAGGAAAGCTTGGAGAAGACAATTATGATGTGGAAAATGGAAGGAAAAGAAGAGGGGCCGACCAAGGGCAAGATGGATGGATGACATCCTTGAAGTGACTGGATTGACCTTGAAGGAGCTGGGGGTGGGCGACCGACACTATCCCCTGGAGATCTGGCATGGACTGGTCCATGGAGGTGAGGTGGATCTGTAATTGGTTAAGTGGACGAACACAGAGAAGTGCTCACTAATGCTTCCTCTTCATCTTGGAAAGAAGTGACAAGTGGAGTGCCTCAGGGTTCCGTCCTGGGCCCGGTCCTGTTCAACATCTTTATTAATGACTTAGATGAAGGGTTAGAAGGCAGGATCATCAAGTTTGCAGACGGGACCAAATTGGGAGGGATAGCCAATAGTCCAGAGGACAGGAACAGAATTCAAAACGATCTTGACAGATTAGAGAGATGGGCCAAAACTAACAAAATGAAGTTCAACAGTGACAAATGCAAGATACTCCACTTTGGCAGAAAAAATGAAGTGCAAAGATACAGAATGGGTGACGCCTGGCTCGAGAGCAGTACGTGTGAAAAAGATCTTGGAGTCCTCGTGGACAACAAGTTAAACATGAGCCAACAATGTGATGTGGCGGCAAAAAAAGCCAATGGATTTTGGCCTGCATCAATAGGAGCATAGTGTCTAGATCTAAGGAAGTCATGCTATCCCACTTTTCTGCTTTGGTTAGACCACATCTGGAATATTGTGTCCAATTCTGGGCACCACAATTCAAGAGAGATATTGACAAGCTGGAATGTGTCCAGAGGAGGGCGACTAAAATGATCAAGGGTCTGGAGAACAAGCCCTACGAGGAGCGGCTTAGGGAACTGGGCATGTTTAGCCTGAAGAAGAGAAGGCTGAGAGGAGATATGATAGCCATGTATAAATATGTGAGAGGAAGCCACAGGGAGGAGGGAGCAAGCTTGTTTTCTGCTTCCTTGGAGACTAGGACGCGGAACAATGGCTTCAAACTACAAGAGAGGAGATTCCATCTGAACATGAGGAAGAACTTCCTGACTGTGAGAGCCGTTCAGCAGTGGAACTCTCTGCCCCGGAGTGTGGTGGAGGCTCCTTCTTTGGAAGCTTTTAAGCAGAGGCTGGATGGCCATTTGTCAGGGGTGATTTGAATGCAATATTCCTGCTTCTTGGCAGAATGGGGTTGGACTGGATGGCCTATGAGGTCTCTTCCAACTCTTTGATTCTATGATTCTATGATGAGGTCACAAAGAGTCGGAAACGACTGAATGAATGAACAACAACAAATTCCAGGTGTGGTCTGACCAAGGCAGAATAGAACATGGGGAGCATGACTTCCCTGGATCTAGACACTATACTTCTATTGATGCAAGCCAAAATCCTATTGGCTTTTTTGCCGACTCATCACATTGTTGGCTCATGTTTAACTTGCTGTCCATGAGGACTCCAAGATCTTTTTCACACGTACCGCTCTCGAGTCACATGTCCCCCATTCTGTATCTTTGCACTTCATTTTTTCTGCCTAAAGCTTTACCCTGACCCTCTTCTTGTGGACGGAGAACAATGAAACTTGGCCGGGTTCTGAGTCCTTCTTTCCATGGGTGCCACCAAGGGACACACACTTCTTCCTTCTTTTTAAGCAACTGTAAACACCTCGCTTGTAGAAGTTGACAGGTTGCTCCAAAAGCCACATTGTGCCTTTTGAAATCAGAGTCTCATCATCTGAAAAAACTTGCCATTCAAAAATAACATTCTTGTTGGAAAGAGGTGGACATCTGATGGTGTGAGGTTGGGTGAATCAGGGGGATGCGGGAGAATTTCAAAGCCACTGGAGCATGCTTCTTCCATTTGGGCAGCAGGTGAGTTGTGAACTGGTGCATTGTCTAGCAGAAGGCAGACACCTTTGGTGAGCATGCCACATTGTCTCTTGGTTTGGATGGACTCCTGCAATTTCTACAGCAGTGAAGCCTAGTCTGTTCCAGCGATCATGGTCCCCTTTGCTAGGAAATCCATCAATCCTACTCCGTGTTGTTGTTGTTGTTCATTCGTTCAGTCATCTCCGACTCTTCGTGACCTCATGGACCAGCCTACGCCAGAGCTCCCTGTCGGCCGTTACCACCCCCAGCTCCCTCAAGGTCAGTCCAGTCACTTCAAGGATGCCATCCATCCATCTTGCCTTTGGTCGGCCCCTCTTCCTTTTGCCTTCCACTTTCCCCAGCATGATTGTCTTCTCTAGGCTTTGCTGTCTCCTCATGATGTGGCCAAAGTACTTCAACTTTGTCTCTAGTCTCCTTCCCTCCAGTGAGCAGTCGGGCTTTATTTCCTGGAGGATGGACTGGTTGGATCTTCTCGCAGTCCAAGGCACTCTCAGCACTTTCCTCCAGCACCACAGCTCAAAAGCATCGATCTTCCTTCGCTCAGCCTTCCCCAAGGTACAGCTCTCACATCCGTAGGTGACTACAGGGAATACCATGGCTTTGACTAGGCGGATCTTTGTTGCCAGTCTGATGTCTCTACTCTTCACTATTTTATCGAGACTGGACATTGCTCTCCTCCCAAGAAGTAAGCGTCTTCTGATTTCCTGGCTACAGTCTGCATCTGCAGTCATCTTTGCACCTAGAAATACAAAGTCTGTCACGGCCTCCATGGTTTCTCCCTCTATTTCCAGTTGTCAATCATTCTTGTTGCCATAATCTTGGTTTTTTTGACGTTGAGCTGCAACCCGGCTTTTGCGCTTTCTTCTTTCACCTTGATTAGAAGGCTCCTCAGCTCCTCCTCGCTTTTGGCCATCAGAGTGGTGTCATCTGCATATCTAAGGTTGTTAATGTTTCTTTCAGCAATTTTCACCCCAGCTTTGCATTCATCCAGCCTACTCCGTGCTTCCCCCAAAATACTGTGAGCATGATCTTGCGTGCCGAGAGTTGGGCATGTGCCTTCTTTGGAGGTGGTGAGTCATGATGCTTCCATTGCATCAACTAGACTTTAATCTCAGGATCAGAGTGATGAACCCAGCTTTCATCCTGTGTGATCGTCGGTATGTTGACAAAGTCCTCCTGGTTTCCATGGCACATCATTGTCAAGAGAGTCTGAGAGCATTCAACTCGTTCCTGCTTCTGGGAAGGTGTGAGCAGCCGGGGGACCCAGGAGGCGGATACATTTTGCAAGTGAAGATGGTCTTGGGTGATATTTTCCACAGACCCCACACTCATCTTGACATTTTGGGCTGGGTCGTGAATGGTTACATGGCGATTTTCCAAAATGTCGACCTCCACTTGCTGGATGATGTGTTCATCAATAGCAGAGTATGGTTGCCCAGGAATTGGAGCTGTTTTCACCTTCCACATTGGAATGGATGGTGCCAGTTCTTGACTCCATCATATGATGGGGAATCCTCACCATGAACCTCTTTCATCTCATCGAACATCTCCTTTAGTGTGCGGCCTTTCAAATAAAGGAACATGAGGACTGCTCTGGTTTCCACTGGGTCCATTCTTAAACCTCACACCACTTCAGCACCTGTAACATCAAGACCGTTCTCCGTTTTGAGTTGTAAATTGTCACATAACCTATAGAGACTTATATCATCTCACATATCCAGTTTCAGAGTTCTGTGATAAATAGAAGTGGGTCAGGGGAAATCTTTAATGAACACCCCTCGTAGCAACAGAAAGGAGACAGTGGAAGGGGGCTTAGTTGCATCTTTTGGGGAAAAGGTGATCTGGTTTCTTTTACAAGTGTAGAATTGCTGCTGTCTGAGCTGGAAAACGTATATCTCTGTTTGCAGTGTCTTAATGCACATTCTGAAGCTGTATATAGAAATTAACGGCAGCTTTTGTAGTGTTAAGGAATATTTATTAATATTCCACACGGCAAAAAAGGTGTTAGAGCAATGTTTACCATCACTGAAAGATTAATGAGGTACCAAATGACATTCTCAAACAGGTAGATGTGTGGAAAAGGTGTTTTGCTTCAAACTCACCTTCCAAATCAGACAAACTTGCAAAGCCAGCCGCACGGTCGGACTCAAAAACATGGGTGGGCAACTGTGGTAGGCCCAGCGGCCATTTCTATGTTGGTTTCCAAAAAAACATAAAACTAAGAATTCTAAAACGCCTGGAAGATGATATCTTGTTCCCCTAAATCTGCATTTTTGGATGCTAAATGGTGCAGAGAGGACTTGAAACTTGGGTTCATGTACCTGGAAGTTTCCAGGATCAGCAGTTCATCCCCTTGACTTTTTTTTGGACAGATTAAGATTTATTTATCTGTGGATTTTCCTTGGCCTAAGGGATTTATCGGGGGCTACAAAAACATCTTAGAGAAGAAAAGTTTGGATGTAGATCCAAATAGCTTTTGGCGATACGAGTGGTGGTTTCAGTACACAGAAAGGAATGACAGCGCTTGTGGTGATACGGAACGTTTAGTACCATTCAGACTGCTCAGATAACAAAATGAAGTTCAACAGTGACAAATGCAAGATACTCCACTTTGGCAGAAAAAATGAAATGCAAAGATACAGAATGGGGGACAATGCCTGGCTCGAGAGCAGCACGTGTGAAAAAGATCTTGGAGTCCTCGTGGACAACAAGTTAAACATGAGACAAGAATGTGATGTGACGGCAAAAAAAGCCAATGGGATTTTGGCCTGCATCAATAGGAGCATAGTGTCTAGATCTAGGGAAGTCATGCTACCCCTCTATTCTGCTTTGGTTAGACCACACCTGGAATATTGTGTCCAATTCTGGGCACCACAATTCAAGAGAGATATTGACAAGCTGGAATGTGTCCAGAGGAGGGTGACTAAAATGATCAAGGGTCTGGAGAACAAGCCCTATGAGGAGCGGCTTAGGGAACTGGGCATGTTTAGCCTGAAGAAGAGAAGGCTGAGAGGAGATATCATAGCCATGTATAAATATGTGAGAGGAAGCCACAGGGAGGAGGAAGCAAGCTTGTTTTCTGCTTCCCTGGAGACGCGGAACAATGGCTTCAAACTACAAGAGAGGAGATTCCATCTGAACATGAGGAAGAACTTCCTGACTGTGAGAGCCGTTCAGCAGTGGAACTCTCTGCCCTGGAGTGTGGTGGAGGCTCCTTCTTTGGAAGGTTTTAAGCAGAGGCTAGATGGCCATCTGTCAGGGGTGATTTGAATGCAATATTCCTGCTTCTTGGCAGAATGGGGTTGGACTGGATGGCCCATGAGGTCTCTTCCAACTCTTTGATTCTATGATTCTATGATAGGTGGCCGTTGGTTTTTTTTGGAAAGTCCTATGCAAAGGCAAAACAGTGTCATCAAAATCAGAAAGTTAGAAGAGATCATAAAGGCCATCCAGTCCAACCTCCTTCTGTCATGCAGGTGTTGTCAAACACGACACCCCACCCCAATCTATAGAAACAAAAATGTAATGTTCGTTTGTGGTATTCACAGAACTCAAAAACCACTGGGGGAATTGACACCAAATTTGGACACGATACACCTAACAACCCAATGTATGTCCTTCACTAAAAAAATTGATTTTGTCATTTGGGAGTTATAGTTGCTGGGATTTATAGTTCGCCTACAATCAAAGAGCATTCTGAATCCCACCAACGATGAAATTGAACCAAACTTGGCATACAGTTCTCCTATGACCAACAGAAAATACTGGAAGGGTTTGGTGGGCAGTGTCCTTTGGTTTTGGAGTTGTAGTTCACCTACATCCAGAGATCACTGTGGACTCAAACAATGATGGATCTGGACCAAACTCCACACAAATACACAATATGCCCAAATGTGAACACTGGGGGAGTTTGGGGAAAATAGAATCTTGACATTTGGGAGTTGTAGTTGTTGGGATTTATAATTCACCAATGATAGAATTGGGCCAAATCTCCCACACAGAACCCCCATGTTGACCACAGCAACGCGTGGCAGGGGACGGCTAGTATCAATAAAAATGTAACCTTCGTTTGTGGGATTAATGTAACTCAAAAAACACTAGACGAATTGGCACCAAATTTGGACACAAGACACCTATCAGGCCAATGAGTGACCATCACTCATAAAAACACTGAAAAACACAGCGGAAGAGACCTAAAAGGCCAAAACATAAAAATTACATTACATTACATGCACAAAACCACACACATACACACGCACACACACATATGTGTGCAAACACACACATATACACAAATATATACACACAAATATACACATATATACACACACTAAACACATATACACAGACTGGGCCACAGCAACGCATGGCAAGGGACAGCTAGTGATTTATAATTTGCCAAGGACACTAAAGACAAAAGAGATGTCATTACTTTGTTCTGTTCCTGTGAGGTCCCACACAACCCTCAGAACGTATCTCCCTCTGCATCCCACCCTGCAGTTTAAGATCCTCCGGGGAGGGCCTGCTCTCAGCTCCGTCAGCTTCGCAAATTCGTTTGGTAGGAATGAGAGACAGGGCCTTCTTGGCTGTTGCCCCCTGCCTATGGAACTCGCTCCCCAGCAAGATCAGGTTGACTTCTTCCCTCCTGTCTTTCAGGAAAAAACCTGAAATCATGGTACTGGGACCAGGCCTTTGGACAACATACGTAGCAGCACCTGGTTATGGACCTGAACTGTAATGGCTTATGGTTTTGACATAATTATGGAATTGAACTGGACTGGTTTCATGGTGTTGACCAATGTTTTGACTGCTTTTAACCTAATCATAGAATCATAGAATCAAAGAGTTAGAAGAGACCTCATGGGCCATCCAGTCCAACCCCATTCTGCCAAGAAGCAGGAATATTGCATTCAAATCACCCCTGACAGATGGCCATCCAGCCTCTGTTTAAAAGCTTCCAAAGAAGGAGCCTCCACCACACACCCAGGCAGAGAGTTCCACTGCTGAACGGCTCTCACAGTCAGGAAGTTCTTCCTCATGTTCAGATGGAATCTCCTCTCTTGTAGTTTGAAGCCATTGTTTTGCGTCCTAGTCTCCAAGGAAGCAGAAAACAAGCTTGCTCCCTCCTCCCTGTGGCTTCCGCCCACATATTGATACATGGCTATCATATCTCCTCTCAGTCTTCTCTTCTTCAGGCTAAACATGCCCAGCTCCTTAAGCCACTCCTCATAGGGCGTTCTCCAGACCCTTGATCATTTTAGTCGCCTTCCTCTGGACACATTCCAGCTTGTCAATATCTCTCTTGAATTGTGGTGCCCAGAATTGGACACAATATTCCAGGTGTGGTCTAACCAAAGCAGAATAGAGCATGGGGAGCATGACTTCCCTAGATCTAGGCACTATGCTCCTATTGATGCAGGCCAAAATCCCATTGGCTTTTTTTGCCGCCACATCACATTGTTGGCTCATGTTTAATTATTTATTTATTGTTTTAAACTATTGATATATTGTTGTTTGTTTGTATTTATGGCATTGAATTGTAAGCTGTCCTGAGTCCCCCTTTGGGGGTTGAGAAGGACGAGATAGAAACGCCGGAAATAAATAAATAAACCCTCGTGACAGACCACCACCAGCCAATCCCCCTCAGACACATCCTTCATTTTTATAATCTTCAGTTGGGAAAATAGGGTGTAGCATAATGCTTGCTGGGCAGGAACCTCCATAACCGCAGTCTTTGATCTAAATTTGATTTCACAGAAGACACAATCCAGGCCCTCCTGACAAATGGCAATCCAGCCTCTGTAAAAAAAAACCCAGAGAAAAAGACCTGCACACACTCCAAGGCAACATGTTCCTTTCTCAATCAGTAATGACCATTGGGAAGCTCTTTAGGTGGATCTCTTCTTCCTGTAGATTGAATCCATTGCTCCATTGTGTTCTAAACTCCAGAGCAGCAGAAAACAGAAAACAAGCTTGTCCCCTGAGGCAAGGGAGAGAGACTATTTCCTTATTAAAAACCTCTTTGCTCTTATACTGATTCAGTTTCTTCTTTTATATTGGCTGGGACTTTCTGCGTGCTGTTCAACCTTTGTACTTTTATTCACAGGCAATGAGACACTCTTGTGTATAACAAAGTAACACAGTTTATTTATAACTTCTGGCTCCAACGCTTGTGGTTACATTTGTGTTTTGTTGCAATCTTGAGGCTTACAGTTAGTATCATTTACTTGGTTTACTTTTCTGAATAGACTTTCAATGTTTCACATTCACCAACATGTTACTTGCTTTACACACTCTTGGCTGAATTATATTCTGACTAAAACAACACTGACTTTCTTTATGTTCCTTAAAACTCGAGCTCTATTTAACTAACTGCTTCTCTATATCAGAAGTCTTTAACACATCTTCATAACTGCTTATTTCTATCAGGCACTCCAAAAACCAACTATCGTTTTCACACACAGATTCCTAACTGTCATTTTCAAACTCTCTCACTCTAACTGCCTCTTTCAAAACCTTGGCTCCACCCCTTTGGAATGTTCAGCTCTGCTCTCCCCAACTGTCATTTTGGCCTAGCAGCCTTTTCAAATCCTGGGCCTACACTAATCTGCTTCACATATGCAAATGAATCCTATCTCTGCTGTTGCTACCCTGTCTGTGCCTATTCTTCCCTATTTGCCATATGTAAACATAGAGCTATACACCAAAAATTTAACATAGAGTAGCAATTTCGCTACATCCCCTTTTCCTCAATGTGACATTCTTTCCGATATTTCAATGTGGCTCTCAGGTCCCCTCTCAGCCTTCTCTTCTCCAAGCGAAATCTACTGGACTCCTTCATCTGCTCCTCAGAGGAATTCATAGATTCCAGACCTTTGGTCCTATTGGCCAACCTTCTTTGGTCACCTTCCATCTTGCCCATTGTCTCCTTGCATTGCTTTGCCCAGAACTGGACACAGGATTATTCCATGTGAGGTCCAACCAAAGCAGAATAGAGTGGGACTGTGATGTTCTCTTGATCAATAGCTATCTCAGGACGTTCATCCATCCGTCCTCACCTCCCAGCTCAAACACCCATTGGCTCACATTCAAGCATCCCAACCCAAAGAGCAGTTCAATGTGTTCTTAACGTTGATATATACATTCTTAATACGACTTCCATTAGACATGGAGGAAACCAGATCTCCACCTTGGGACTTGGCCTCCAGTTGTCGAAACTTTGCTATGAAAGAACACCCCAGAGGAGGAAATATCACAAGAACTAGAAGCCACAATTATTCCAAAACTAACTGGTTGTACAAGGAACTGAATATGTAACAAGGCCTCAGAAATGCTAATTTGTTAACGTGGTGCGATAGTCAATCAAGACTTCAGAGCTAACCCATGAATACATTCATTGACCTAAACTCCACCAATGATGGAATTGAACTAAACTTGGCACACAGAACTCCCATGACCAAGAGAAAATACTGGAAGGGTTTTGTGGGCATCGACCTTGAGTGTTGGAGTTGTAGTTCACCTACACCCAGAGAGCACTGTGGGCTCAAACAATGATGGATCTGGACCAAACGTGGCATGAATCCTCAATATGCCCAAATGTGAACACTGGTGGAGTTTGGGGAAAATAGACCTTGACATTTGGGAGTTGTAGTTGCTGGGATTTGTAGTTCACCTACAATCAAAGAGCATTCTGAACTCCACCAACAATGGAATCGAACCAATCTTGGCATGCAGAACTCCCATGACCATCAGAAAATACTGAAAGGTTTTGGTGGGCATTGACCTTGAGTTTTGGAGTTGTAGTTCACCCACATCCAGAGAGCACTGTGGACTCAAACAATGATAGATCTGGACTAAACAAATACCTAATACGCCCAAATTTGAATACTGGTGGGGTTGGATGGGGTGGGGTGGGGGGCTGATTTTTGTCACTTGGAAGTTGTAGTTGCTGGGATTTATAGTTCACCTACAATCAAAGAACATTCTGAACTCCATCAACGATGGAATCGAACCAATCTTGGCATGCAGAACTCCCATGACCATCAGACAATACTGGAAGGATTTGGTGGGCATTGATCTTGAGTTTTGGAGTTGTAGTTCACCCACATCCAGAGAGCACTGTGGACTCAAACAATGATAGATCTGGACCAAACTTGGCACGAATACTCAATATGCCAATATGTGAACACTGGGGGAGTTTGGGGGAAATAGACCTTGACATTTGGGAGTTGTAGTTGCTGGGATTTGTAGTTCACCTACAATCAAAGAGTATTCTGAACCCCACCAATGATAGAATTGAGTCAAACTTCCCACACAATGCCTTGAAGGGACTTGCTGGCATGAGCCTCCCTCCAGCCTTGCATGCTCTCCCTCGCCTACACATGCGCATCACGTTGCCATGTGCCGAGCACACCTGCTCTCCCCTCTCTCAGAAATTGAGAGGCCAGCCAATCACAGCAGAGGAGGGATTTTGGTGGGAGGAGTCACTGTTTCTAAAATGGAAGAGAAGGACAGGCGGAGAGATCTTCAGCCTCCTCTACTAAAGTTTCTGAAGTCCATCAGAAATTTATGTTTTCTGATGGTCTTTGGTGACCCGTCTGAAACCCTCTTGCGACCCCGATAGGATGTTAGGAATTGTGGGAGTTGAAGTCCAAAACACCTGGAGGGCCCAAATTGACCCATGCCTGCCTGAAACTCACTTGTACCTGGTTACCTGGGAATTTTGGGCAATCCATCATCCGCCTCCCGCTGTCGAGGCACGCTCAGCCAGATGCTGGGTGTTCTTCAAGCCTCCTGCTCATGTCAAGCCTTTGGCTTCTGTATCAGCTCTGGCAAGACGGAGCCTGTCGAAAGGCGGGTTCATAAATTACAAAAACAACACAGAGAGATTGAGAGAGGGGACGGAAAGCTGCATTTAGGAAGCCGGTGAGCAGAAAAAGAAAGTGCTAGCACTCCTGGCCAATAGTGAGAGTGGAGGAAACTTGAATTGGCAATTAATTACTAATTTTCAATAGGGGAAACAGGCAAAACTACGAGCCTCGGCTGGGGTGTACTTTCTACAGTGTAGATCAGGCATGGGCAAATCCATACCCTGGTCCAAGGGCCGAAAGTGGCCCCTTGGGCTCTTTTCTCAGGCCCTCCTCTCTCTCACCATCCTATCCTTCCTTCCTTCTCTCTTTCCTCTCTCCCTCCCTCCCTCCCTCCCTCCCTTCCTTACTCCCTTCTATCCTCCCTTTCACCCTTTCATCCTTCTTTCCTTCCTTCCCTCTTCCCTCCTTCCAGGGGCGGCTCAACCATTACGCAAAGTAAGCATTTGCAGTATAGTTGATTTTTCCCAGGGGCGCTCTTGAGGTGCTCTTGCGAGTTGTAGTTACTGGGATGTATAGTTCACCTACAATCAAAGAGCATTCTGAACTCCACCAATGATGGAATTGAACCAAATATGGCACACAGAACTCCCACGACGAACAGAAAATATGCATCAGTGATTGGTTTGGGGGGGGGGGGGGGACGGGACGGGGACGGGACGCCAAAATACTGTTTGCTTACTGCTGAAAATTACCTAGGGCCACCTCTGCCTCCTCCTCCCCCTCTCTTTCCCCTTCCTTCCTTCCTTCCTTCCTTCCTTCCTTCATTCATTCCTTCCCCTTTGTCTATCCTCCCTCCCTTCCCTCTCTCACATCCTTCTCTTCCTCCCTCCCTCCCTTCTCTCTTTCCCTCCTCCTTCCCTCTCTCCCTTCCTTCCTGACCTCTCTCTTTCTCCCTCCCCCCTCTCTCCTCCCTCCCTTCTCTCTTTCCTTCCTCCTTCCCTCCCTCACTCCCTTCCTTCCTTACCCCCTTCTTCCTTCCCTTCCACCCTTTTCCTACCTTCCCTCTTTCCTCCTTTCCCCTCTCTCTTTCCCTTCCTTCCTTCCTTCCCTTTTGTCTTTCCTCCTTCCCCCCTTCCCTCCCTCCCGTCCTTCTCTTCCTTCCCCCTTCCTTTTCTCTTCTCTTTCCTTCCTCCTTCCCTTCCACCCTTTTATCCTTCCTTCACTTCCTCTTTCCTCCTTCACCCTCTCTTTCCCCTTCCTTCCTTCCTTCCTTCCTTCCTTCCTTCCTTCCTTCCTTCCTTCCCTTTTGTCTTTTCTCCCTCCCTCCCCTCCCACCCAACCTTCTCTTCCTGCCTTCCTTCTCTCCTTCCTCCTCTCCCTCCCCCCTCTTTACCCTTCTTCCTCCCCTTCCACTCTTTTATACTTCCCTCTTTCCCACTCTCTCTTCCCCTCCCTCCCTCCCCTTGTCTTTCCTCCCTCCCTCCCTTCCTTACTCCCCTTCTTCCTTCGTTTCCACCCTTTTATCCTTCCTTCGCTTCCTCTTCCCTCCTTCTTCCTCTCTCTTTTCCCTTCCTTCCTTCCTTCCTTCCTTCCTTCCTTCCTTCCTTCCTTCCCTTCCTCCCTCCCTCCCCTCCCACCCATTCTTTTCTTCCTCCCTCCCTTCTCTTTTTTCTTCCCTTTCTCCCTTCTTTCCTGACCTCCCCCTTTCTGCTTCCCTCCTTCCCTCCTTCCCTCCTTCCCTCCTTCCCTCCTTCCTTCCTTCCTTCCTTCCTTCCTTCCTTCCTTCCTTCCTTCCTTCTTTCCTCCCTCCCTTCCGCCCTCCCTCCCTCCCTTCCTTTTATTTTCCTCCCTCCTTTCCTCCTGGTGGATGTTTAGCTGGCAGAAGAGATGGTTGACAGGGAACATGAGAACCATGTTTCAAGATTTCAAGGAGCATCTCATTGAGGAGGAGGAGGAAAACTGATTTTCTGTTGCTCTGGAGACCAGGGCACAAGGGAGCAATGGGTTCAAATGGCAGGGAAAGGGATTCGACTGAACGGATTAGGAAGTGTTGGGAATCAGAGCTGTTATAACCCTCACTTGGGGTGATTCCGCCATAAATTTAGTAGAATGCTAGAAGCAGACTTCATAACCAGCAGAAACTTACGTGTGGTGAGTCAGGATTAGCTTCCATTCAACAGGATGGCACAAGAGACAGAACTTTAGGATCAAAATATTTATTGAAGTAAAAAGAAATTTATTCTAGATAGAAAAGGTCTTGGAGTTCACTAGCTTACTAAGCTCATCTTCTAAGGAAGGCAAAAGGATAAAATATCAAAAGTATCAATGCAGCTACATTTTGCCTGGAGAAAGGCAAAATGCGTCCTTACTGGAAGGGAGACAAAGGCAGAGAAAGAACAATGGAGAATGACCACAAAGCCAAAACAGGACAATAGAAATACCTTTAAAGAGGAAGTTACCTCATCCCTCACTGAGATTACATTGCTACATCTTCAAAGGGGGGAGGAGATAGTGGCAACCAAGAAGAGTAAGATAAAGCTCTTTCTGGAAAAGCATGTCTAGGAAAATAATCCCTCACTCTAATCCTGTATCTGTTTAGCTACTGGAGACTTGTGCAGTCCAGGGATGAAACCCTACAGGAAGAACTTCCTGAGAGTAAGAGCTGAGTAAAAGTGACCTAGGCTTCCTGGGAGTATGGTGGTTTTGGGGAGAATGCCCATTCCGCTCTGGCCTGCCATGTGGCCCCCAATTTAGAAAGTTTGCCCATACCTGGTGTAGATGTTGTCGAGCAATTTAGAATGGCTGTGGATAGAGAGATCCAAGCCAATGTGGGTTGGCTTGTGAGAAAAGAAGCCATTACTCCAGAATAAATCTCACCAAGTTGAAGAGAAAGCCACCAAAGTTTTATTTCATTCCAGCTGGAAAGGATGACGATTGCAGTAGTCTGCCAACAAATCGACATAACCCACTGGGCAGAGAAATACAAAATATATAGCCTTCAGATGCAAAAGTTCCCATGCCTACTCCCCGTGAACTGGCTTTGTTATGATTGGCTGTGACATCAGCAAGCCAGGAGGAGATCCAATGAGGGCCCTGGGCCTGCTTTTGGCTGCCCAGGTGGAAAGGAGGTGAGCAACAGGGAAACAATGAAGAAATGTCTAGTTGACTGGATTAAGAATGGCCAGTGTTTGCCAAATGGCTGGGCGATAGCTGTAAGCTCTCAAGCCTGGCCTGAGTTATTGTTTGATTCCTTGAATTGACATTCTTATCTAGCCCCGACAGGCAAGGTCCTTTGTCACACTGTCCTGTGATATGGAGTTCATTGATAAAGTAGATGCTAGTTTCGGGAGATCAGGATGTGGCACAGAACGGAAACGGATGACAAATCCCCGGTTCCTCACAGATGGAGAGATGTCCTTTGTGTTGGGTGATCCAAAGTGTCCATAGACCTCATCATTCTGGATGGCCTGGCTACTACCACTCCAAAGTCCAGTCAGACAGAGCCATTTACTTATTGTCCATGCAAATGGGCTTGGTGAAATCCTTTGTTATTGGCTCAGGAAGTTTGGAAACTCCAAAAGCCATGGGTTGCTGGTTCATGAAGGGTTGCTTTCATTCATATTTTCTTATATAGACATACATACATATGGGGAATGAGGAATGGGGCAAGGGAGCATACACAGAGTTCATAGGGGGAATCATGCAGGGTCTAAGGGGAAGTCACGTCACCCCCCCCCCCCCAATTAAAGTTCATAAAATTTGGCAAGATTTTATAGAAGTTCCTATAAAGTTCATGAAAGTTCATTAGAACTCATAAGAGTTCATGGAGGGGTGGTGGTACAACGAGCCCCCGGTGGTGCAGTGGGTTAAACCTCTGTGCTGGCAGGACTGAAGACCGACAGGTCACAGGTTTGAATCTGGGGAGAGCGCGGATGAACTCCCTCTATCAGCTCCAGCTCCTCATAAGGGGACATGAGAGAAGCCTCCCACGAGGATGGTAAAACATCAAAACATCTGGGTGTCCCCTGGGCAACATCCTTGCAGGTGGCCAATTCTCTCACACCAGAAGCGACTTGCAGTTTCTCAAGTTGCTCCTGGCATGACATAAATAAATAAATAAAAAATGGAGGTGGGGGTGCATGGAAGTTAAGGGGAGCACTGAGTAGTTGGACTCCATTTTCCCCAAACCCCACCAGTGTTCACATTTGGCCATATTGAGTATTTGTGCCAAGTTTGGCCCAGATCCATCATTCTTTGAGTCCACAGTGCTCTCTGGGTGTAGGTGAACTACAACTCCAAACCTCAAGGTCAATGCCTACCAAATCCTTCCAGTATTTTCTGCTGGTCATGGGAGTTCTGTGTGTCAAGATTAGTTCAATTCCATTGTTGGTGGAGTTCAGAGTGCTCTTTGGTTCTACAACTCCCAAGTGGCAAAAGCAACCGCCTCAACCCCACCAGTATTCAAATTTGGGTGTATTGGGTATTTGTGCCAAATTTGGTCCAGTGAATGAAAATACATCCTGCATATCAGATATTGATGTGATGATTCAAAACAGTAGCAAAATTATGGTTATAAAGTAGTGACGAAAATAATGTTAAGGTTGGGGGTCACCACAGCATAAGGAACTGTATTCAGGGGTCGCAGGATTAGGAAGGTTGAGAAATATTGCAATAAAGGAACTTGTTCATGAACCAAAAGAGTGTATATTACTTATGCAAGGAAGCAGGGGAGCGGAAGGTGATTTATTGTATATTTCTTTAAATTCTGCCACCAACGTGAGGTATGAGGTTTTACTATGAGATATGGCACATCAGACGCAGTATTGATGGAGATGAGACTGTTTCAACTAAAGATAACAGGTTTATTTGGTAAACAGCATATGGTTGCAAGTTGTAAACTTTCTTATTGAACTTTGAAGGATACTTGGTTTGAAATGCTTTCCACTCTTCCAGGTTACACAGTATCGTTTACTCTTCCAGAGGTGAAGTTCTTTTTATTAAACAATGTTTCAATACAGGTATATCTCTCCTATTTGATCTGTCTTTGATCAAATGACTCAATAAGCTTATTCTTTAGCCTTAACCTAACTAAAGAAAACTGGCTATGTTTCTCCTTACAGCCTTGTTAGACTGAGAAACCTCCAGACTGCTTATTCAGGCTTCCCAAAGCCTCACTATTTTACTTCACCCTTCCTTTCACTCTCTCACTGCTCCCCATACAAACTCACTGCTTCCCAGAACACTAACCAACTCCCAACTGACACAAACTGTCCGTTGCTCCACTCTCTCCCACTTCTCCACCTGCTGCCAGCTTGACTTGGTCACCATGGCAACAGTGTTACTGTAGCTAACCCCCATAAAAAAGGTAAAGGTAGTCCCCTGACATTAGGTCCAGTCATGTCTGACTCTGGGGTGTGGTGCTCATCTCCATTTCTAAGCCGAAGAGCCAGCGTTGTCCATAGACAGCGTGTGGCCGGCATGACTGCATGGAGCGCCGTTACCTTCCCACTTGACCTATCAATCTACTCACATTTGCATGTTTTCGAACTGCTAGGTTGGCAGAAGCTAGGGCTGACAGCAGAAGCTCACGCCGCTCCCCGGAATCGAACCTGCAACCTTTCGATCAACAAGCTCAGCAGCTCAGTGCTTTAACCCACTGCGCCACCGGGGGCTCCCTAACCCCCATATATATATACAATTTAAAACATGCAAAGTATTAATAACTTCCACACACTAACTTAGGCGATCCCTCGTTTTCCGAGTAGGATAGTCTTCCAAGATCGGTGTCCTGGGGGTGGATGGGTCTGTAGGTGACTGTGGAGCCCTATTCTTGATCTGCATCTTCTCCCGCAGTGAGGGCATCAGTTTCCAGGTGGAAGGTGGTCCTGGTAGTGGTTGGCTTGACGCACCTTCCTATTGGCACATTTCTCTCTTTTGCCCTCCATTCGTGCCTCTTCAAATTCTACAGCACTGCTGGTCACAGCTGACCTCCAGCTGGAGCGCTCAAGGGCTGAGGTGTAGGGTTGGGAGGACAATAGTTTTATAAACAAGCGCCTTGGTATGGTTGAAGGTTGTCCCCTGACATTAAGTCCAGTCAAGTCTGACTCTGGGGTGTGGTGCTCATCTCCATTTCTAAGCTGAAGAGCCGGCGTTGTCCATAGACACCTCCAAGGTCATGTGGCCGGCGTGACTGCATGGAGCGCCATTACCTTCCCACTGGATCTACTCACATTTGCATGTTTTCGAACTGCTAGGTTGGCAGAAGCTGGGGCTGACAGCAGGAGCTCACGCCACTCCCCAGAATCGAACCTGCGACCTTTCAGTCAACAAGCTCAGCAGCTCACTACGCTACTGGCGGCACCTTGGTATCCCAATTTATTTATTTATTTATTTACGTTATTTCTACCCTGCCTATATCAGCCCAAAGGCGACTCGGCGTCGAAGAAGTCGGCACAATTCGATGCCATATACATATAAAATACATACATTAACAAAAGTAAAACATCACAAAGCATTTAAAAGCATAAAAAATAGTGAGCAATAATTTTTTTTTAATTTCCTGGTCCTCAAACACTCTCTGCTTCATTCAGAAAAAAGCTGCACTCGCAGAGCTCAGGCGGTATTGTGTTTCAGTGTCAGTGTTGACTTTGGTGGAGAGGTGGCTGTCAAGGGAGCGGAAATTCTCACTTTTTAGGAAGCTTTCCCTCGTTTTGAGTTTCTCCCACTGTTCTGTCGCGCGCTGGGCCTGTGAATAATTGCCTTTAAACAGGACGTGTGACTTGAGCCCAGCGGGAAGCCAGAGGGCCCCAAAGAGAAGTTCTCAGAGGTTTTCCACCACAAATGGTCTTTAGATGGCTTGTGAAGTATAACAAAGTCTTTTATTAATGAACAATCAAGCAGAAACTTCTCTTGTCTTCAGAAAGTTAAACAAATGATTATGCAACTGGTGGCTTCCTAATCTTGTCCACGAAGGACAGGCAATTGTCTTCAATAACTGATTCTTTGTTTTAAAGGAAAATCCCCTTTTTAACTTCTCCCAGGCTGACTGTAATCTAATTCTTACTGATGTGGGCTCTGCTACCGGGTCGAATTGTGTCTCGAACGCTGAGTAGACCTACTAGTAAGGCTAGTAGATTCTCCAGCTGGAGTTCTTTGGTCTTTAGGGCTGTTTCCCTGGAAATCTTTGGAGACTCTTAAGACTGTTCTCCGCCGGAAAGTCTAAAGGGTTGAAGCTTTTGTACAGGAGAAGCTTCAACACATCCTGTACACAGGGGCGGCTCGTCCATTACGCAAAGTAAGCGGTCGCAGTACACTTTTTTTTGCCAGAGGCACAGAGGCTCCCCTGTAAATGCCCCTCGACCGCCACTTGAGGAGGGCCCCCTCAGCTCACAACAGCCCTAGCAGTCCGGGGGGAGCCTCGGCTTCCTTGCCTCGCTGCTGGGTGATCCTCTTCCCAAAGGGGCCGGGCCCTTGAGCCTCACATAGCCCCTCTTGTTCCTGCTCCACCCGGCCGCAGGGTGTGTGCGCAGAGCCGGCACTCAATCGTTTTCCGTGTTCAATCCCTTCCCCATGACCAGCTCCCTTTCCCGAGCCCCCAGTGCTCCACCTGTCTCGCGCTCTGGGACCGAGAGAGAGAGAGAGCCCCTCCAGCTGGAAGTATCTCCCACCTCCGCTCCCTTCTCTGTTTTTGAGCCTACCTTCAGGAAAAGCGAGCGTCTCCGCCTCTCTCTCTCTCTCTCTCTTGGTCCCAATGGCTGAGGAGAAAGTCAGGAGAAGAGGCAACTTTTGGTCCGCACATGCCTCCAGACCGAAGCGGGCCAGGCAAGGGAGCAAGTGCAGCGCAGCAGCTCCGCCCCTTGGCCCACCCGTGGATTGCAGAGAGGAGAGGAGCATGAGGCAGGTGGAGCACGAATGGGTGGGTGGGTGGGCGAGTGGATGCCTGCGCGCACGTGCACTGGGCGCTCGGGGCCAGCCTATCAAAGGAGAAGGGAAGGGATGACAAAAGGGGAGTGCGCCTTGGAGGGGAGGGGCAGAGAGACATAGAGGGAGAGGGAGAGGGTGCTGCTTGACCTCCCCCTCCCCCTTCCCCTTATGGGGAGGGGAGGAGGAGAGAGAGAAAGAGAGGGAGATACTGCTTGACTTCCCCCTCCCCCTTAAGGGGAGGGGAGGGGGGGAGAGAAAGAGACAGAGAGGGGGGAGGGGTGCTGCTTGACCTGCCCCCTTTTCTTTATGGAGAAGGGAGGGGGAGAGAGAGAGGGGGGGAGGGGTGCTGCTTGACCTCCCCCAGGGGCGGCTCAACCCATTATGCAAAGTAAGCATTTGCAGTATAGTTGATTTTTCCCAGGGGCGCTCTTGGGGCGCTCTTGGGGAAAAATAGACCTTGACATATGCAAGTTGTAGTTACTGGGATGTATAGTTCACCTACAAGCAAAGAGCATTCTGAACTCCACCAATGATGGAATTGAACCAAATATGGCACACAGAGCTCCCATGACGAACAGAAAATATATATCAGTGATTGGTTTGGGGGGGGGGGGGACACCAAAATACTGTTTGCTTACCGTTGAAAATTACCTAGGGCTGCCTCTGCCTGTACATTAGCTTTTCTTGCTGAGACTAACTAAAAATGGCTCCCTTCCCTTCCCAATTGCCCTGAGCAAGGGGCGGAACCCAAACTTAATGATGATGGACAGGTGACTTGCCCTATGACTGCAACCAAAGGAAGCCACCTTTCTGCAGAACCTCTGAAACCCTGGACTGCAAGCAAACACTCGATACAAAGCAAATAAAGTTGGAGCTCCTAGTACAGCCGTACCAGCACACCCACACTGAAATTTCTACTCATGAGTGTTGGGGTTCACCACAACACGAGGAACTGTATGAAGGGGTGGTGGCATTCAGAAGGTAGAGAACCACTGATGTGGATCTTGTATATTGTGGATTTTTCGTGGTCGCCCAGCAGAGGGCAGCCGGAGCAGCCCATCGCCTGCCTTTCCTTGGAAAAAAAATTGACATTCCCCTGCTTTCTCCATTCAGCTCAAAGAGAAAGAGTGAAAAGAGAGAGTGCTGGGGAGAAGAGCTTTCCTCTAGGAAGCGTGGAAGGAAAGAAGGAAGGAAGGAAAGAAAACCTTGCTTGATCCCTCAAGGCTTTCCTCTGCTCTTGCTTTTGGGATTACCTCTG
Source organism: Anolis sagrei (assembly GCF_037176765.1). NCBI lineage: Eukaryota > Metazoa > Chordata > Lepidosauria > Squamata > Anolidae > Anolis > Anolis sagrei. Next base: position 6,802,959 of record NC_090029.1, read on the forward strand.
GCAGCCAGGACCTTTGTGCATCCCATGTGGCTTCCAAGATCTCCTGGAGAGCCCACATTGACAAGGTAAGGGATGTTGATTTTTGGTGACCTGGGTCTCCTAGGAGCTTGGAAGCTGTGGCTGAGAGATGGAGGAATTGCAGGGATTCCCCCCTTTGTCTTCTGGATGAATTGAATGGTTTCTTTAAGAAATAAGAGGGAGAAAGTTTGGTTTGGCTGTGTTTAGACTTGGAAGGAGTGGATTTGGAGGAGACTTGGAGGAGGACCAATTTGCCCAAACTGGGGGGTCTCCGCCAAGTGTTCATGGTCTCTACGGATGTGTCACAATCCCACCATGGGCCAGGCTTTCTGTTGTGAAATTGAGGTGATGAGCAATATCTCTTTCATATGTGTTTATGTGGGAGTCCCATGCAGTTTGTGGACACGTCTCCCCTAAGAACCATTGGCCTTTCCTCATGTCAGATTTTGCTGGATGACATTTTTGGCAGGATCTTCATTTCCCCAAAATAATAATAATAATAATAATAATAATAATAATAATAATAATAATAATAAACACAACAAGATGAGTCCACAGCAGATATTCTGCTGGCTGTTGAACTGGATCACACATAGCCCATTATTATTATTATTATTATTACTATTATTATTATTTGAAACACAACAAGATGAGTCCACAGCAGACACTCTGCTGGCTGTTGAATTGGATCACACATAGAATCATAGAATCAAAGAGTTGGAAGAGACCTCATGGGCCATCCAGTCCAACCCCATTCTGCCAAGAAGCAGGAATATTGCATTCAAATCACCCCTGACAGATGGCCATCCAGCCCCTGTTTAAAACCTTCCAAAGAAGGAGCCTCCACCACACTCCGGGACAGAGAGTTCCACTGCTGAATGGCTCTCACAGTCAGGAAGTTCTTCCTCATGTTCAGATGGAATCTCCTCTCTTGTAGTTTGAAGCCATTGTTCCTTGTCTTATTCTCCATGGAAGCTTGCTCCCTCCTCCCTGTGGTTTCCTCTCACATATTTATACATGGCTATCATATCTCCTCTCAGCCTTCTCTTCTTCAGGCTAAACATGCCCAACTCATTAAGCCACTCCTCATAGGGCTTGTTCTCCAGACCCTTGATCATTTTAGTCGCCCTCCTCTGGACACATTCCAGCTTGTCAATATCTCTCTTGAATTGTGGTGCCCAGAATTGGACACAATATTCCAGATGTGGTCTAACCAAAGCGGAATAGAGCATGGGGAGCATTACTTCCCTAGATCTAGACACTATGCTCCTATTGATGCAGGCCAAAATCCCATTGTCTTTTTTTGCCGCCACATCACATGGTTGGCTCATGTCGGACACTTCCCAAGTGTCCGACACTGTGGGATGTATTGTGTGATGTATTGGCAAATAATGTGTGCAGATCCCAGTCAGGTGGCCTTTTGCAGCTGACAGATGGTAATTTTGTCAGCGCCGATTGTGTTTAAGTGCAGGCCAAGGTCTTTAGGCACTGCACCCAGTGTGCCGATCACCATTGGGATGATCTTTACTGGTTTGCACCAGAGTCTTTGCAGTTCGATTTTTAAATCCTCATATCTTGTCAGCTTTTCCAGTTGTTTCTCTTCAGTCCTGCTGTCACCTGGGATTGCAACATCGATGATCCATACTTTGTTTTTTAACACGATTGTGAGGTCAGGAGTATTATCCTCCAAAACTCTGTCTAAATCCGGAAGTCCCAGAGGAGTTTGGCGTGTTCATTCTCTGTAACTTTTTCCGGCTTGTGATCCGACCAGTTCTTTGTCGCAGGCTGGTATTTGTGGCAGAAGTCCCAGTGAATCATCTCTCACACCAGAAGCGACTTGCAGTTTCTCAAGCTGCTCCTGCTTGTAGTCTGTCTGCGCCATCTTCTTGCAGCAGCTGAGGATGTGTTTCATCTGCTTCCTTGCAGAGTCTACACTTGGGATCTGTTGTCGACTTTTCAATTCTGGCTTTGATGTCATTGGTTCTCTATTATTATTATTATTACTATTATTATTATTATTATTATTATTATTATTATTTCGGGCATCTATATAAATAAAAATGTAATGTTCGTTTGTGGGATTAACAGAACTCAAAAACCACTGGACGAATTGACACCAAATTTGGACACAAGACACCTAACAACCCAATGTATGTCCTTCACTCAAAAAAATGATTTTGTCATTTGGGAGTTGTAGTTGCTGGGATTTATAGTTCACCTACAATCAAATAACATTCTGAACCCCACCAACGATGGAATTGAACCAAACGTGGCAAACAGAACTCTCATGACCAACAGAAAATACTGGAAGGGTTTGGTGGGCATTGAACTTGAGTTTGGGAGTTGTAGTTCACCTACATCCAGAAAGCACTATGGACACAAACAAGGATGGATCTGGACCAAACTTGGCACAAATATTCCGTATGCCCAAATATGAACATAGATGGAGTTTGGGGAAAATCAACCTTGACATTTGGAGATTGTAGTTGCTGGGATTTATAGTTCACCTACAATCAAAGAGCATTCTGAACCCCACCAATGATGGAATTGAACCAAACTTGGCACACAGAACTCTCATAACCAACAGAAAATACTGGAAGGGTTTGGTGGGCATTGACCTTGAGTTTGGGAGTTGTAGTTCACCTACATCCAGAAAGCACTATGGACTCAAACAAGGATGGAGCTGGACCAAACTTGGCATGACTACTCAATATGCCCAAATGTGAACACTGGTGGAGTTTGGGGAAAATCAGCCTTGACATTTGGAGGTTGTAGTTGCTGGGATTTATAGTTCACCTACAATCACAGAGCATTCTGAACCCCACCAACGACAGCATTCGGCCAAACTTCCCACACAGAACCCCCATGACAAACAGAAATTTCTGTGTTGTAGGTTTTTCGGGCTATATGACCAGCATCCTCAGAGGTAGTGAGGTCTGTTGGAACTAGAAAAAAGGGTTTATATATCTGTGGAATGACCAGGGCGGGACAAAAGACTCTTGTCTGCTGGAGCTAGGTGTGAATGTTTCAACTGGCCAGCTTGATTAGCATTTAATGGCTTGGAAGTGCCTGGGAGAATCTTTTGTTGAGAGGTGATTTGATTCGATGTGCCTGATTGTTTACTCTCTGTTGCTTTGCTGTTGTAATTTTTGAGTTTTTTAATACTGGTAGCCTGATTTTGTTCATTTTCATGGTTTCTTCCTTTCTGTTGAAATTGTCCACATGCTTGTGGATTTCAATGGCTTTTCTGTGTAGTCTGACATGGTGGTTGTGAGAGTGGTCCAGCATCAAATCTCCTCTCAACAAAAGATTCCCCCAGGCACTTCCAAGCTTTTAAATGCTAATCAAGGTGGTCAGTTGAAACATTCACACCTAGCTCCAGCAGACAAAAGTCCTTTGTCCCACCCTGGTCATTCCACAGATATATAAACCCATTTTTCTACTTCCAACAGACCTCACTAGGGAAGTAATGCTACCCCTCTATTCTGTTTTGGTTAGACCACACCTGGAATATTGTGTCCAATTCTGGGCACCACAATTCAAGAGAGATATTGACAACCTGGAATGTGTCCAGAGGAGGGCGACTCAAATGATCAAGGGTCTGGAGAACAAGCCCTATGAGGAGCGGCTTAAGGAGCTGGGCATGTTTAGCCTGAAGAAGAGAAGGCTGAGAGGAGATATGATAGCCATGTATAAATATGTGAGAGGAAGCCACAGGGAGGAGGGAGCAAGCTTGTTTTCTGCTTCCCTGGAGACTAGGAACAATGGCTTCAAACGACAAGAGGGGAGATTCCATCTGAACATGAGGAAGAACTTCCTGACTGTGAGAGCCGTTCAGCAGTGGAACTCTCTGCCCCAGAGTGTGGTGGAGGCTCCTTCTTTGGAAGCTTTTAAACAGAGGCTGGATGGCCATCTGTCAGGGGTGATTTGAATGCAATATTCCTGCTTCTTGGCAGAATGGGGATGGACTGGATGGCCCATGAGGTCTCTTCCAACTCTTTGATTCTATGATTCTATGATTCTATCTCAGCATGGTGAAGTCTCCTTCTCTGGAGGTTTTTCAACAGAGGCTGGATGGCCATCTGTCAAGGGTGATTTGAATGCAATATTCCTGCTTGGCAGAATGGGGTTGGACTGGATGGCCCAGGAGGTCTCTTCCAACACTTTGATTCTATGATTCTATGATTCACTACCTCTGAGAATGCTTGCCATAGATGCAGGTGAAACGTCAGGAAAAAATGCCTCTAGACCATGTCCATATAGCTTGAAAAAACCTACAACAACCCAGTGATTCCGGCCATGAAAGCCTTCGACAATACAGAAATTTCTGTGTTTTCTTATGGTTTTTGGTGACCGCTCTGACACCCCCTCACGACACCCCCCCCCCCCAGGGGTCCTGACTCCCAAGTTGAGAAATGCTGGCTTAGATCCACCTGTCCCTCCGGATTGCTGATTCAGCCCCCTTCCCATTTGCCCGTGGGCAGAAAAAGAAGAAGGAGAAGCCCCATCCCTGCAGGCAAGATGTTCCCTCTGCGGCTTCTCCTCGAGGTCAGGGGAAAACGTGTCTCCTCCTTGGCTTCCTTCCACTGTCAACTTTGGAAGCCAGAGATAATGGGGGAGTTGGCTCCAGACGGCATTTGCGAGCGAGAAAAAGAAATGCCGGCTTTTACAGGAACATGCAGAATTAATTACTCTGCTTTCTTCACACTCTGGCAAAGATGCCTCTTTGGCCAAGGAATGCATCAAAGAAATGCACAATGTGGGCTCCACGATGCAAGCAACGTAGAGCTGGAACGGAGAGGGATTCAAATCCAACAACTGGGAAACAGGAATGGAGACGAAGCAAGGAAGCATGTGGATTTTTCAGCATGCTTGGTCCTCCCTCGGTTGAGGGCCATTTTTGATCCTGCCTGTGCCAGTTGCGCCCGTACCTTGGGAAGTCTGACTTGGCTCTGGTTACATCCCGTATAGACTACTGCAATGCTCTCTACGTGGGGTTGTCTTTGAACACGGTCCAGAACCTTCAACTAGTCCAACGAACAGCAGCCAGGTTTGCTAACAGGAGCGGCGCTCAGGGAGCATACAACCCCCTTGTTGTGCTACCGGTCCCAATTCAAAGTGATGGCTTTGGCCTATAAAGCCCTAAACGGTTCTGGCCCAACTTACCTGCCCGAACGTGTCTCCCCTTACGAACCATAAAGGACTCTAAGATCGACTGGGGAAGACCTGCTCTCGGTCCCACCTTCGTCTCAAGTACGTTTGGTGGGGACAAGAGACAGTGGTGGCCCCTTCTCAGTGGTGGCCCCTCGGCTATGGAACACCCTCCCTAGGGAGATTAGATCTGCTCCCTACCTCTTAACGTTTTGGAGGCAAGTTAAAACATAGCTGTTCAAGCCACTAAAACGGTGGATGTGGCTCTCAATGAGACATGCCTCATTGTCACAAGATGTATATGCCCTACACCAATGGAGAAATTATACTGTTTAGCTGGTATTGCACCACCTGACATCTGTCGGGAAGTAAACACTAGTAATGAAAGGACCAAGGCAGTGACCTCTCCGGCCCGTCCTCTGTTCAGATATCAGCCAGCAATCCAATGCCTTAAATAATAAAAAAGCTCCCTAAGATCCACAGAGATACTCTTAGGAACACCTCAGCAAGTGAGAGTCCAAAAGTGGCAGGCTAAAACTCAATCAGTGGCTGAGATCAGATGAGAGACTCCCTCCTGGGCACACAGAAGATTGGGTGATTTGGAAGGTGCTGAACAGACTGTGCTCTGTTACCACGAGATGCAGAGCCAACCTTAAGAAATGGGGCCTCAAAGTGGAGTCCACAACATGTGAGTGTGGAGAAGAGCAAACCATAGACCACAATGCAACCTGAGCCCGGCCACATGCACAGTGGAGGACCTTCTCACAGCGACACCAGAGGCACTCCAATCATAGAATCCTAGAATCAAAGGGTTGGGAGAGTCCTCCTGGGCCATCCAGTCCAACCCCTTGCCAAGAAGCAGGAATATTGCATTCAAATCACCCCTGACAGATGGCCACCCAGCCTCTGTTTAAAAGCTTCCAAAGAAGGAGCCTCCACCACACTCCGGGGCAGAGAGTTCCACTGCTGAACAGCTCTCACAGTCAGGTTCTTCCTCATGTTCAGATGGAATCTCCTGTCTTGTAGTTTGAAGCCATTGTTCCGCATCCTAGTTTCCAGGGAAGCAGAAAACAAGCTTGCTCCCTCGTCCCTAGGACTTCCTCTCACATACTTATACATGGCTATCATATCTCCTCTCAGCCTTCTCTTCTTCAGGCTAAACATGCTGAACTCCTTAAGCCGCTCCTCATAGGGCTTGTTCTCCAGACCCTTGATCATTTTAGTCGCCCTGCTCTGGACACATTCCAGCTTGTCAATATCTCTCTTGAATTGTGGTGCCCAGAATTGGACACAATATTCCAGGTGTGGTCTAACCAAAGCAGAATAGAGCATGGGGAGCATTACTTCCCTAGATCTAGACACTATGCTCCTATTGATGCAGGCCAAAATCCCATTGGCTTTTTTTGCCTCCACATCACATTGTTGGCTCATGTTTAACTTGTTGTCCACGAGGACTCCAAGATCTTTTTCACACGTACTGCTCTCGAGCCAGGCATCGTCCCCCATTCTGTATCTTTGCATTTCGTTTTTCCTGCCTAAGTGGAGTATCTTGCATTTGTCCCTGTTGAACTTCATTTTGTTAGTTTTGGCCAATCATCTCTCTAATCTGTCAAAATCGTTTTGAATCCTGCTCCTGTCCTCTGGAGTATTGCCTATCCCTCCGAATTTGGTGTCATCTGCAAACTTGATGATCCTGCCTTCTAGCCATTCATCTAAGTCATTGATAAAGATGTTGAACAGGACCGGGCCGAGGACAGAACCCTGCGGCACTCCACTCGTCACTTCTTTCCAGGATGAAGAGGAAGCATTGGGGAGAATCACCCTCTGGGTTCGTCCATTTAACCAATTACAGATCCACGTCACTGTAGTTTTGCCTAGCCCACTTTGGACTAGTTTCCTTGCCAGAAGGTCATGGGGGACCTTGTCAAAGAAGGCCTTCCTGAAATCCAGGTACGCTACATCCACGGCATTCCCCGCATCTACCCAGCTTGTAGCTCTATCGAAAAAAGAGATCAGATGAGTTTGGCATGACTTGTTTTTGATAAATCCATGTTGACTATTAGCGATGATCGCATTTCCTTCTAAGTGTTTGCAGACCACTTCCTTAACAATCTTTTCCAGAATCTTGCCCGGTATCGACGTGAGGCTGACCGGACGGTAGTTGTTTGGGTCGTCCTTTTTTCCCTTCTTGAAGATTGGGACCACATTGGCCCTCCTCCAATCTGCTGGAACTTCTCCCGTTCTCCAAGAACTCTCAAAGATGGTTCTGAAATGACTTCCACTAGTTCCTTCAATACTCTTGGGTGTAGTTGATCTGGCCCTGGGGACTTGAACTCATTTAGAGTAGCCAGGTATTCCTGGATGACTTGTTTCCCAATTTGAAGTTGGATGTCCTCAAATCCCTCATGCACTCCGTCTTGCTGAGGTTGAAGATGACTTTCTTTTTGTGAGAAGACCGAGGCAAAGAAGGTATTAAGTAGTTCTGCCTTTTCCCTATCATCCCCTGTCAGCATTGCCCCATCTTCTCCTTGAAGATGGGGCATCTTCTTATCATCTCCTGCCCATCCTCTGATTGGATATCAGCCAGCAATCCAATGCCTTAAATAAAAAATAGCTTCCTAAGATCCACAGAGATACTCTTAGGAACACCTCAGCAAGTGGGAGTCCAAAAGTGGCAGGCAAAAACCTGGAATCTCAAGCCATGGCTAAGACCGGATGAGAAACTCCCTCCTGGGCACACAGAAGACTGGGTGACTTGGAAGGTGCTGAACAGAATGCGCTCTGGCACCTTCCACAATATGGTGTCCACAATATGCGAGTGTGAAGAAGAGCGAACCACACATCACAATGCAACCTGAGCCCTGCCACATGCACAATGGAGGACCTTCTCACGGCAACACCAGAGGCACTCCAAGGGGCCAGATACTGGTCAAAGGACATTTAATCAGCTACCAAGTTTGCAAAATTTCTGGGTTTTTTTATCTGTTCGTTTGTTTTGTTCTGTTAGAAATGTAATGCGATGTTCTGGTTGCGGATGACACGATAAATATATATATCAAGAGAATCAAGATTAAACGAATCAGGACATCATTCCTGGGAGTAACTGGATCATTGCTTGCACCTCATCCCCATTGATTTGGAGAAGAACTTGGAAGAGCATCAAGGGGAACGAGGGATACCTTTGGTGAGATGCTTCATAACCATGTAACCGAATCGAGTGTCTGCTTAAAAACGGCACACCCAGCACTGCAGTCCTGCCAAGAAATGTGTGAGTAGTTAACAGTTGGCATTGACCATGTGCATCACCAAAAAAAAAAAAAAGGTCATCAAGGGTGCCAATGGGATTTTGCCAATGGGATTTTGGCCTGCATCAATAGGAGCATAGTGTCTAGATCTAGGGAAGTCATGCTCCCCATGCTCTATTCTGCTTTGGTTAGACCACACCTGGAATATTGTGTCCAATTCTGGGCACCACAATTGAAGAGAGATATTGACAAGCTGGAATGTGTCCAGAGGAGGGCGACTAAAAGGATCAAGGGTCTGGAGAACAAGCCCTATGAGGAGTGGCTTAAGGAGCTGGGCATGTTTAGCCTGAAGAAGAGAAGGCTGAGAGGGGATATGATAGTCATGCATAAATATGTGAGAGGAAGCCACAGGGAGGAGGGAGCAAGCTTGTTTTCTGCTTCCTTGGAGATTAGGACGCAATGGAGGAATGGCTTCACACTACAAGAGAGGAGATTCCATCTGAACATGAGGAAGAACTTCCTGACTGTGAGAGCCGTTCAGCAGTGGAACTCTCTGCCCCAGAGTGTGGTGGAGGTTCCTTCTTTGGAAGCTTTTAAACAGAGGCTGGATGGCCATCTGTCAGAGGTGATTTGAATGCAATATTCCTGCTTCTTGGCAGAATGGGGTTGGACTGGATGGCCCATGAGGTCTCTTCCAACTCTTTGATTCTATGATTCTATATGATTCTATGGTGCATCTACAGTGTAGAATTAATGCAGTTTGAAACCACTTATGGCTTAAGGCAGTGTTTCTCCACCTGGAAGTCAGAATCCTTTGGGGGGGGGGTTGGGTTGCGAGGAGGGTCTCCAGAAGGGTCGCTAATGACCACCAGAAAACACATATTTCTAATGGTCTTAGGAACCCTTTTGGTAGAGAAGGATGAAGATCTCTCTGCCTGTCCTTCTCTTCCTTCTTGGTGTTGGTGAACTACAACTCCCAGAATTAAAATACAGACCCCACCCCCAACCTCACCAGTATTCAATGCTGGTCATGTAGATAGTGTGCCAAGTTTGGCGCAGAACCATTGCGGGCTGAGTTCAGAATGCTCTTTGATTGTAGGTGAACTATAAATCCCAGCAACGACAACTCCCAGATGTCAAGATTTATTTTCCCCAAACTCCACCAGTGTTCACATTTGAGAATATTGAGTATTTATGTCAAGTTTGTTCCAGATCTATCATTGTTTATTTATTTATTACATTTATATTCCGCCCTTCTCACCTCGAAGGGGACTCAGAGTGGAGCACAGCACATTCAGAATGCCCTGTGATTGTGGGTGAACTATAAATCCTAGATTTATGTCAAGATTCTATTTCCCCCAAACTCCGCCAGTGTTCACATTTGGGCATATTGAGTATTCGTGTAGAGTTTGGTCCAGATCCATCATTGCTTGAGTACGCAGTGCTCTCTGGATGTAGGTGAACTACAACTCCCAAACTCAAGGTCAATGCCTACCAAACCCTTCCAGTATTTTCTGTTGGTCATGGGAGTCCTGTGTGCCACGTTTGGTTCGATTAAATAATTGGTGGAGTTCAGAATGCTCTTTGATTGTAGGTGAACTAGAAATAACAAAAAGCATTACACCCTAGAATCATAGAATCATAGAATCATAGAATCAAAGAGTTGGAAGAGACCTCATGGGCCATCCAGTCCAACGCCCCGCCAAGAAGCAGGAATATTGCATTCAAATCACCCCTGACAGATGGCCATCCAGCCTCTGCTTAAAAGCTTCCAAAGAAGGAGCCTCCACCACACTCCGGGGCAGAGAGTTCCACTGCTGAACGGCTCTCACAGTCAGGAAGTTCTTCCTCATGTTCAGATGGAATCTCCTCTCTTGTAGTTTGAAGCCATTGTTCCATTGCGTCCTAGTCTCCAAGGAAGCAGAAAACAAGCTTGCTCCCTCCTCCCTGTGGCTTCCTCTCACATATTTATACATGGCTATCATATCTCCTCTCAGCCTTCTCTTCTTCAGGCTAAACATGCCCAGTTCCTTAAGCCGCTCCTCATAGGGCTTGTTCTCCAGACCCTTGATTATTTTAGTCGCCCTCCTTTGGACACATTCCAGCTTGTCAATATCTCTCTTGAATTGTGGGGCCCAGAATTGGACACAGTATTCCAGATGTGGTCAAACCAAAGCAGAATAGAGGGGTAGCATTACTTCCCTAGATCTAGACACTATGCTCCTCTTGATGCAGGCCAAAATCCCATTGGCTTTTTTTGCCGCCACATCACATTCCTGGCTCATGTTTAACTTGTTATCCACGAGGACTCCAAGATCTTTTTCACACGTACTGCTCTCGAGCCAGGCATTGTCCCCCATTCTGTATCTTTGCATTTCATTTTTTCTGCCAAAGTGGAGTATCTGTTGTATCACAGACTGTACTTTGCATTAACTGGGAGTGGCGGCGGAATAATGATGTTTCCTGCTGCCTTGCTGTCCGGATGTTGCCTCTGACCCCAAGCGCTTTGTTTTCCAATGGGTTTTGGACCCGCCATGTTTCATCCCAACGTGCGCTGGGCTTTAATCTCTGTGTACACATGCTCGCAATTAACTGCGTGGAAGTATTTATTGTTTCCGAAGGTCTTGCTAATAAGATGGATCATAAACTTTTAAAGGCGGGCCAGCAAGCTGGGCCGGGGTCCCAATGCGAACGCTGGGGCTGAACCACAAATCCTTGGAGAAAGGCAATTTGCTATGGGATCTCGTCCTATTACTGTTGACAAAGCCCAGTTTCTGAATGGATTTGGATGGCTTTCACAAGCCTCAAATGCCAAGGATCTTCTGAATTCTTCCAGTTTAGATGTCCTCCGTTCTGGTGCCATTATGGGCACAGCTTGGGAACGTTTGCAAGTGGGGCAAAGTCAATTTAATATGTTGGTGAACATTTTGGGGACACTGCATTGCTGTGAGTTTTCTGGGCTGTCTACTAGGCTTGGACGGTTTCGTTCGTTAATTTCGTAATTCGTTATTAATTCGTATTTAAATTAGCTTACGATCCAATATTGAGCCATGCAGGAATAGTGTGAGGAGTAAATTAGATTTGAAACAATTTTTTTCAATTTATTTCGTAATTGTTTCGTAATTATTTCGTTATTATTTCATTATTATTTTGTAATTATTTTCGCATGTCTGGTGCAAGTTTTATAGTTGTTGTTTGTTTTATCACGCCAACAGTCAACAACAGAGGGAGAGGGAAGCTTCAGAAGTTCCTCCTGTCCCATTTGGAGGTTTTTTTAGCATATTGCGCAATTGCGTCCGCCATTAACGAATCGATTCGTAAAATTACGAAATTTCGGAAATTTCGAAATTTTTAAAAGGAAAATTTCAGAATTATTAAAAAAAACGAAATGCAAGGGCCCCCTAAAAACAAAACAAGTTTAGAACCAAATTTTTCCGTGGTTACCCAAGCCTTATGTTTAGCCATATTACAGAAGCATTCTCTCCTGATGTTTCTCCCACATCTATGGCTGGCATCCTCAGAGGTTGTGCAGTCTGTTGGAAACTAGGCAAGTAGAGTTTATATTTCTGTGGAATAATGTCCAGAGTGGGAGAAACAACTCTTGTCTGCTTGAGGGAAGTGTGAATGTTGCAATTGGCCAGCTTGATTAGCATTGAATAGCCACGCAGCTTCAAAGCCTGGCTGCTTCCTGCTTGTGGAGACCACTGACGATGGATTCAAAGTGAGCCTGTGTTTCCTTGGCCATGTAGATTCACTCCTGATCATGCAAAATCAGCAACGTGATGGATTCAACTTACCTAAAATTGGGATGGCTCAGCATGTTAATACACTTTCACAGTTACGTTATTGGGCATTTCTATATGTTGCCAGGAAAGTGACCCATTTAAGGTGGATTCAGGTGTCAAAAAGGTGTTATTGCTATGATACTTCATCTTATTGATAGGAGCCCCCTGTGGCGCAGTGGGTTAAACCCCTGTGCCGGCAGGACTGAAGACCGACAGGTTGCAGGTTCGAATCTGGGGAGAGGCGGATGAGCTCCCTCTATTAGCTCCAGCTCCTCATGCGGGGACATGAGAGAAGGCTCCCACAAGGATGATAAAAAACATCAAATCATCCAGGCGTCCCTTGGGCAACGTCCTTGCAGATGGCCAATTCTCTCACACCAGAGGTGACTTGCAGTTTCTCAAGTCGCTCCTGACACGACAAAAAACAAATCTTATTGATGGGAACCTTCCCACTGGAGTAGAATTCATCTATTGTACAGATGACAAGCTATTTAACCTCAGCACACCGAAAGACAAAACCAAGTTAAGAACAACATCTGTTATAGAACTCCAATATGCCGATGATAACACCCTCCATTCATGCCTCTTCAAATTCCACAGCACTGCTGGTCACAGCTGACCTCCAGCTAGAGCGCTCAAGGGCCAGGGCTTCCCAGTTTTCAGTGTCTATGCCAGAAATGTTAAGGTTGGCTTTGAGCCCATCTTTAAATCTCTTTTCATGGCCCCCAACATTCAATTTTCCATTCTTGAGTTGGGAGTATAATAACTGCTTAGCGAGATGGTGGGACTTTCAGACAACGTGGCCAGTCCAGTGGAGTTGTTGGCATAGGAATACCACTTCAGTGCTGGTGGTCTTTGCTTCATCCAGTATGCTCACATTTGCCCGCCTGTTTTCCCAAGAGATTTGCAGGATTTTCTGGAGGCAACGCTGATTGAATCATTCCAGGAGTTGGGGGTGTAATGTCTGTAGACAGTCCACGTTTTGCAGGTGTATAGCAGGGTTGGAGGACAATAACTTTATAAACAAGCATCTTGGTCTCCCTACAGATGTCCCAATCCTCAAACACTCTCTGCTTCATTCGGAAGAATGTTGCACTTACAGAGCTCAGCCGGTTTTGTATTTCAGTGTCAACCAAACCCGAATGGAGCAGAGAGTGTTTGAGGACATCCGTAGGGATACCAAGGTGCTTGTCTATAAAGCTATTGTCCTCCCAACCCTGCTGTATGCCTGCGAAACGTGGACTGTCTACAGGCGTGACATGCAACTTCTGGAACGATTCCATCAGCGCTGCCTCCGGAAAATCCTGCAAATCTCTTGGGAAGACAGGCGGACAAACGTCAGCTTGCTGGTAGAAGCAAAGACCACCAGCATTGAAGCAATGGTCCTCTGCCATCAACTCTGCTGGACCGACCACGTTGTCCGGATGCCTGACCACCATCTCCCAAAGCAGTTGCTCTACTCCGAACTCAAGAACGGAAAATGGAATGTTGGTGGGCAGGAAAAGAGATTTAAAGATGGGCTCACAGCCAACCTTAAAAACTTTGGCATAGACACTGAGAACTGGGAAGCCCTGGCCCTTGAGTGCTCCAGCTGGAGGTCAGCTGTGACCAGCAGTGCTGCAGAATTTGAAGGGGCACGAATGGAGAGTGAAAGAGAGAAACGTGCCAAGAGGAAGGTGCGTCAAGCCAACCCCGACTGAGACCGCCTCTCACCTGGAAACCAATGTTCTCACTGTGGGAGAAGATGCAGGTCTAGAATAGGGCTCCACAGCCAACTATGAACCCACCCTCAGGACACCGAACTTAGAGGACCATCATCCTCGGACTATTAGGGATCGCCTAAGTAAGTATGTAAGTAAGTAAGCATCCCTTATGTATTGCCAGCGCTTGCAGTTCTGCCTCCATTCAGAAAAATGCTTCCTCCCCCGAGAAACATAACAAGATGGATTAGTTTGGTTCTTTCCTTCTCTGAAAAAAAAAAAAAAGGAAAGAAAGGAAACTCGCCGTTTTTGGATTCCGCTGACCTGCTGGGTGTCTGGAGGATTCAAACAGGACAGGGCTGAAGACGAATGAGGCTGGGTTTCTGTAAGGCTTTTGTGTGCAGGGTCTCCGAGTTTCCCAACCAGACGTGATGTTCCCCTTCCTTTTGGCTTTTCCCTTCCCAGCGCATTTTGCTGCTTCTATCCTTCGGCAAGAATGTGCTTTTGTTTGTCAACCCAATGCGCCTCTTTCCTGCTCATGTCCCCAATGTGGGCCCCGTTCTGCCCCCCATGCTCTCCAACATCTACTTGAAACCGCTGGGTGAGGTCATCCAGAGTTTTGGAGTTTGGTGCCATCTCTATGCAGATGACGCCCAACTCTAGTACTCTTTCCCACCTAACTCCAAGGAAGCCCCTCGGATATGATGAGGGTTGAATGAAAAGTAATGCCTCCACCTTCGTTACTTGGGTTTAGATGGGAATATTTTAATAAACCAAACGCAGAAATAATCCTCTTTAACTACCACTCTTCACTTTTCCACATAATCACCAGACAATTGGATACATTTCTGCCAACAATGAACAAGTTTTCTGAAACCTTCACGGAAGAAGTGTCTGCAACCAGAGTCTCACAGTTCTCTCATCCTGGGTACCCATCGTGCACAGATCTTCCGATAGCCAAGCAAAGCAATAACATGACTCACATGTTCTTGTGAAATGCCGATTATGCTTACAAGTTCTCTCTGAGTGATACGACGATTGTCCTGAATCAATCTGTCAACCTTTTGCTTGTGAAACTTGGTGGTTGCTGTCACAGGACGTCCACTCTTTGTTTGTCACGCAAGTCAGATGTTCCCACCTCAACATCTTTAAACTTACTCACCCAATGATGCACAGTACTCACATCAACGCAATCACCATAAACAGCTTGCATTCTCTGATGAATCTCCTTTGGGGTGACACCTTCTGCCATCAAGAATTCAATGACTGCATGTTGCTTAAGTTGCATTGACCAACCGTCTGTGCAGGGTTCCATACTTCGCACTTTAACAACACAACCATTCAATGCTAAGGCTTCCCGCCAAAATGGAACTGTAGAGGAGAGTCTACTGAACAAGCCAGTACCTGCCGCATCTTATGGCTATGACAGTTAAATGAAAAGTAATGCCTCCACCTTCGTAACTCCTCAAGAGATGGCATCCACCTCTCCACCAAAGTCAACATCAACACCAAAATACAACACTACCTGAGCTCTGTGAGTGCAGTATTTTTCTGAATGAAGCAGAGAGTGTTTGAGGAGCGGGACATCCATAGGGATACCAAGTTGCTTGTCTATAAAGCTATTGTCCTCCCAACCCTGCTATACGCCTGCGAAACGTGGACTGTCTACAGACTTCAGATGCAACTCCTAGAACGATTCGATCAGCGCTGCCTCCGGAAAATCTTGCAAATCTCTTGGGAAGACAAGCGGACAAACGTCAGCATGCTGGAAGAAGCAAAGACCACCAGCATTGAAGCGATGGTCCTCCGCCATCAGATCTGTTGGATCGGCCACGTTGTCCAGATGCCCGACCCCCATCTCCCAAAGCAGTTGCTCTACTCCGAACTCAAGAACGGAAAACGGAATGTTGGTGGGAAGGAAAAGAGATTGAAAGATGGGCTCAAAGCCAACCTTAAAAACTCTGGCACAGACACTGAGAACTGGGAAGCCCTGGCCCTTGAGCACTCAAGGTGGAGGTCAGCTGTGACCAGCAGTGCTGTAGAATTTGAAGAGGCACGAATGGAGGGTGAAAAAGAGAAACGTGCCAAGAGGAAGGCGCGTCAAGCCAACCTCGACCGAGACTGCCTTCCACCTGGAGACCAATGCCCTCACTGCGGGAGAAGATGCGGGTTAAGAATAGGGCTCCACAGTCACCTATAGATCCACAAGAATACTGATCATGGAAGACTATCCTACTCGTCCAATGAGGGATCGCCTAAGTAAGTAAGTAAGTAAGTATATCCCTTTACCTGGGATCACCAAGGGCACCTATCCTTAAACTATTTTCCCCTAGACTTAAGTTAAATCTCTTCTTGCCCCACGTAAGAGAGGAAACCTCCGCTAACCTGGAGCAAATGTGTACTCCTACTAGATTTATACCCCAACTCAGTCAAGGGCAGGATCTATGAAATCTATTTGGCATTGTTGACTTAAATATAGTAGGAGCCAAACTAAATTTCCTCTCTTATTTGTCTTTCTGCTTCGCTTGCGTACCTTGCCAGCTGCTACTGACAATTTCTAGTGGACGTAGCAAAGAAAAATTCAGGACTGTTTACTTTACTTTTTTTTTGGTGTGTCATTCATTCTTTTTCGGTTGATTTATAACCCTGGTTCTTCTAAGAGTGCATCTACACTGTAGAGTTAATGCAGTTTGACACCACTTGGCTCAATGCTGTGAAATACAGGGAGTTTGCTGAGGTGCTAGCTTTTTTTGGCTTTTCAGAACAATGATCCCATACCATGATCCCATAATATTGAGTGTGGCAGTGTGAAAGATTGCCCATCAAGCATGGGCAAACTTTCTAATTCGGGGGCTGCATGGGGGGCCAGAGTGGGGTGCGTGGGTTGGAAGAGAGGGGGTTCTCCCCAGGGAAGAAGGAAGGAAAGAGAAAATGGAAGGAAGGATGAAAGGATGAAAGGGAAGGAGGGAGAGAGGAAGAAAGAGGGAGGTAAGGGGAGAAGGAAGGAGAGAAGGAAGGAGAAAAGGAAAAGAAGGAAGGACGAAAGGGAAGGAAGGAGGGAGGGAGAGAGGGAGAAAGAAGGAGGCAAGGAAGGAAGGGAGGGAAGAAGGAAGGAAAGAGAAGAAAAAGAAAAGAGAAGGAAGGACGAAAGGGTGGAAGGGAAGGAAGGAGGGAGACTGGGAGAAAGAGGGAGGTAAGGGAGAGAGGGAAGAATGAAGGAAAGAAGGAAAGAGAAAAGGGAATGAAGGAAGGATGAAAGGGTGGAAGGGAAAGAAGGAGGGAGAGAGGGAGAAAGAGGGAGGGAAGAGAAGGAGGGAAGAAGGAAGGAAAGAGAAAAGGGAAGAGAAAAAGGAAGGAAGGATGAAAGAATGGAAGGGAAGGAAGGAGGGAGAGGGGGAGAAAGAGGGAGGCAAAGAAGGGAGGGAGGGAAGAAGGAAGGAAAGAGAAAAAGGAAAGAGAAACGGGAAGGAAGGAGGGAGAGAGGGAGAAAGAGAGAGGCATGGAAGGGAGGGAAGGAAGAAGGAAGGAAAGAGAAAAGAGAAGGAAGGACGAAAGGGTGGAAGGGAAGGAAGGAGGGAGAGTGGGAGAAAGAGGGAGGTAAGAGAGAGAGGCAAGAAGGAAGGAAAGAAGGAAAGCGAAAAGGGAATAAAGGAAGGATGAAAGGGTGGGAGGGAAGGAAGGAAGGAGGGAGAGTGGGAAAAAGAGGTAGGTAAGGGAGAGAGGCAAGAAGGAAGGAAAGAAGGAAAGAGAATAAAGGAAGGATGAAAGGGTGGAAGGGAAAGAAGGAGGGAGAAAGAGGGAGGAAAGAGAAGGACGGAAGAAAGAAGGAAAGAGAAAAGGGAATAGAGGAAGGACGAAAGGGTGGAAGGGAAGGAAGGAAGGAGAGTGGGAGAAAGAGGGAGGTAAGGGAGAGAGGGAAAAAGGAAGGAAAGAAGGAAAGAGAAAAGGGAATAAAGGAAGGATGAAAGGGTGGAAGGGAAAAAAGGAGGGAGAGAGGGAGAAAGAGGGAGGGAAGAAAGAAGGAAAGAAGGAAAGAGAAAAGGGAAGAGAAAAAGGAAGGAAGGATGAAAGGATGGAAGGGAAGGAAGGAGGGAGAGGGGGAGAAAGAGGGAGGCAAAGAAGGGAGGGAGGGAAGAAGGAAGGAAAGAGAAAAGGAAAGAGAAACGGGAAGGAAGGAGGGAGAGAGGGAGAAAGAGAGAGGCATGGAAGGGAGGGAGGGAAGAAGGAAGGAAAGAGAAGGAAAGAGAAAAGGGAAGGGAAGGAAAGGCGAAAGGGCAAAAGGGAAGGAAGGAGGGAGAGAGGGAGAAAGAGGGAGGCAAGGAAGGAAGGGAGGGAAGAAGGAAGGAAAGAGAAGGAAAAAGAAAAGAGAAGGAAGGACGAAAGGGTGGGAGGGAAGGAAGGAGGGATAGTGGGAGAAAGAGGGAGGTAAGGGAGAGAGGGAAAAAGGAAGGAAAGAAGGAAAGAGAAAAGGGAATAAAGGAAGGATGAAAGGGTGGAAGGGAAAGAAGGAGGGAGAGAGGGAGAAAGAGGGAGGGAAGAAAGAAGGAAAGAAGGAAAGAAAAGGGAAGAGAAAAAGGAAGGAAGGATGAAAGGATGGAAGGGAAGGAAGGAGGGAGAGGGGGAGAAAGAGGGAGGCAAAGAAGGGAAGGAGGGAAGAAGGAAGGAAAGAGAAAAGGAAAGAGAAACGGGAAGGAAGGAGGGAGAGAGGGAGAAAGAGAGAGGCATGGAAGGGAGGGAGGGAGGGAAAGAGAAAACGGAAGGACGAAAGGGTGGAAGGGAAGGAAGGAGGGAGAGTGGGAGAAAGAAGGAGGTAAGAGAGAGAGGCAAGAAGGAAGGAAAGAAGGAAAGAGAAAAGGGAATAAAGGAAGGATGAAAGGGTGGAAGGGAAAGAGGGAGGGAGAGAGGGAGAAAGAGGGAGGGAAGAGAAGGAGGGAAGAAAGAAGGAAAGAGAAAAGGGAAGAGAAAAGGGAAGGAAGGAGGGAGAGAGGGAGAAAGAGGGAAGCAAAGAAGGGAGGGAGGGAATAAGGAAGTAAAGAGAGAAGGAAAACGAAAAGAGAAGGAAGAAAGGACGAAAGGGTGGAAGGGAAGGAAGGAGGGAGAGTGGGAGAAAGGGAGGGAAGAGAAGGAAGAAGGAAGGAAAGAAGGAAAGCGAAAAGGGAATAAAGGAAGGATGAAAGGGTGGAAGGGAGAGAGTGAGAAAGAGGGAGGGAAGAGAAGGAGGGAAGAAGGAAGAAAAGAAGGAAAGAGAAAAGGGAAGAGAAAAGGGAAGGAAGGATGGAAGGGAAGGAAGGAGGGAGAGAGGGATTAGGAGGGAGGCAAAGAAGGGAGGGAAGAAGGAAGGAAAGAGGAAAAGGAAAGAGAAATGGGAAGGAAGGAAGGAGGGAGAGAGGGAGAAAGAGGGGGGCATGGAAGGGAGGCAGGCAGGAAGAAAGGCAAGGGAGAATGAAAGAGAAAAGGGAAGGAAGGACAAAAATGTGGAAGGGAAGGATGGAAGCAAGGAAGGGTAGAAGAGAATGAAGTGAGGGAGAGCAGAAGGAAGGAAAGACAAAAGGGAAGGAAAGAGAAAGAGGGAGAGAGGAAAGAGGGAAGAAAGAAAGGTTGGTAGGTAAGGAAGGGCGGAAGGAGAAAGAGGGAGGTAAGGAAGGGAGGGAGGAAAGGAGAAAGGATAGGATGATGATAGGAGGGCCTGAGAAAAGAACCCAAGGGGCCGTATTCGGCCCGCGGGCCTGGGTTTGCCCATACCTACTCTAGAGTGTGGACGCACTCCTGAGAATGTTCTTGGCCCCACATTCAGTCATCCTTGACCACCCGCTTGAGTTAATGGAGGCTCCGAACTGTGCTTGGCTGTTTCTAGTTCATTACAGCTCACTTTTGTCTTGAGCAGATAACAACATGATAACGTCAAGTTCCTAGTAAACATGGCCCGCTCTCTCTCCAGCTGCACACAGCGTGGTTTGGAAGATAAGCCTCCACGTTCTCCAGCCTCTTAACCCTTATCTGATCGGTTGACAGGAAGAGATAAGGACTTATCTATGGGGAGCAATGCCGTAATGTTTCCCCTACAATCTGAATGCTTGGTGGGGGTCTTGTAAGCAAGGAAGGCTCCAGCAGAAAGAGCTGATGGAAGATATCAATTTTGGGAATGAGTCTGGACCTCTGCTGGGTTCTTATTGGAATAGTTTCTCTTCTCTGATGGATTCTTCTTATTCTTCTTCTTCCTAGCCAGTCTGGTGATCTGGAAAATACATTAATGAGAAAGTATTGGTTTCTAATCTATGTAATGTCTTGATGTCTTGATGCTTGAGGGTAAACAGTATTTCTTGCTGTTTCTTTGTCAGTGTTGATGTCTGATTTGCCTACTCTGGAACAGGCAACATATCATTGTCCTCTTTAGGGATCCCTTTCAAATCTGTGATACTATATCTCTCTGTGTGTGAATCATATCTATCTATCTATCTATCTATCTATCTATCTATCTATCTATCTATATCTATGGCTGGATGACTCTTTGTCAGGAGGACGTTGATTATGTTTCCTTGCCCTGGTGAAGGGAGTTGGACTGGATGGCCTTAAGTATTTTCTGTTGGTCATGGGGGTTCTATGTGGGAAGTTTGCCCCAATTCTGTCTTTGCTGTGGTTCAGAATGCTCTTTGATTGTAGGTGAACTATAAATCCCAGTAACTACAACTCCCAAATGCCAAGGTCTATTGCCCCAAATTCCATCTGTGTTCATATTTGAGCATATGGAATATTCGTGCCAAGTTTGGTCCAGAGCCATCATTGTTTGAGTCCACAGCGCTCTCTGGATGTAGATGAACTACAACTCCCAAACTCAAGATCAGTGCCCACCAAACCCTTCTAGTGTTTTCTGTTGGTCATGGGAGCCCTGTGTGCTACGTTTGGTTCAATTTCATCATTGGTGGAGTTCAGAGTGCTCTTTGATTGCAGGTGTACTATAAATCCCAAGAACTACAACTCCCAAATGACAAAAACAATTTTTTTGAGTGAAGGACATACATTGGGTTGTTAGGTGTCTTGTGTCCAAATTTGGTGTCAATTCGTCCAGTGGTTTTTGAGTTACGTTCATCCCACAGACAAACATTGCATTTTTATTTATATAGATTATTAAAGGCAAAACCTTTATGGCAGTGGTTCTCAACCTTCCTAATGTTGTGACCCCTTAATACAGTCCCCCATGTTGTGGTGACCCCCAACGATAATATTGTTTTCATTGCTACTTCATAACAGTCATTTTACTACTGTTATAAATCATAATGTAAATATCTGATATGCAGGATGCATTTTCATTCACTGGACCAAACTGGGCACAAATACCCAATACACCCAAATGTGAATGCTAGTGGGGTTGGGCGAGGATTGATTTTGTAATTTGGGAGTTGTAGTTGCTAGGATTTATAGTTCACTTATAATCAAAGAGCATTCCGAACTCCACCAGCGATGGATTTAAACCAAACTTGGCTCCCATGACCAATGGAAAACATTGGAAGGGTTTGATGGGCATTGACCTTGAGTTTGGGAGTTGTAGTTCACCTATATCCAGAGAGCACTGTGGACTCATGCAATGGTGGATCTGGACCAAACTCCACCAGCGATGGATTTAAACCAAACTTGGCTCCCATGACCAATGGAAAACATTGGAAGGGTTTGATGGGCATTGACCTTGAGTTTGGGAGTTGTAGTTCACCTATATCCAGAGAGCACTGTGGACTCATGCAATGGTGGATCTGGACCAAACTTGGCATGAATACTCAATATGCCCAAATGTGAACACTGGTGGAGTCCGGGGAAAATAGATCTTGACATTTGGGAGCTGTAGTTGCTGGGATTTATAGTTCATTACAATCAAAGAACATTCTGAACTCCACCAACCATAGAATTGGCTCAAACTTCCCACATGGAATCCCCATGACCACCAGAAAATACTGTGTTTTCTGATGGTCTTTGGCGACCCCTCTGACACCCCCTCGCGACCCCCTCAGGGGTCCCGACCCCCAGGTTGAGAAACACTGCTTTATGGCTTATCTCATCCTCAGTTTTCTCGACATTCATAAAGTGTTTCATAAGATAGCCAGAGAAGTTGTTATCCCCTTTATAACTTATTTTACTACATGTCTTTCCCTTCCAGGATTTCTCTATAATCCACCCTGAGATTCTAACACACTGGAAGGCATCAGCTTCCCTCTCCGTTGCTTTGCTTTGAGGGCCAAGAATGATGCTCGACCATTATAAAGGCTCTTTACGGTGAGTATTCATAATTTTTTCAACCAAATGTCTCCCATATATCTGTATCCAACGATGGTATCACGCAATATAATGAAAGCCTATGTGATGGGGGGGGGGGGGGCTCAGTTGTATGTTATGAGATTAGGGTACAGACAATTTGGAAGGGAGAGAAAAGATAGGTAGATACGTCCATCTGAAAGTATCTTGACATATGGACATAGCAGAAGTTATGGATTTTCAACGTGATTGAGACCCAATCCATATAGGGCTTTATAGGCTGTAGCGTTTCTCAACCTGGGAGTTGGGACCCTTGGGGGAGGGGGTCATGAGGGGTCTTAGGGGAGTAGCCAAAGACCATCAGAAAACACACTATTTTCTGTTGGTCATGGGGGTTCTGTGTGGGAAGTTTGGCCCAATTCTATCCTTAGTGGGGTTCAGAATGCTCCTTGATTGTAAGTGAACTATAAATCCCAGCAAATACAACTGCCAAACGTCAAGGTCTATTTCCACCCAGACTCCTCCAGTATTTACATTTGGGTATATTGAGGATTCATGGCAAGTTTGGTCCAGATTTATCATTGTGTGAGTCCACAGTGCTCTCTGGAGGTATGTGAACTACAACTCCCAAACTCAAGATCAATGCCCACCAAACCCTTCCAGTATTTTCTGTTGGTCATGGGAGTTCTGTGTGCCAAGTTTGGTTTAATTCCATTGTTGGTGGAGTTCAGAATGCTCTTTGATTGTAGGCAAACTATAAATCCCAGCAACTACAACTCCCAAATGTCAAGGTCTATTTTCCCCCAAACTCCTCCAGTATTCACATTTGGGCATCTTGAGTATTTGTGCCAAGCTTGGTCCAGATCTATCATTGTTTGAGTCCATAGTGTTCTCTCGATGAAGGTGAACTACAACTCCCAAACTCAAGATCAATGCCCATCAAACCCTTCCAATATTTTCTGTTGGTCATGGGAGTTCTGTGTGCCAAGTTTGGTTCAATTCCATTGTTGGTAGAGTCCAGAATGCTCTTTGATTGTAGGCGAACTATAAATCCCAGCAACTACAACTCCCAAGTGGCAAGGTCTATTTTCCCCCAAATTCCTCCAGTATTCACATTTGGGCATCTTGAGTATTTGTGCCAAGCTTGGTCCAGATCTACCACGCTGAGTCCCCCTTGGGGAGACAGAGTGGTATATAAATAAGTAAGTAAGTAAGTAAGTAAGTAAATAATAATAATAATAATAATAATAATAATAATAATAATTTGAGTCCACAATGCTCTCTGGATTTAGGTGTGCTACACCTCCCAAACTCAACAATGCCCACCAAACCCTTTCAGTATTTTCTGTTGGTCATGGGAGTTCTGTGTGCCAAGTTTGGTTCAATTCCATTGTTGGTGGAGTTCAGAATGCTTTTTGATTGTAGGTGAACTATAAATCCCAGCAACTACAACTCCCAAATGTCAAGGTCTATTTTTCCCCAAACTCCTCCAGTATTCATATTTGGGCATATTGAGTATTCGCGCCAAGCTTGGTCCAGATCTATCATTGTTTGAGTCCATAGTGTTCTCTCGATGAAGGTGAACTACAACTCCCAAACTCAAGGTCAATGCCCATCAAACCCTTCCAGTATTTTCTGTTGGTCATGGGAGTTCTGTGTGCCAAGTTTGGTTCAATTCCATTGTTGGTAGAGTCCAGAATGCTCTTTGATTGTAGCCGAACTATAAATCCCAGCAACTACAACTCCCAAATGTCAAGGTCTATTTCCCCCCAAAACACATCCAGTATTCACATTTGGACATCTTGAGTATTTGTGCCAAGCTTGGTCCAGACCTACCACGCTGAGTCCCCCTCAGGGAGACAGAGCGGTATATAAATAAATAAATAAGTAAATAAATAAATAAATAATAATAATAATTTGAGTCCACAGTTCTCTCTGGATGTAGGTGTACTACAACTCCCAAACTCAAGATCAATGTCCAGCAAACCCTCTCAGTATTTTCTGTTGGTCATGGGAGTTCTATGTGTCAAGTTTGAGTCAGTCCCATCGTTGGTGGAGTTCAGAATGCTCTTTGATTGTGGGTGAACTATAAATCCCAGCAACTACAGCTCCCAAATGTCAAGGACTATTTTTCCCCAAACTCCTCCAGTATTCACATTTGGGCGTATTGAATATTCGTGCCAAACTTGGTCCAGATCTATCATTGTTTGTGTTCATGCCAAGCTTGGTACAGATTCATTATTATTGGAGTCCACAGTGCTCTCTCGATGTAGGTGAACTACAACTCCCAAACTCAAGGTCAATGCCCACCAAACCCTTCCAGTATTTTCTATTGGTCATGGGAGTTTTTGTGCCAAGTTTGGTTTAATTCCATTGTTGGTAGAGTTCAAAATGCTCTTTGATTGTAGGCGAATTATAAATCCCAGCAACTACAACTCCCAAATGTCAAGGTCTATTTTCCCCAAACTCCTCCAGTATTCACATTTGGGCATATTGAATATTCATGCCAAGCTTGGTCCAGATCTATCATTGTTTGAGTCCACAGTGCTCTCTGGATGTAGGGGAACTACAACTCCCAAACTCAAGATCAATGCCCACCAAACCCTTCCAGTATTTTCTGTTGGTCATGGGAGTTGTGTGCCAAGTTTGGTTCAGTTTCATTGTTGGTGGAGGTCAGAATGCTATTTGATTGTAGGCGAACTATAAATCCCAGCAACTACAACTCCCAAATGTCAAGGTCTATTTTCCCCCAAACTCCTCCAGTATTCACATTTCGGCATATTGAGAATTCATGCCAAGCTTGGTCCAGATCTATCATTATTTGAGTCCATAGTGTTCTCTCGATGAAGATGAACTACAACTCCCAAACTCAAGGTCAATGCCCATCAAACACATCCAGTATTCACATTTGGGCATCTTGAGTATTTGTGGCAAGCTTGGTCCAGATCTACCACCCTGAGTCCCCCTCAGGGAGACAGAGCGGTATATAAATAAATAAATAAGTTAATAAATAATAATAATAATAAAAAACTCTAATAATAATAATAATAAGTAATTATTAAATAATAATAATTAAAATATATTATATATAATATAATTATTATAATTATTATAATTATATATAATAATAATAATATATTATATATAATATAATTATTATAATTATTATAATTATATTATATAATAATAATAATAAAATAATAATAATAAATAATTATTAAATAATAATAATAATAATAATAATAATAATAATAATGATAATAATTTGAATCCACAGTGCTCTCTGGATGTAGGTGTACTACAACTCCCAAACTCAAGGTCAATGTTTGCGTTTGGAGACGGCCAGTCTGGAGCAATCCCTGCAGAAGAGGAAGAGCCTATTTTTGTAAATTTGGGAAGAAAAACCCACTTTTTTTATAAAAAAGGGAAAGAAAACCCAGGCATGGCGAAGCATGCAACGCTACGGTCCGATCTGCCAAAGCAAACTATCAATTGACATAACATAAAATAACACGCAGGCCTTTTCAAAAAGTGATTTTTCTGTTATGTCAATTGATAGTTTGCTTTGGCCGGGGTTCCTCTCCCTCGCATGCTTCGCAATGTTAAATCCCCCCATTTTAACGCGATGTGTTTGGTACAAGCACACGCACACGGACGGATCAAAAAAATGCATCACGGTTTGGATCAGGAAAAGAGTGAAGATTCCCAACTCTGGGCTTGAAAGAGAAAGCTGATCCTGGCCTTGCAATTTCAGATAGGCGTTCATATGGGACAATCATAGAATCCGAGAGTTGGAAGAGACCTACCTGGTAGGTCATCCAGTCCAACCCCGTTCTGTCAAGAAGCAGGAAAATCACATTCAAAGCACCCCTGACAGAAGGCCATCCAGCCTCTGCTCTTATTATTTATTTATTTACTAGCTGTACCCACCATGCGTTGCTGTGGCCAACCTTCCCTCCCTTTTGCTTTCCTTCTTTCCCTCCTTCCTTCACTCCCTCCTTCCTTCCTTCCTTCCTTCCTTCCTTCCTTCCTTCCTTCCTTCCTTCCCTTTTCTTCTCTCCTTCCTTGCTTCCTTCCTTCCTTCCTTCCTTCCTTCCTTCCTTCCTTCGCTTTTTGTTTCCACCCTTCTCTCTTTCCTTCCCTCTCCTTTTCTCTCTCTCTTTCTTTCCCTCCTTCCTTCTCTCCCTCGCTCCTTCCTTCCTTCCCTTTTCTTCTTTCCTTCTCTCCTTCCTTTGCTTTTTGTTTCCATCCTTCCTTATCTCTTTCCTTTTTTCCTTTCCTCCCTTTTTCTCTCCTTCTTTCCCTCCTTCCTTCACTCCGTCTTTCCTTCCTTACCTTTTCCCTTCTCTCCTTCCTTCCTTCCTTCCTTCCTTCCTTCCTTCCTTCCTCCGCTTTCTGTTTCCATCCTTCTGTCTCTCTTTCCTTCTTTCCTTCCCTCCTTTTTTCTCTCCTTCTTTCCAGTCCAACCCCATTCTGCCAAAAGCAGGAATATTGCATTCAAATCACCCCTGACAGATGGCCATCCAGCCTCTGCTTAAAAGCTTCCAAAGAAGGAGCCTCCACCACACTCTGGGGCAGAGAGTTCCACTGCTGAACGGCTCTCACAGTCAGGAAGTTCTTCCTCATGTTCAGATGGAATCTCCTCTCTTGTAGTTTGAAGCCATTGTTCCGCATCCTAGTCTCCAAGGAAGCAGAAAACAAGCTTGCTCCCTGCTCCCTGTGGCCTCCTCTCACATATTTATACATGGCTATCATATCTCCTCTCAGCCTTCTCTTCTTCAGGCTAAACATGCCCAGTTCCCTAAGCCGCTCCTCATAGGGCTTGTTCTCCAGACCCTTGATCATTTTAGTCGCCCTCCTCTGGACACATTCCAGCTTGTCAATATCTCTCTTGAATTGTGGTGCCCAGAATTGGACATTTTTGTTTTGTTTCATCTGAAGAGTTCGAGTGTCTTCTTGAACATTCAAGAGAAGTGGAATCATAGAATCCTAGAATCAAAGAGTTGGAAGAGACCTCATGGGCCATCCAGTCCAACCTCCTGCCAAGAAGCAGGGGGTTGGAGTATCCAAGAACGACTTCAACCAAGGAACTAAATCATTGATCCATTGGATTCCTTTCTTTTTGCTTTTGGAGACAGAGCCTGAGTAGAATATTCCCTTTGGAAAACGTCAATAATTTCCCAAATGGAAGGGATTTCCCCTCCGCAGCAGTGAGAACTTTTAAGCTGTCAAAGCCTTTTCCTTTGAAGATTACGGTCTTTGTTCCCTCGAGGATGCCGGCACTTGTGTGGGATTGTTTGCAGAATGTATTCATGGAAATGCACAAGATTTGGAAGCGCTGTCCCCCTTTTCCTCTTTGAACTGCTTTTTTCCCCCTCCCACAAGGGTTGAACTTTCTACTCAGTGGATGGAAGGGGAATGTATGTCTGTTTGTGGAGAGAGAATCATAGAATCAAAGAGTTGGAAGAGACCTCCTGGGCCATCCAGTCCAACCCCATTCTGCCAAGAAGCAGGAATATTGCATTCAAATCACCCCTGACAAATGGCCATCCAGCCTCTGCTTAAAAGCTTTCAAAGAAGGAGCCTCCACCACACTCCGGGGCAGAGAGTTCCACTGCTGAACGGCTCCCACAGTCAGGAAGTTCTTCCTCATGTTCAGATGGAATCTCCTCTCTTGTAGTTTGAAGCCATTGTTCCGCGTCCTAGTCTCCAGGGAAGCAGAAAACAAGCTTGCTCCCTCCTCCCTGTGGCTTCCTCTCACATACTTATACATGGCTATCATATCTCCTCTCATCCTTCTCTTCTTCAGGCTAAACATGCCCAGCTCCCCAAGCCGCTCCTCATACTGCTTGTTCTCCAGACCCTTGATCATTTGAGTCGCCCTCCTCTGGACACATTCCAGCTTGTCAATATCTCTCTTGAATTGTGGTGCCCAGAATTGGACACAATATTCCAGATGTGGTCTAACCAAAGCAGAATAGAGGGGTAGCATGACTTCCTTAGATCTAGACACTATGCTCCTATTGATACAGGCCAAAATCCCATTGGCTTTTTTTGCCGCCACATCACATTGTTGGCTCATGTTTAACTTGTTGTCCATGAGGACTCCAAGATCTTTTTCACACGTACTACTCTCGAGCCAAGCATTGTCCCCCATTCTGTATCTTTGCATTTCATTTTTTCTGCCAAAGTGGAGTATCTTGCATTTGTCACTGTTGAACTTCATTTTGTTAGTTTTGGCCAATCATCTCTCTAATCTGTCAAGATCGTTTTGAATCCTGCTCCTGTCCTCTGGACTATTGGCTCTCCCTCCCAATTTGGTGTCGTCTGCAAACTTGATGATCATGCCTTCTAGCCCTTCATCTAAGTCATTAATGCATAAGAGAGTATGCAGAAGCTATGAAAAACTGTTGGGAATGTATAGATCCCCTACCTACATTCAGCCATTTAGTAGGAGAAAAAGTAGGGATATATTCGGTGGAGGCTCCTTCTTTGTGTGGTGGAGACTCCTTCTTTGGAAGCTTTTAAACAGAGGCTGGATGGCCATCTGTCAGGGGTGATTTGAATGCAATATTTCTGGCAGGGGGTTGGACTGGATGGCCCATGAGGTCTCTTCCAACTCTTAAGATTCTATTATTCTATGCTTGCAAAAAATCTATGTTCGTTGCTCATTCCTTTCTCCCAATTTTACGTTATGTTCTATTCCAGTGTTTCTCAACCTTCCTAATGCCGCGACCCCTTAATACCGTTCCTCATATTGTGGTGACCCCCAACCATAACATTATATTTTGTTACTACTTTCATAACTTGCTGGGATTTATAGTTCACCTACAATCAAAGAGCATTCTGAACTCCACCAGTGATGGAATTGAACCAAACTTGGCACACAGAACTCCCATGACCAACAAAAAATATTAGAAGAATTTGGTTGGCATTGACCTTGAGTTTGGGAGTTGTAGTTCACCTACATCCAGAGAGTCAAGCTAGAATGCATTTGGGCCAAACTTGGCACGGATACTCAATATGCCCAAATGTGGACACTAGTGGAGTTTGGGGAAAATAGACCTTGACGTTTGGGAGTTGTAATTGCTGGGATTTATAGTTCACCTACAATCAGAGCATTTTGAACCGCATCAAAGATAGAATTAGGCCAAACTTCCCACACAGTACCCCCATAACCAACAGAAAATATTGTGTTTTTCTGATGGTCTTTGGGGACCCCTTTGACATCCCTCGCGACCCCCTCAGGGGTCCCGACCCCCAGGTTGAGAAACGCTGTTCTATTCCATTTTGATGCTTTTACACAACGCAAAACATTCAAGACGTGTGTCTTCCATGCAAACACACCATAGGGAAGTTAGTTTGAATGGATACAGGGAAGAGAGGGTGTGCTTTACCACAATAGGAAGGCACAGATCTGATCAAAACTGGGAAACTATAGATCAGCGTTTTAAAACCTGGGGGTCGGGACCCCGAGGGGGGGGGGGGTCACAAGGGGGTGTCAGAGGGGATGCCAAAGACTATCAGAAAACACAGTTTTTCTGTTGGTCGTGGGGGTTCTGTGTGGGAAGTTTGGCCCAATTCTATCGTTGGTAGGGGTTCAGAATGCTTTTTGATTGGAGGTTGTAATGAATTTGCTGATCTCTGCAAGATTTTCGGTGTATAGCTCTATGTTCCCATGTGTCAGATAGGGCAGATTTAGTACAGTTAGGATAGCAACAGCGAAGACAAGATCGTTTGCATATGGGAAGCCGATTGGTCCTATGCAGATTAGTGTAGGCCCAGGATTTTAAAAAAAGGCTGTGAGGCCAGAATGATAGTTGAGAAGAGCTGAACGTTCTAAAGGGGCAGCAGTTAGAGAGTTTTAGAAATAAGAGTAGTTAGGAATGGCTGCTTGTGAAGTGAGTTAGGAATAGCTGTTTGTGAAGCAGTTAGGAATCTCTGTGTGAAAAGAAGTAGTTAAGAATCCCTGTCTGAGAGAGAGAGAGATAGTGGGGAATCTCTGTTTGATAGAAGAGTTATTGAGTGTAGCTCAAGTTACAATATAATTCTGTCAAAAGGAAAAGTAACCAAGTTAATGATATTGAAAGTAAGCCTTAAGAACGTGACAAGATACTAATGTATTCCCAAGTGTTGGAACTTAAAGTTATAAATAAACGTTAACTTGTTGCAAATGAGAGCCTCAAGCCTATGATTCAAAGCCAAAAGGTTTTTATAACTCACACGATAGAGCTTGTAATTATCATCTCTTTACAAAATGGTGGCAGCGGTGGGATAGCAAAGACAGGTCTCCCCTGCCACACGAAGGCGGCTGTAATTATCTCCACTCATTACAGAGGTAAACTATAAATCCCAGAAACTACAACTCCCAAATGTAAAGGCCTATTTCCTCCAAACTTCACCAATGTTCATATCTGGGCATATTGAGTATTCATACCAGGTTTGGTCCAGAACCATAGTTGTTTGAGTCCACAGTGTTCTCTGGATATAGGTGAACTACAACTCCAAAACTCAAGGTCAGTGCCCACCAAACCCTTCAAATATTTTCTGTTGGTCATGGGAGTTCTGTGTGCCAAGTTTGGTTCAATTCTATTATTGGTGGATTGTAGGTGAACTATAAATCCCAGCAACTACAACTCCCAAATGACAAAATCAATGCCCTCCCAACCCCACCAGTATTCAAATTTAGGTGTATTGGGCATTTGTGCCATATTTGGTCCAGTCAATGAAAATACATCCTGCATATCAGATATTTACATTATGATTCACAACAGAAGCAAAATGACAGTTATGAAGTAGCAACGAAAATAATTTTATGGTTGGGAGTCACCACAACATGAGGAACTGTATTAAGAGGTCGCAACATTAGGAAGGTTGAGAACCATTGCTATAGATATAGGTGCAAATCTCAAAATAATGACGTGGACCCCGTTATTTGACCCAACTAGAATAGATTCACTGGATTAGAAGTCGGGCACAGAGTTGTGTCAGAGGATCTAGAGCAGGCATGGGCCAGCTTTGGCTCTCCAGGTGTTTTGGACTTCAATTCCCGCTCATGCAGCCATAGTTTAGTCAGTTTGGAGTTGGGATTTTGAAGGGTTAGTTAGGAGTTTTGAAAGGGAAGGAAGGAAGGGTTTTGGGAACTGTTATTAGAAAGATACCTCTTTGGGGAAAGTAATTAAGGCCTTCAGGGAGAAGGAGAAGTATTAGTGAGCCTCTATAGTGTTAGAGTGCTGGTGTGGAAAGGGAATTCAAAAGGTTCAAAATAACCTGTTTGTATTCCTGTGTATGGAACAGTGTTTTTAAGAAACTTAAGATACTGTATAAAACCATTCTCTGTACAGATTACTGAAACCACTACACATCTTTACTGTTCAAGGATTGTTGGAGTTGAAGTCCAAAACACCTGGAGGGCCAATGTTGGCCCATGTCTGATCTAGAGATTCTTACAGAGAAAACACCCTTCTAGGTATTTTAGGTCCTCCAGTATGATTCTATGACCAACTTCTGGTGGCAGCTGACCACAGAGGGATGCTAGAAGACCTTGCAGTTCCTTGTGAGAACATTTCTGTAGGCCTTTGTAGGTCATCTAATTCATCTAATCCAGCTATGGTCAATGTCTACTGGAAGTAGCTTCCGAAACCAAATTTGTGGTCTGTAGTGGTGAAGGAAGTTGTGCTGCTTGCCATGAGAAGTTGTTTGTGGACTTTCTTTTGAAACTTAGCCCAAACATCTTTTTGTCCCACAGGATCCTCAGTTCCATAGTTGTCCTTGGATTTCAGCTTGTCATCCCACAACCCTCGATTGAACACAGAAAGGTAAGACACGCTAATCCTACAAGTGGTAAATTCAAATTGTGGTGATGGTTATTCTAGCTAAATATACTCAAGGCATCTGATCTCAGCTGATCTTGGACACTAAGTAGCATCAACCTTGGTTAGTTCTTAGATGGGAGATTGTAATCGAAGACCATGTGCTGTAGGCTGTAATTTAGGGGATGGAAGACCACCTCTGGGTGTTCCTTACCTAAGAAAACCCTTCAAGGGATTGGCATGAGTCAACAGGCAATTTAAAGGCATGTATACACAAATGTGGGTCCATCTTTAATGTTGTTGCCATGTAGTTAACTTACGATGACCCTATGCATGAGGGACTTCCAAAAGTCTTGATCACGAGCTGCTATGCTCAGATTTGGAAAACTAAAGAGCATCCATGGCTTCCTTTGGTTGAATCAATCCACCTGTTTTTGGCATCAATTAGTATTTTCCTCTCAAGCAAATAATGTCTGTAGCGAATTTGTTGATCTATGTTAAATTTTTGATGTATAGCTCTATGTTGCAATGTGGCAGAATTGGCTCAAATAGGGTAGCAACAGTGGAGGCAAGATTCATTTGCATACGTGCAGCCGATTGGTCGTATGCAGATGAGTGTAGGCCAGGATTTGAAAAGGCTACTGAGCCAGAATGGCAGTTGCGGGAAGAGAGCTGAACATTCCAAAAGGGGCGGAGTTAAGTTTAAAAATAGGCAGTTAGAGAGTCAGAAAAGATGAGTGAGGGATTCCTGTTTGTGAGGTAGGAACTTCTGTGAGAGAAAAGCAGTTAGGAAAATGGATCTCAAGTTTTAAGGAAAACAAAGAAGTGCCAGTGTTGTTTAGAGCAGAATATAGTTCTGTCAAGAGTGTATGAAAAAGTAACATATTTGTTGATGTGAAACAGTTGAAGTTTGATAGGAAAAGTTAACCAAGTGGATGATATTGAATGTAAGACTCGAGACTGTAACAGAACACACAAATGTAACCATAAGCATTGGAGCCAGAAGCTATAAATAAACTTTGTTACTTTGTTTATTACAAGAGTCTCTCAAGCCTGTGATATAAAGCCTCAAGGTAAAAGCTCACAAGAAAGCCCCAGCCAATTTTAAAGGGAAACTGTTTCAGTACAAGACAGTAAAAAGAAAATATTTTTCCCCCACACCGTCACACATAAAAAGGCACCTGTGAAAGGACTGAAGTAGTGAAACGTCGTCCCAATGTCCTTTCAGAAGGGGAGTGTTGGTAAAGTCCAGAATATCAGGTTGTGTATCAGGTTTACCACCATGGTGTATCTCTACAACTTGGAGAACTGAAGTTGGGAGGATATGGCATGCCATGAGTTGATAGCAGTGCAAGTTGGAGCACCCAGTGGTGCAGTGGGTTAAACCCTTGTGCTGGCAGGACTGAAGACCAACAGGACGGAGGTTCGAATCCGGGGAGAGCATGGATGCGCTCCCTCTGTCAGCTCCAGCTTCCCGTGCGGGGACATTAGAAAAGTCATGTACTTTTCTCATGTGTGTACTTTTCTCTTTTCCTGCCCACCAACATTCCGTTTTCCGTTCTTGAGTTCGGAGTAGAGCAACTGTTTTGGGAGACGGTGGTCGGGTATCTGGACAACGTGGCTGGTCCAGCGGAGTTGATGGCGGAGGACCATCGCTTCAATGCTGGTGATCTTTGCTTCTTCCAGCACGCTGATGTTTGTCTGCCTGTCTTCCCAAGAGATTTGCAGGATTTTCTGGAGGCAGCGCTGGTGTAATCGTTCCAGGAGTTGCATGTGACGTCTGTAGACAGTTCATGCTTCGCAGGCATATAGCAGAGTTGGGAGAACAATAGCTTTATAAACAAGCACCTTGGTATCCCTACGGATGTCCCGGCCCTCAAACACTCTCTGTTTCATTCAGAAAAATGCTGCACTCGCAGAGCTCAGGCGGTGTTGTATTTCGGTGTAAATGTTGACTTTGGTGGAGAGGTGGCTGCCAAGATAGTGAAAATGGTCAACATTTTCTAATGTTACACCATTAAGCCGTATCGCTGGCATTGGAGAGGGATGGGCTGGTGAGTACTGGAACAGCACTTTGGTTTTCTCGATGTTCAGTGACAGGCCGAGCTTCTCGTATGGTTCTGCGTACAACAGAGAGATACCTTCAGACAGGTAAGAACCCTATAACACCCTAAACAGGCTGAAACTGTTTAGGTTTTTATAGGTCAAAGCCAGCACTTTGAATTGTGCTCAGTAGGAGACTGGTAGCCAGTGAATGCTCCCTGTACACTGCTCCAGTTTGAAACCTGGCTGTTGCCTATTGGACCATTTGAAGCTTCCGAACAGTCTTCAAAGGCAACCCCACATGGAGCGCATTGCAGTAATGTATACAGGATGTAACCAGAGTGTGGACCACCATGGACAAGTCTGACTTCCCAAGGTACGGGTGCAACTGGCATACAAGTTTTAATTGTGCGAAAGCTCCCCTGACCACTGCCGAGACCTGGGGTTCCAGACTCAGCGATGAATCCAGGAGAACTCCTGTTCTGTCGTGCGCTGGGCTTGAAATGAATTGCCTTTAAAACAGGATGTGCAACTTTAGCCCAGCGGGAAGCCAGGGGGCTCGAAGAGAAATTCTTAAGGATTTTCACCATAAACAGTCTCTAGAGGGCTTGTAAAATATAACAAAGTCTTTTATTGGTGAACAATCAACAGAAACTTCTTTTGGCTTCAAAAGGTTAAACAAATGCTTCCAGGCTTTGTGCAACTGGTGGCTTCTAACTGTTGCTTTTACTCTAAAGGAAAATCCCTTTCCAAACTTCGCCCAGGCTAACTGTGAACCTAAACCTTACTGGTGTGGATCCACTACTGGGCTGAACTGCATCTCAAAACCGAGTGGACCTACCAGTATGCCTGTAGTCACTTAGCTGGAGTTTTTGATGTTTAAAGCTGTTATTCCCTCCAAAATTCCTCAGGGCTGTAAGGCTGTTTCCCTGGAACCTTTGGGAATCTTTAGATGCTCTTAAGACTGTTCTCCCCCGGGAAGTCTTAAGGGTTGAAGCCTTTGTACAGGAGAAAGTCTGTACACATCCTGTACATTGACTTTCCTTGCTGAGACTGACTGAAAAATGGCTCCCTTCCCTTCTCTAAACCCCAAAAGGGGGCGAGACTAGAGAACCTAATGATGATGAACAGGTGGCCTGCCCTATGACTGCAAACTTTTAACAGGAAGCCACCAATGCTGCAGAATCCCAAGCCTTGAGCTGCAAGCAAACACTTAATACAAAGCAAATAAAGTGGCAGCTTCTGGTACAGCTGTACCAGCACAACTTCCAAGCTGCGAACCTGCGTCTTCAGGGAGAGTGTATTTATTTATCGTGTCATCAGCAACTAGACCATTGTATTACATTTCTAACAGAACAAAACAAACACACAGATTAAAAAAAAACAGATTTTGCAAGCTTGGTAGTTGGTTAAATGTCCTTTGACCAGTATCTGGCCACTTGGAGTGCTTCTGGTGTTGCCGCAAGAAGGTCCTCCATTGTGCATGTGGCAGGGCTCAGGTTGCATTGCAGCAGGTGGTCAGTGGTTTGCTCTTCTCCGCACTCGCATGCCGTGGATTCCACCCTGTAGCCCCATTTCTTAAGAT
Source organism: Anolis sagrei (assembly GCF_037176765.1). Lineage (NCBI taxonomy): Eukaryota > Metazoa > Chordata > Lepidosauria > Squamata > Anolidae > Anolis > Anolis sagrei. Next base: position 6,838,539 of record NC_090029.1, read on the forward strand.
TAGCTCTGCATCTCGTGGTGCCAGAGCGCAATCTGTTCAGCGCCTTCCAAGTCGCCCAGTCTTCTGTGTGCCCAGGGGGGAGTCTCTCATTTGGTATCACCCATGGATTGAGGTGCTGGGTTTGAGCCTGCCACTTTTGGACTCTCGCTTGCTGAGGTGTTCCAGCGAGTGTCTCTGTAGATCTAAGAAAACTATGTCTTGATTTAAGTCATTGACATGCTGGCTGATACCCAAACAGGGGATGAGCTGGAGATGTCTCTGCCTTGGTCCTTTCACTATTGGCTGCTACTTCCCGGCGGATGTCAGGTGGTGCAATACTGGCTAAGCAGTGTAATTTCACCAGTGGTGTGGGGCGCAGACAGCCTGTGATAATGCGGCATGTCTCATTAAGAGCCACATCTATTGTTTTAGTGTGGTGAGATGTGTTCCACTCTGGGCATGCGTACTCAGCAGCAGAGTAGCACAGCGCAAGGGCAGATGTCTTCACTGTGTCTGGTTGAGGGAGAGTGTAACCCGCATCCAACACAGGCTGTAACCCTATGCCCAGTTCAACTTTCCAATATGGAGTCAACTGGGTGACATCATGGGTGTGGATTCTGAGAACTGTAGTCCCAACAGTGTAACGTCTCCATGAGGTTCTGCTGTAGGTCCTCCAGAGCTGTGCCTCTCTTAAACAAAAGTGGAGATCAGGTTTCAACCTAATCCGCAGCCGAAATTCCATTGCGGTTTGATCTCTAGGCTCAGCCGTACAATAACACCATGATCAGGTCATTAATCCCACTAGATGGATGGATTTTGTTTCCCCGACCTTAAGAATCCACCTATTGTAGCCAAGCAAAAGGTATTTATGTCCCGAAGGCACGGTGACTTTAATCTCCTTCGGAGGAGCAAAAGAATGCCATCCAGCTCTGCTAATGACAGAGAAATGTAGCATTTCCTTCACGAGGAGGCCTCCTGCACCTCAGATTGACAGCCCCATTGTTTTGAAATAATGCGGCTGTCCTACCAAGGTGCCCGTGTGTTTCTTTCCAAAACACAGGTTAAGCAGGGTCGCTCGCAACTTAACAGCTTATATTTGCAAAACATGTCCGGTCTTGACTTACTCCCTTTCACACCCGGCTGCCTGCCTGTCTTGGGGTGAGTCCTTGAAGCACGTCCCTATTTAAATAATTGCATTGTTGAACCATAGCAGGCAGGCTTCTTCCCCATTTGCTGCTGCCGAGGTTGTTATTTATCCTAGTGCAAAAAGCACAATAAATCTCCCAGATGAGGCAGGGAAACACGCAAACACGCCTCAATGGCACTGAGCTATTAAAGAAATCAGAGAGAAAAACAATGAGAACAGTAGATAGAAACACTCAGTGCTTTCTTCCGGATGTGTTGGAAACAAGACATGAGCACAGTGCAATTGGCAGGCACTTCCAGCCTTCTTTCAAAAAGACTTGTTGTTAGGGAACATTTCCTCAACTCTTCAAGTTCTCTATTAGCAACCATTGTGATGTTGGGTGCTCCATTGGCAACCATTGTGACATTAGGTCTTTGCTGGCAATCATCTTGATATTGGGGTGCTCCTTTAGCATCTTTAGCATCCAGCATCTTGATGCTGGATGCTCCACTTGAAATCATCTTGATGTTGGGTGCTCCACTGGCAACCATCATGACTTTGGGTCTCCATTGGAAATCATTTTGATATTGGGTGCTCCATTAGCAACCATTGTGACACTGGATCCCAATTGCCAATAGTTTTGATATTGGGGGCTCCTTTGGCAACCATCATGATGCTGGATGCTCCACTTGCAATGAGAACAGCAGATAACAACACTCAATGCTTTCTTCCTGATGTTGGGTGTTCCGTTGGCAACCATCTTGACTTTGGGTCTCCACTTGCAGCCATCGTGACTTTGGATCTCCACTTCCAACCATCTTGATGTTGGGTACTCCATTGGCAACCATCATGATTTTGGGTCTCCATTGGCAATCATTTTGATGTTGGGTGCTCCATTAGCAACCATCATGACATTCAATCTCCATTGACAATCATCTCGATATTGGGTGCTCCTTTGGCAACCATCATGATGAAGGATGCTCCACTTGCAACCATCCTGATGTTGGGTGCTCCATTGGCAACCATCTTGACTTTGGATCTCCACTTGCAGCCTTTGTGACTTTGGGTCTCCACTTGCAGCCATCTTGATGTTGGGTACTCCATTGGCAACCATCATGACTTTGGGTCTCCATTGGAAATCATTTTGATATTGGGTGCTCCATTAGCAACCATTGTGACACTGGATCCCAATTGCCAATAGTTTTGATATTGGGGGCTCCTTTGGCAACCATCATGATGCTGGATGCTCCACTTGCAATGAGAACAGCAGATAACAACACTCAATGCTTTCTTCCTGATGTTGGGTGTTCCATTGGCAACCATCTTGACTTTGGGTCTCCACTTGCAGCCATCGTGACTTTGGATCTCCACTTGATGTTGGGTACTCCATTGGCAACCATCATGATTTTGGGTCTCCATTGGCAATCATTTTGATGTTGGGTGCTCCATTAGCAACCATCATGACATTCAATCTCCATTGGCAATCATCTTGATATTGGGTGCTCCTTTGGCAACCATCATGATGCTGGATGCTCCACTTGCAACCATCCTGATGTTGGGTGCTCCATTGGCAACCATCTTGACTTTGGGTCTCCACTTGCAGCCTTTGTGACTTTGGGTCTCCACTTGCAACCATCTTGATGTTGGGTTCTTCATTGGCAACCAGAGTGACATTGGGTACTCCTTTGGCAACCATAGTGACATTGGGTACTCCTTTGGCAACCATCTTGATGTTGAATGCTCCTTTGGCAACCATTGTGACATTGGGTATCTATTGGAAATCATCATGACGTTGGATCTCAATTGGCAATAATCTTGATGTTGGGTGCTCCTTTGGCAACCATCTTGTTGCTGGATGTTCCACTTGCAACCATTTTGATGTTGGGATCTTCATTGGCAACCATCGTGATTTTAGGTCTCCACTTGCAACCATCTTGATGTTGGGTGCTCCAGTGGCAACCATAGTGACATTGGGTGCTCCTTTGGCAACCATCATGATGCTGGATGCTCCGCTTGCAACCATCTTGATGTTGCATGCTCCATTGGCAATCATTGTGACATTGGGTACTCCTTTGGCAACCATCTTGATGCTTGATGCTCCACTTGCAACCATCTTGATGTTGGGTGCTCCATTGGCGATCGTTGTGACATCGGGTACTACTTTGGCAATCACCTTGATGCTGGATGCTCCATTGGCATCCATTGTGACATTGGGTCTCCACTGGCAATCATCTTGATATTGGTTGCTCTTTTGGCAACCATCTTGATGTTGGGTGCTCCATTGGCAACCATCATGACTTTGGGTCTCCATTTGCAGCCATAGTGACTTTGGGTCTCCACTTGCAGCCATCATGACTTTGGGTCTCCACTTGCAACCATCTTGATGTTGGGTGTTCCATTGGCAACCATCATGACTTTGGGTCTCCACTTGCAGCCATCGTGACTTTGGGTCTCCACTTGCAACCATCTTGATGTTGGGTGCTCCATTGGCAACCATTGTGACATTACATCTCCACTGTCAATCATCTTAATATTGGGTGGTCCTTTGGCAACCATCTTGATGCTGGGTGCTCCACTTGCAATCATATTGATGTTGGGTGCTCCATTGGCAACCATTGTGACACTGGGTCTCCACTTGCAATCGTCTTGATATTGGGTGCTCCATTGGCAGCCATTGTGACATTAGTTCTCTACTGGCAACCATCTTGATGTTGGGTGCTCCGTTGGCGATCGTTGTGACATCGGGTACTACTTTGGCAACCATTTTGATGCTGGATGCTCCACTTGCAACCATCTTGATGTTGGGTGCTCCATTGGCATCCATTGTGACATTGGGTCTCCACTGGCAACCATCTTGATGTTGGGTGCTCCATTGGCAACCATCATGGCTTTGAGTCTCCACTTGCAACCATTATGATGTTGGGTGCTCCATTGGCAACCATCATGACTTTGGGTCTCCACTTGCAGTCATCGTGACTTTGGGTCTCCACTTGCAACCATCTTGATGTTGGGTGCTCTATTGGCAACCATTGTTACATTGGGTCTCCACTTGCAGCCATCATGACTTTGGGTCTCCATTTGCAATTCTCTTGTTGTTGGTGCTCCATTGGCAACCATTGTGACATTACATCTCCATTGGCAATCATCTTAATATTGGGTGGTCTTTTGGCAACCATCTTGATGCTGGGTGCTCCACTTGCAACCATCTTGATGTTGGGTGCTCCATTGGCAACCATTGTGACATTGGGTCTCCACTGGCAACCATCTTGATGTTGGGTGCTCTATTGGCAACCATTGTTACATTGGGTCTCCACTTGCAGCCATCATGACTTTGGGTCTCCATTTGCAATTCTCTTGTTGTTGGTGCTCCATTGGCAACCATTGTGACATTACATCTCCATTGGCAATCATCTTAATATTGGGTGGTCCTTTGGCAACCATCTTGATGCTGGGTGCTCCACTTGCAACCATCTTGATGTTGGGTGCTCCATTGGCAACCATTGTGACATTGGGTCTCCACTGGCAACCATCTTGATGCTGGGTGCTCCACTTGCAACCAACTTGGATGCTCCCTTGGCAACCATCTTAATATTGGCTGTTCCATTAGCAGCAACCATCTTGACGTTGTCCATTTTGTGGGCAAACCAGCCAGGGTTTGAACACCCATCCTGGGAATGTGTTACACAATATGACCTCCGTATCCTATAAGGTTGCCCAGTGGTTTTCCATTGTTGATATCTACCTTGTAGAATCAACACAGTTTGATACCACTTAAACCACAATGTTTCAAGTCTATGGAATCTTGGGAGTCTAAGAATGTTGAGGCCTCACCAAACTTCAACTCCCACGATTCCCTAGCACTGAGCCATGGGGGCTAAAGTGGCATCGAAATGCATTGATTCTACAATGTAGATGCACCCTGAGATTTTGGGGTCACATGTCTTTCCAACCTGTGTTTTTGAGATTAGATCAAGCCGTACATCGCCTATGTTTCAATTTAAATTCCTCCACAGTAATTTTATCCAGCAAGGCAAAGTACCGTCGATATAAATCAGGCATGCGGAAGGGAGGGGGTGTCAATAAGATTCTTTGCAAACGTAGAATCCAAAGGAGGATGGACTATTTTTCTTCCCAATCGAGGGTTGGATGCTTTGCGTTTCAAACAATCCCAGCTCTGACCCGGTACATCCTTCAGGGCTGCTGAAATGGAATAGTTCTTGAGTTGAACCATTCAACGCGGTCCTCCGCTAAACACATGTGCTTTCCCTTAAGTTGGGGGAGCAAGGCGCGTATGTAAGTCCTTAAGGATCAGAGGGTTCAGGTTTTGGCGAAGGAAATTCTAGGATTCCTCTGTGTGCACCTTGCACATCTGGTTTTGCTCCGAAAGGTAAGCAGAGGAAATATAATCAGACTCGGAGGCTTGGGGAGCTGAATGAATGTTCCATTAAGATATTTGTAAATAGTTTGAGATTTCCTTACGGCCAAAGCTAACTGAAAAATGAAGGAAGCTGGAGAGAATCTGCAGTGGAATGGGCGGGGATCCATTTAATTTCCAGCTCTCGGTCCCAAGGCGCCCATTACCCAGCATTCTCTTCTTTTTATAGGATCTCTTTCTGTCTGTGTTTGCTTATATATTCATTTTAAGCAATTTCTTTCATTCCTCTTCTTTTCTTTTGTTGGAGGAAAATCTCAATGGACACTGGACGGATGACTAGTCCCCTTTCCCCAAAGGCGGAAGAGGGCAGATGGTGGTAAAAAGTTTCAGTTTTTAGAGTAGTTTGGATTTCTACATAAAGGATACTCAACCTGAAGTTCTGGATGGAAAAAGGTCTGGACTGCGAGGGGCGTTCTTTAAAGATTTCCCTTGACCCACTTCTATTTCTCACAGGATGCTGAAACTGCCCATGGGAACTGGGCCAGAAACGATCCCAGTACTACGTGGTGTAGGGATGAGGCGCACCAGAACTGAGCCACATCGACCTGTGACCTTGCAAGGCACGGTGTGGGGTTTGCCGATCTTATTGCCCCAGTAGCCCCGCCTGACTGGCATGATGGACAACTTGGCCAAGATGATGGCCCCCCGAGTTGCAGTGGCCACTTCTTTGGAGCATTTGACACCAAGGCCCACATGGCCATTGTCGTCGCCGATGGCAAAAACGCCTTGAACCTGGTTCGTTGACCGGCACGGGTCTGTTTCTGCACCGGCATGATCTTCAGAACCTCGTCTTTCAGAGAGGAGCCCAGGAAAAAGTCAATGATTTCAGACTCCTTAATTGGGAGAAAAGGTAGATCTCTTCCAGGGACTTGATCTTCATGTCTTTGACCAAGCAACCAAGTTTGGTGACTGGAATCCATTCTTTGTTCTCTGTCTTGCCTCCGCTGGCCCCACGTCCTCTTCCCCGGCCCCTGCCCTGTCCGCGGCCCCGTCCTCGGCCTCCGCTGCCAAAGCCACCCCGGAAGCCGCCTTAGAATCATAGAATCATAGAATCAAAGAGTTGGAAGAGACCTCATGGGCCATCCAGTCCAACCCCATTCTGCCAAGAAGCAGGAATATTGCATTCAAATCACCCCTGACAAATAGCCATCCAGCCTCTGCTTAAAAGCTTCCAAAGAAGGAGCCTCCACCACACTCCGGGGCAGAGAGTTCCACTGCTGAACGGCTCTCACAGTCAGGAAGTTCTTCCTAATGTTCAGATGGAATCTCCTCTCTTGTAGTTTGAAGCCATTGTTCCGCGTCCTAGTCTCCAAGGAAGCAGAAAACAAGCTTGCTCCCTCCTCCCTGTGGCTTCCTCTCACATATTTATACATGGCTATCATATCTCCTCTCAGCCTTCTCTTCTTCAGGCTAAACATGCCCAGTTCCCTAAGCTGCTCCTCATAGGGCTTGTTCTCCAGACCCTTGATCATTTTAGTCGCCCTTCTCTGGACACATTCCAGCTTGTCAATATCTCTCTTGAATTGTGGTGCCCAGAATTGGACACAATATTCCAGATGTGGTCTAACCAACGCAGAATAGAGGGGTAGCATGACTTCTCTAGATCTAGACACTATGCTCCTATTGATGCAGGCCAAAATCCCATTGGCTTTTTTTGCCACCACATCACATTGTTGGCTCATGTTTAACTTGTTGTCCATGAGGACTCCAGGATCTTTTTCACACGTACTGCTCTCGAGCCAGGCATCCCCCATTCTGTATCTTTGCATTTCATTTTTTCTGCCAAAGTGGAGTATCTTGCATTTGTCACTATTGAACTTCATTTTGTTAGTTTTGGCCCATCTCTCTAATCTGTCAAGATCGTTTTGAATTCTGCTCCTGTCCTCTGGACTATTGGCTATCCCTCCCAATTTGGTGTAGTCTGCAAACTTGATGATCCTGCCTTCTAGCCCTTCATCTAAGTCATTAATAAAGATGTTGAACAGGACCGGGCCCAGGACGGAACCCTGCGGCACTCCGCTCGTCACTTCTTTCCAAGATGAAGAGGAAGCATTAGTGAGCACTCTCTGTGTTCGTCCACTTAACCAATTACAGATCCACCTCACCGTAGTTTTGCCTAGCCCACATTGGACTAGTTTCCTTGCCAGAAGGTCATGGGGGACCTTGTCAAAGAAGGCCTTCCTGAAATCCAGATACGCTCCATCCACGGCATTCCCCGCATATACCCAGCTTGTAGCTCTATCGAAGAAAGAGATCAGATGAGTCTGGTATGACTTGTTTTTGATAAATCCATGTTGACTATTAGCGATGACTGCATTTGTTTCTAAGTGTTTGCAGACCGCTTCCTTAACAATCTTCTCCAGAATCTTTCCTGGTATCGACGTGAGGCTGATCGGACGATAGTTGTTTGGGTCATCCTTTTTTCCCTTCTTGAAGATTGGGACCACATTGGCCCTCCTCCAATCTGCTGGAACTTCTTCCCCGGCCCCTGCCCCGTCCGCGGCCCCGTCCTCGACCTCCGCTGCCAAAGTCACCCCGGAAGCTGCCTCGGGCCGCTGGTCCTCCTCCTCCGCCACCACCAGCCCCTCCAGCTCCTCCCGCAGCACCGGCGTCGTCCGCCATTTGGTGATCTCAGTTATAAGAAGAAGAAGAAGCTGCTGCTGATGGCTGGCATTGACGACTGCTACACCTCGGCCAGGGGCTGCACAGCTACCTTGGGCAACTTTGCCAAGGCCACTTTTGACGCCATCTCAAAGACCTACAGCTATCTGACCCCCGACCTCTGGAAGGAGACAGTCTTCACCAAATCTCCATATCAGGAGTTTACCGACCACCTGGCTAAGACCCATGCCACTCGAGTCTCTGCGCAGAGAACCCAGGCAGCCGCTGTGGCCACTACTTAAGAGGAAACACCTTTAAGATGAAAATGTTCAATAAAATACCAGAACCAAGCGAAAAAGAAAAAAAAGAGGAACTGCCCATGTGTAATGATATAAGCCACTATAGCTTATGCGCCAAACTATTACTGAGAATGGTCTTGATTGTACAGATGATGAAGTGGTGTAAGGTTTGAGAATGGACCCGGTTGAAGACAGAGGAGTCCTCTAGTTTCTGAAAGGCCGCACACCAAAGGAAGCGTTCAATGAGATGCAAGTGGTTCATGATGAGGATTCCCCATCATATGATGGAGTCAAGAACTGGCATCGTCCATTCCAATCAGGTCGGACTTCGGTGGAAACAGCTCCAATTCTAGGGCAACCCTACTTTGCTATTGATGAACACACCATCCAGCAAGTGGAGGTTGCTATAATAACTATTTCATCTTTCCTTATTGCACTGCTAGATTAAACCAGTTGTATTGCATTTTTAACAAACAAACAAACAAAACACAAAGTTTGCAAGCTTTGTAGTTGATTAGATGTCCTTTGACCAGTATCTGGCCACTTGGAGTGCCTCTGGTGTTGCCGCAAGAAGGTCCTCCATTGTGCATGTGGCAGGGCTCAGGTTGCATTGCAGCAGGTGGTCAGTGGTTTGCTCTTCTCCGCACTCGCATGTCATGGATTCCACTTTGTAGCCCCATTTCTTAAGATTGGCATCTCGTGGTGCCAGAGCACAGTCTGTTCAGCACCTTCCAAGTCACCCAGTTTTCTGTGTGCCCAGGGAGGAGTCTCTCATTTGGTATCAGCCATTGGTTGAGGTTCTGGGTTTGAGCCTGCCACTTTTGGACTCTCGCTTGCTGAGATGTTCCAGCGAGTGTCTCTGTAGATCTTAGAAAACGAACATTACATTTTTATTTATATAGGTTAATATACAAAGAGTAGAAACCCAGCTCAGTTAAGCCAGTCGCATTCACACTTTCCATATACCGCAAAGCTAATAAAATACGCATGTCATTTCCTGGCGGATACAGCAAATCATGCTGCTATATAGATGCTACAAGGCTGATGATCTTCCAACCAAGGCACCTCTGTATCCTGTGGAATTTTTTGTGCGTAACAGAAATAAATATATGGTGGAAATTTTGAGGCCAGAGGATGAAGGAGGGGCATCCTACTGCTTAATTGCAGCTCAAGTAGACCCAATTTGTTGAATAGCAAGTCAACATCTAATCAAATTCCATTAATTCAATAGGATTTAGAGCATGATTTTTGTCCATATGTTCCAATGAGAGACATTGGAACGACCACAGACTGCAATGTTGGATTGCGTGATTTTAAATATTTAGTTTTAAGGTTTTATTATGTTTTAATGATTGTTTTGTCAGAAATATTAAAAATTAACTAGGTATTTAAAAAAGAAATGTTAAAACTTAACTAGGCACCACCATTGGAGATGTTGACTCTAAGGTGGAATATGTCCAGAGGAGGGTGACTAAAATGATCAAGGGTCTGGAGAACAAGGCCTATGAGGAGTGGCTGAAAGAGCTGGGGCATGTTTAGCATGCAGAAGGTGGAGAGGAGATATGAGGGCCATGGATCAAGATGTGAGGGGAAGTCCTAGGGAGGAGGGAGCAAGCTTGTTTTTTATGGTATTTTATGGCACCATAAAAGGAAATGCCAGATAATGCTGGAAAGCAAAGGAAGGAGGAAGGGCTCTTCGTCATAGAGATGGAGCGAGAGCACCCCCCTGTGGCCGGAATCAAGCACAATCTCCAGGACACCGAAGTTGAGAAAGATGCCGACGTATACCTCTATCTGTTGTCTGTCCTGCCCGTTTAACAGCATTGAAGGTTTGTCATATATGGGTTCTGTGATCTGCCCCGAGTCCCCTTTGGGATGAGAAGGGTGGAATATAAAGGCTGTAAAAAAATCTATATAAATAAAAATGTTATGTTCATTTGTGAGATTAGCATAACTCAAAAACCACTGGATGAATTGCCACCAAATTTGGCCACAAGAAAACTACTAACCCAGTACTTTTGACCATAACTCAAAAGTATTGATTTTGTCATCTGGGAGTTGTAGTTGCTGGGATTTATAGTTCACCTCCAATCAAAGAACATTCTGTTCTCCACCAATGATGGAATTGAACCAAACGCAGCACACAGCACACCCACCCCCCCCCAATGGCCAACAGAAAATACTGGAATGGTTTGATGGGCATTGACCTTGAGTTTGGGAGTTGTACTACATCCAGAGAGCACGGAAGACTCAAATGATGATGGATCTGGACCAAACTTGGCACAAATATTCCATATGCTCAAGTATCAACACAGATGGAGTTTGGGGGGAATAGACCTTGACATTTGGTAGTTGTTACTGGGATTTATAGTTCACCTAAAATCAAAGAGCATTCTGAACCCCACCAACAACAGAATTGGAGCAAACTTCCCACACAGAACTTCCATTGTCAGTGGCATCGTCAGCACAGCAAGGCAGGAACAGATCAATCACAGCCACTTCAGGCTATATACTACTTTATTTTACAGCTATATACATTAGAAGCTACTTAACACTCAGCACATTGTAAACTTGCTTCTTTACTGTCCGATCGTAACATTGCGAACTCACTAACCGTTACCAGTACTAGTCCACACCTCTTGCTTTCCAGAGTGACGTAATACGTACGACGCATGGCCATGCGTCCATTTGTTCTATACACTTGATTTATGACCTCTCTAGGAATGCCATTCCCTCCATGGTTCAGTTAACTCTTTCAATAAGGGAATACATTATTTTCGGCACATAGTTACTGCATTTTAAACATACATTGAAATCTACATTATAAATTGCAAACAGTTTCAACACACATGACCGACAGAAAATACTTAAGGCCATCCAGTCCAACTTCCTTCACCAGGGCAAGAAAACGTAATCAAAGCCCTCCTGACAAAGGGCCATCCAACCACAGATATAGATAGATAGATAGATAGATAGATAGATAGATAGATAGATAGATAGATAGATGATTCACACACACAGATATATATTATCATAGATTTGAAAGGGACTCCTAAAGAAGGACAATTATATGTTGTATGTTCCAGAGTAGGCAAACCAGACAATCTTTACATCAACACTGACAAAGAAGAAATACTGTTTACCCACAAGCATAAAGAAATTACATATATCAGAAACCAACACTTTCTCATTACTTTATTTTCCAGATCACCAGACTGGGTCACAGCAACGCATGGCAGGGGATGGCTAGTAAATACATAAATAAATGACCTTCTCATTGGGGTTTAGAATCCTCCTCCTCCAAATTCATTCCTCCCCATCTACTTTTAGGTGATTTTATGGCAGTTGAGTTGTGCTAAATAAATGCTTTAAATAGGGAATAATCATAGTTTTAGCCTAAATCCATTTGCTGGTCCTTTTTTCCAACTAGAGGAGATGTGCCCTGTTGATGGTAAGCCAACACTTTGGTAAATCTCCTCAGTTTGAGTTTTTTCTAGCTGGGGATCAGCAGCTAGATTTGTCCATTCTCCAAGACTGTTGGTATTCATTCGGTGGAAGGCTGTTGTTTTTGTGATGCTATCTTTTTAATAGCTTGTAATCTAATTACCGTATTACTGCATTGAGATCTTGTAAGCCGAACGCCCCTAAAGTCAAGATGAAAATCTACAAAATCAACTATCGATTCTAATCCATCGAAATCTTCCCAACCAAGGATTGTGAGTGTAGTGTTACCAGGTTTTTAAAATGGCAATGAGGGATATTTCATAGCGGGGCAGGATTGACAGTTGGGAAGCAGTTGTTGACAAATTTGTGTTCTACCTAAACAACACCAAATGGAAATATTGATTTCAGCCAGGTATTCCCCTGGCAAAAAAATAAATAAATTGCATCTCTGCGCATTTCTAGATCAGTGTTTCTCAACTAAGGGGTCGGGACACCTGGGGGGGGGGGGGGTCATGAGGGAGGTTCCATAGGGATCACCAAAGACCATCAGAAAACACAGTAGTTTTGTTGGTTATGGGGGTTCTGTGTGGGAAATCTGGCTCAATTTTCTCATTGGTGGGGTTCAGAAAGCACTTTGATTGTAGGTGAACTATAAATCCCAGCAACTACGAGACTGTCCACCGGGGGGGGGGGGGTCTTCTGCCCAGCTCCGTTTACTTCACCCGAGCCAAACCCACCTTATCAGATCAGGACAGGAAAACTCGGCTTAATTCAATCACCCTCCCATCACCAAGAAAAATAAACTAATCCCCCAGCTGGCCGATTTTCCAGACGCAGGGACACGGAGGACTCAGGAATGTCATAATCCCTTCATCTTCCATTGTCTCTTTCGGTCCCGCCTCCTCTTTCCTGATTCACCAAGTCCTCAAAGCGGGGAAAGCTTCATGATAGGCTCCCTCGAAGCGGGGGAGCCTCGTGATTGGCTCACACCGGGGGCGGGCTGTCAAGCCGCCTCCCAGCTGTCCGGCGATCAACCAATCACCGTCGAGCAGGGTGGAGGGAGAAGGGTGGGAATTTTGAAACTTCTGTATCTGTTTTCTCTATAAAAATGCTTCCAAACTTCGTGATGTTATGCTTGTATGTGAGCTATCACTACATTGCATCCGCTTCAGCTGAATCGCTCCAATAAAAGCCTCGGTCGCCGCTTCTTCCGTTTTGGTGAGGAATTCATTATTTAATAACTAATAAATCTGCTGAAATCAGGCTTCTCTGCCTCACCAAAGTAGCGGGCCCTCTTTGGTGCGGTCCTAGGGTCCTCACCTCTTGGAGAAGACCCTCTTGTCACATCCCAGTTGGATTACTGTAACGCACTCTACGTGGGGTTGCCTTTGAAGACTGCTCGGAAACTACAACTAGTCCAGCGAGAAGCAGCCAGATTGCTCACCGGAGTGACGTACAGGGAGCACACCACCCCCCTGTTATATCAGCTCCACTGGCTGCCGATCCAATTCCGAGCACAATTCAAAGTGCTGGTTTTAACCTACAAAACCCTATACGGTTCCGGCCCAGTGTATTTGTCCGAACGGATCTCCCTCTACATCCCATCTCGAAATTTAAGATCGTCCGGGGAGGCCCTGCTCTCGACTCCACCACTATCACAAGTGAGGTTGGCGGGGACGAGGAGCAGGGCCTTCTCAGTGGTGGCCCCTTACCTGTGGAACTCACTCCCCGGGGAGATTAAATCAGCGACCTCCCTTCTGACGTTCAGGAAAAAACTGAAGACCTGGATATGGGACCAAGCTTTTGGACATGCTGGCAGCTAAAGGAAGATCTGACGACAAACATGGACGAATGGAATGGAATAGATACACGGAACTCTGAACACTGAGCATGAGATTGTTTTGCTATTTTATTATGTACTAATGTTTTTAACTTGTTAACTGTCTAAATTGTTGTAGGTATTGTTTGTTTATTGATTCAGGCGTCGAATTGTGCCGTTGTTTGTAAACCGCCCTGAGTCCCCCCTCGGGGGTGAGAAGGGCGGGGTATAAGTAATTGAAATAAATAAATAAATAAATAATTATCGACTTCAAACTCTTCACTATTTTACTGAATTACCCATGTAACTATGTGTCTCCAACTATCCACCAGATGGATATCCATTGGAAGACCCATTGGTGCAATTTGTGGTCCTTGGTGTTCTTTAGGTCAATGAATGTATTCATGGGTTAGCCCTGAAGTCTTGATTGACTATTGCACCATGTTAACAAATTAGCATTTCTGAGGCCTCATTACATAGTCAGTTCCTTGTACAACCAGTTAGTCTTGGAATAATTGTGGCTTCTCGTTCTTGTGATATTTCCTCCTCTGGGGTGTTCTTTCATAGCAAAGTTTCGACAACTGGAGGCCAAGTCCCAAAGTGGAGATCTGGTTTCCTCCATGTCTAATGGAAGTCGTATTAAGAATGTATATATCAACTTTAAGAACACATTGAACTGCTCTTTGGGTTGGGATGCTTGAATGTGGGCCAATGGGTGTTTGAGCTGGGAGGTGAGGACGGATGGATGAACGTCTTGAGATAGCGATTTATCTGTTATTCCCTATTTAGTATGCATTTGAAGTCAGCCCACACTCGGAAATGTGGAAAGGAATGTTGAGTGTGATCCTGTGGAGTGATAACTGGCAAAGGCCTTTGCCGTCAAAACCATCTGCCATTTTTCATGTAATAATAACACATAAAGTTGGCAAATAAACAGGCAGTTTAAAGTGGTTTGTTCAAGGTTCGGAAAGGAATTCAAGTTTGATGGGTCTGTGTAACATTTAACCTCTACTCACCCCCTCATAACAAAGTCAAAACTTCAGATGGCTGGAAAACAGAGGAAAACAGCTGTTGAAAGATACATACTCTAGATGGAGATTAGTTACAGTTTGATGGCCCCAATCCAAATTCACATGTATCAGCAACCAGAGCTTTAACCTCTGCTAGATATTCTAAATACCATGAGTGTCTGTTTTGTTCTCCAGTTCGCAGAAGCTCTAGCTAGCATGGCCAATAGTCATCTTTGGAGTTAGTGTCCAAAACATCAGTGTTTCCCAAACTTTGGTCTTCCAGATGTTTAGGATTCCCAGAATTCATTACAATTGGCCAAGTCTGCTGGGGCTTTTGGGAGTCGGAGACCAAAGTTTGGGAGACATTGGTCTAGAAGACCAAAGGCTAGGACCACTGGTTCAGATGAACAAGATCAGTGTATAGACATTGCTCTATCTAGATCAGTGGTTCCCAACCTTTTTTTGACTAGGGACCACTTTGACCAGGGACCACTCTCCAACATTAGGACCAAAAGGGTTTACTTAGGTGATCCCTTGTTGTCCGAGCAGGATTGTCTTCCAAGATCAGACTACTGGCAGTGGGTCCGTAGGCAACTGTGGATCCCTATTCTTCATCTACATGTTCTCCCGCTGTGAGGGCATTGGTTTCAAGGTTGAAGGCAGTCCCAGTTGGGGTTGGCTTGACACGCCTTCCTCTTGGCACGTTTCTCTCTTTCGCCTTCCATTTGTACCTCTTCAAATTTTAAAGCACTGCTGGTCACAGCTGACCTCCAGCTGGAGTGTTCAAGGGCCAGGGCTTCCCAGTTCTCAGTGTCTATGCCAGAGTTTTTAAGGTTGGCTTTGAGCCCATCTTTCAATCTCTTTTCCTTCCCACCAACATTCCGTTTTCCTTTCTTGAGTTCGGAGTAGAGCAACTGCTTTGGGAGACAGTGGTCGGTCATCCGGACAACGTGGCCGGTCCAGCAGAGTTGATGGTGGAGGATCATCGCTTCAGTACTGGTGGTCTTTGCTTCTTCCAGCACGCTGAAATTTGTCCACTTGCCTTCTCAAGAGATTTGCAGGATTTTTCAGAAGCAACGCTGATGGAATTGTTCTTACTTACTTACTTACTTAGGCGATCCCTCGTTGGACGAGTAAGATGGTCTTCCATTATGGATTTCCTTGTGGGTCCGTAGGTGGCTGTGGAGCCCTATTCTTGCTCTGCATCTTCTTCCGCAGTGAGGGCATTGGTTTCCAGGTGGAAGGCGTTCCCGGTCGGGGTTGGCTTGACGCGCCTTCCTCCTGGCACGTTTCTCTCTTTCACCCTCCACTCGTGCCTCCTCGAATTCTGCAGCACTGCTGGTCACAGCTGTCCTCCAGCTGGAGCGCTCAAGGGCCAGGGCTTCCCAGTTCTCGGTGTCTATGCCAGAGTTTTTAAGGTTGGCTTTCAGCCCATCTTTAAATCTCTTTTCCTGTCCACCAACGTTCCGTTTTCCGTTCTTAAGTTCGGAGTAGAGCAACTGCTTTGGGAGACGGTGGTCAGGCATCCGGACAACGTGGCCGGCCCAGCGGAGTTGATGTTGGAGGACCATCGCTTCAATGCTGGTGGTCTTTGCTTCTTCCAGCACACTGACGTTTGTCCGCTTGTCTTCCCAGGAGATTTGCAGGATTTTCCGGAGGCAGCGCTGATGGAATCGTTCCAGGAGTTGCATATGACGTCTGTAGACTGTCCACGTCTCACAGGCATATAGCAGGGTTGGGAGGACAATGGCTTTATAGACAAGCACCTTGGTCTCCCTACGGATGTCCCGGTCCTCAAACACTCTTTGCTTCATTCTGGAAAATGCTGCACTTGCAGAGCTCAGGCGGTGTTGTATTTCGGCGTCGATGTTGACTTTGGTGGAGAGGTGGCTGCCAAGGTAGCGGAAATGGTCCACATTTTCTAATGTGACACCATTAAGCTGTATTACTGGCATTGGAGAGGGATGGGCTGGCGACTGCTGGAACAGCACCTTGGTTTTCTCAATGTTCAGTGACAGGCCGAGCTTCTCGTATGCTTCTGCGAAGGTGTTTAGAGTGGCTTGTAGATCTTCTTCTGAATGCGCACAGACGACATTGTCATCAGCATACTGGAGTTCTATAACAGATGTTGTTGTAACCTTGGTTTTGGCTTTCAGTCTGCTGAGGTTGAATAGCTTGCCATCTGTCCGATAGATTATTTCCACTCCGGTGGGAAGCTTCCCATCAACAAGGTGAAGTATCATAGCGATGAAGATGGAGAATAGAGTTGGGGCGATAACACATCCCTGTTTAACACCGGATTCCACCTTAAATGGGTCACTTTGGGAGCCACTGCTGTCCAAAACTGTTGCCATCATGTCATCATGGAGGAGCCGCAGGATGTTCACAAATTTGTTAGGGCACCCGATTTTGTGGAGGATGGTCCAGAGAGCGCTGCGATTCACTGTGTCAAATGCCTTTGCAAGGTCGATGAATGCCATGTACAGGGGTTGATTTTGTTCCCTGCATTTTTCTTGGAGTTGTCGTGCAGTGAAGATCATGTCCACGGTTCCTCTGGAGGGGCGGAAGCCGTTCTGGGATTCTGGGAGGGTGTCTTCTGAGAGGGGCAGAAGGCGGTTTGCAAGGATTCTTGCGAGGATTTTCCCAGCGGAGGTTAGAAGGGAGATACCTCGATAGTTTCCGCAGTCTGTTCTTTCCCCTTTTTTGAAGAGGGTGATGATGGTGGCGTCCTTGAAGTCTGCTGGGATTTTCTCGGTCACCCACACTTTTTCTATGAGCTGGTGGAGTTGGTGTGTTAGCTCAGGTCCTCCCTCTTTAAAGATTTCAGCAGGGATCCCATCTGGTCCACTGGCTTTGTTATTCTTCTGTTGGCTGATGGCATTGCTGACTTCTTCCAAACTAGGCAGTGCTGCAAGCTCATCCCTGGTTTGTTGTTGTGGGATTTGTGAGAGGACCTCGTCGGTCACATTGGAGCTGCGGTTCAGGAGGCTTTGGTAGTGTTCTTTCCAACGTAGTGCAATTGAGTTTTGGTCCTTCAGGAGTTTGGTTCCATCTGATGAGCGTAGAGGCTGTATGCCATGGTTTCTTGGTCCATAGATGACCTTTGTGGCTTTGAAGAATCCCTGAGCATTATGGGTATCTGCCAGGTGTTGGATTTCTTCGGCCTTCTTTGTCCACCAGATGTTCTTGAGTTCTCTTGTCCTTCTTTGGACCTCAGCTTTTGCACTAGCATAGATCTTTTTCTTAGCAGCACAGTTGATGTCTCTCTGCCATGCTTGGAAGGCTTTCCTTTTCTTGTCAATTAGCTGTTGGATCTCGATGTCATTTTCATCAAACCAGTCTTGATGTTTCTTGGCTTGGTATCCAATAGTTTCTTCGCAGGCTTGGATGATGGAGGTCTTCAGTTTGTTCCAATGTTCCTCAACATTTTCGGGGTGTTCTGTGGGTAGATGGTCCTTGAGTGCTGTTTGGAGATGGGCTCGTCTGGAGGGCTCCTGAAGGGCTTGGGTGTTCATTTTGCGCCTTGTCTTCCTTCCTTGGAGTCTGCGCTTGGGGGCGATCTTGATAGCCATCGAGGATCGAATTAGCCTGTGGTCAGTCCAGCAGTCGTCAGCACCTATCATGGCTCTTGTGAGGAGCACGTCACGGCGGTCTCTGGCGCGTGTGATTACATAGTCTAAGAGGTGCCAATGCTTTGACCGGGGGTGCTTCCATGATGTCTTGAACTTGTTTTTCTGGCGGAAGAGCGTGTTGGTGATGACAAGGTTGTGCTCCGCACATTTGGTGAGAAGCAGGATGCCATTTGAGTTGCTGTTTCCAACCCCGTCTTTTCCTATGGTGCCTGGCCACAGGTCGAAGTCTCGCCCGACTCTTGCATTGAAGTCCCCCAGGAGAATGATTTTGTCCTCCTTAGGTATCCCCGATAGGACGGTGTCCAGCTGACAGTAGAATTTCTCCTTGATGTCTTCATCAGCGTCTAGTGTTGGCGCATAGGCACTTATGATGGTTGCCCGTTGGTTTTTGGCAAGATCAACTCGGAGGGTGGAGAGACGTTCGTTGATGCCAGTGGGTGCTTCGGACAGATGTTTCATCAGATCATTTCTTATAGCGAAGCCAACTCCGTGCATTCTTTGGTCTTCTTTGGGCAGTCCCTTCCAGAAGAAGGTGTAGCCTCCTTTTTCTTCTTTCAGCTGTCCCTCTCCTGCTCTCCGGGTCTCCTGAAGGGCTGCTATGTCGATGTTGAAGCGTCCCAGCTCCCTTGCGATGATGGCAGTTCTGCGTTCGGGGCGTTCACTGCCACTGTTGTCCATCAGAGTCCGTACGTTCCACGTACCGAAGTTCATTTTTCTTTTTTGGCCGCAGGGTGGTGACCCCACTGGACGCGGCAGTCCAGTCAGGGATGAGTGAGGCAGACTATGTTTGGGGCACCTTTTCTAGCCCCCTCCCCATGTGGGGTGAGCAGAGTGGGTCCTCAATAGGGCTGCTCAGTCGTGGATACAGCTGCCGAACTACTCAACTGCCTCGGACCTTGAGGTAGAACGACTGAGTCCGTACCCACCGCCCATGTGCCAGTCTGTGACTAGGGGCTTCCAGATTTCACAGTCCTGCCCCCGTCGCCACTCGCTGATCGCCATGGGACTTTGGTTGGTTGGTTTTTATTTTCTGTGGAAGACGCCTGTGCGTGGATTTTTTTAATGTGTGGAGGTCAGTGCACAACTGATCAACACACAGACTTCACAGAGTGAGGTTCCACTGGTGATGTAGTTTAACACAATGACCGTGGCTTCTCAGTCTGTTGCAGCCTTCTTCCGCCTTCGCAGCCGTTGTAACATGTACCATGTTATCCTCCGCCTGCTCCGCCGTTGAGGTCTTTGGGTCTTCGGACTGTGCTTGGTCTGGGACCTCCCCCGCAGCCACTCCTGGGAGCGCACGACTCCAGTTGTTGTGCCTACAGGTTCATCGGAACACGCAAGCCCCCTCACCACGACAAGGTGACAGTCCATCGAGGGGGTAGGAATTGTTCTAGGAGTTGCATGTGACATCCATGTCACATGCAACGTCTTGCATGTGACGTCACATGCAACATCTTGCATCCACGTCTTGCAGGTGTGTAGCATGATTGGGAGGACAATAGCTTTATAAACAAGCACCTTGGTATCCCTACGGATGTCCTGATCCTCAAACACTCTCTGCTTCATTTGGAAAAATGCTGCACTCGCAGAGCTCAGCGATGTTGATGACAATGTCATCTATGCGCATTCAGAAGAAGACCTACAAGCCACTCTAAACACCAAAAGGGTTACGAATCAGTTTTTGGTCAACTTTAGATTTGGTTTGGTTATTTGGGGTTCTGATTCAGAAAATTGTATTGGATAGACCACGTCAGCTCTAGTTTCTGACACAGAATATATGCCATCCAGTAGTTAGAATCTCCTTGCTGACAGAAAACCATATTTAATAAGCTTCGGCAATGGTGTAGTAACAGTGAGGCCATGGACCATATTTTAGTTCCTGCAGACCACTGGTGTTCCATTGACCACAGTTTGGGAACCACTGATCTAGATGGAAAATCAGAGGGCATATGATCCCAGATGGCTCAAGACACTGAGAATGTGATAGTGAAAGGGAAGGTAGTAGGAATTGGACTTTTCTTGTCTGGAGATGGGACTATCGATGACTTATGCGTGGGTAGCTTTCCCTATAGGAATGACTGGGCATTTTTGTCTGTTGTAGAGCATCTATATTCAGTTCAAAACCATGGAAGTAGATTTGTAAAGAGTATGGAAAATACATTGGAGACTAGCCACCCCATGCCACACGTTGCTGTGGCTCAGTCTGGTGATCAGGAAAATAAAGTAATGAAAAAGTGTTGGTTTCTAATATATGTAATGTCTTTCTGCTTGTGGGTAAACAGTATTTCTTGTGGTTTCTTTGTCAGTGTTGATGTGGAGAGTGTCTGGTTTGCCTACTCTGGAACATGCAACATATAATTGTCCTTCTTTAGGGGTCCCTTTCAAATCTATGATACTATATCTCTCTGTGTCTAAATCATATCTATCTATCTATCTATCTATCTATCTATCTATCTATGGCTGGATGGCTTTGTCAGGAGGGCTTTGATTACATTTTCTTGCCCTGGTGAAGGGAGTTGGACTGGATGGCCTTAAGTATTTTCTGTTGGTCTTGGGGGTTCTGTGTGGGAAATTTGCCCAAATTCTGTCGTTTGTGGGGTTCAGAATGCTCTTTGATTGTAGGTGAACTATAAATCCCAGTAACTACAACTCCCAAATGTCAAGGTCTATTTTCCCCAAACTCCATCTATGTTCATATCTGGGCATATGGAATATTTGTGCCAAGTTTGATCCAGATCCATCATTGTTTGAGTCCACAGCGCTCTCTGCATGTAGGTGAACTACAACTCCCAAACTCAAGGTCAATGCCCATGAAACCCTTCTAGTGTTTTCTGTTGATCATGGGAGTTCTGTGTCACCTTTGGTTCAATCCCATCATTGGAATCCAGAATGCTCTTTGTAGGTGAACTATACATCCCAGTAACTACAACTCCCAAATGTCGAGGTCTATTTCCCCCAAACTCCATCTGTGTTCATATTTGGGCGTATTGAGTGCTTGTGCCAAGCTTGGTCCAGATCCATCATTGTTTGAGTCCACAGCGCTCTCTGAATGTAGGTGAACTACAACTTCCAAACTCAAGGTCAATGCCCACCAAACCCTTCCATTGTGTTCTGTTGGTCATGGAAGTCCTGTGTGCCATGTTTGGTTAAATTCCATCATTGGTGGAGTTCAGAATGCTCTTTTATTGTAGGTGAACTATAAATCCTAAGAACTACAACTCCCAAATGACAAAATCATTTTTTTAGTGCAGGACATACACTGGGTTGTTAGGTGTATGCTGTCCAAATTTGGTGTCAATTGGCCCACTGGTTTTTGAGTTCTGTGAATACCAAAAACTAACATTACATTTATATAGGTGTAGTTTTACGCAGGCGTTGTAATCTATTTTTGTTTTTTGGCTCTTTAAGTCTCTTCTGCTGTGTTTTTCGAATTTTTTATGAATGATGGTCACTCGTTGGCCTGATAGATGTCTTGTGTCCAAATTTGGTGTTCAGTGGTTTTTGAGTTCTGTTAATCCCACAAACGAACATTACATTTTTATTTATATAGATGGATTTGAATGACACATCAAGCATAGATATGTACTGATCTGAAGGTGCACAGAGAGTAATTGATGCATACGGAACACGGATGTGTATTTGTATTAGTTACCCATTTGGTTCCGTCATTCAACTGAAAAATACTGCTTTTCGACACAAGCATTGTGTAACACAATTAGTACACCTTGGAGATTTGTACTATGCAAGCCCTGTATAGAATCTTGGCCGTAGTTCAATGCAATTTTTCATGATTATAGTGGAATAGAGCAGACTGAACAAAAAATGTCTCACTCCGAAATAGATTGTTATCAGCCATTTGCATGCCTCTTGGGCTCTCTTCTACTTTGTCCCATGGCTATTCAATTCTAAGTCACTGAACTGTAAAACACCTTAAGTGTGTTGACAGAAAGGCAATATATACGTGCTATAAATAACCAGAAAATGGGAATATAATGGCATTCTATACAAACCCACCTGTCTTCTAGGGCTGGTTTATACCTGATGGATAGTCCCACATGACATCTCATTGGGAAGAGAAATTGGTATTAATTGTGACGCCACGGTTGGATGCTGGTGTTGTGTTTTGTGTATGTGATGGCTGCTCCAGTCTCATTCTGGGACTGTTTCAAGTCCCTGCCAAGCAGACTTCAAACAGTTGTCTCTTTACCTACCGTATTTTGGCATTCTTCGCTCTGGAGTTATTCATTCTCTTGACTTCTGAGTCGCTTCCAACTTTTTGGCAGCGGAGCTTGCAAATTCCTTCAACCTGCACTGTTGACTAACTGCTTGTGTATTAAATAAATCACTTTGCACAATGCAAAGAGATTAAATCACTAGCATTCGGTAAAACCAGCATCAATGGCTTGTAGATATGTGTCCTTGGCTGCTCTCCATATTCACAGAGGCTAGGGCAATGGAAGTTGGACTCCAGAGGAAGGGGATATCATTAGCCTCTGGAGCCAGGACATGATGGAGCTGTGTCTTGGTGCTCTTCTCTTCAGCTCAGGGTGGTGGACAGTTGGGATGAATGGAGGGCCTACCATCAATTGCTGGGGTCAGGGCATCATAGCAGCAGTTGGAACTGTGTCTGGCTGCTCTTTTCTCCCTCCAAGACCAGGGTGGTGGCAGTTGGGATGGATGGAGGGCCTTGCATCAGCTGTTGGAATGGATGGATGAAGGGAGGGAGGGAGGGACTTACATCAGCAGTTGGAACTGTGTTTTGATGCACTTCTCTTCCTCTAATCTCAGGGTAGTAGCACTTCGGATGGATGGAGGGCCTTCCATTAATGGCTGGGGTCAGGGCATCTTGGAACCGTGTCTGGCTGCTCTTTTCTCCCTCAAATACCAGGGTTGTGGCAGTTGGGATGGATGGAGGGCCTTCCATCAGCTGTTGGAACTGTGTTTTGATGCACGTCTCTTCCTCTAACATCAGGGTGGTGGCACTTGGGATGGATGGAGGGCCTTCTATCAGTGGCTGGAGTCAGGGCACCATGAAGCTGTGGCTACTCCTTTCTTCTTCCAAGGCCAGGGTGGTGGCAGTTGGAATGGATAGATGGATGGATTGATGAATGGAGAGCCTTCCATCAGCTGATGGAACTCTGCTTTGATGCTCTTTTCTTCCTCTAACCTCAGGGTGGCGGCACTTGGGATGGATGGAGAACCTTCCATAACTGGATTGGGTCAGGGCATCATGGAACCATGTCTGGCTGCTCTTTTCTCCCTCCAAGACCAGTGTGGTGGCAGTTGGGATGGATGGAGAGCCTTCCATTAGCTGTTGGAGCTGTGTCTTGGTGCTCTTCTCTTCCTCTAACATCAGGGTGGTGGCACTTGGGATGGATGGAGGGCCTTCCATCAGTGACTGGAGTCAGGGCATCATGGAGCTGTGGCTACTCCTTTCTTCTTCCAAGGCCAGGGTGGTGGCAGTTGGAATGGATGGATGGATGGATGGAGAGCCTTCCATCAGCTATTGGAGCTGTGTCTTGGTGTTCTTCTCTTCCTCTAACACCGGGTTGGTGGCATTTAGGATGGATGAAGGGCCTTCCATCAGCGGCTGGAGTCGGGGCATCATGGAACTGTGTCTGGCTGCTCTTTTCTCCTTCCAAGGCCAGGGTGGTGGCAGTTGGAATGGATGGATTGATGGATGGATGGATGGAGAGCCTTCCATCAGCTATTGGAGCTGTGTCTTGGTGCTCTTCTCTTCCTCTAACATCAGGGTGGTGGCACTTGGCCACCACCCTAGAATCATAGAATCAGAGATGGAAGAGACCTCATGGGCCATCCAGTCCAACCCCCTGCCAAGAAGCAGGATAGATGGAGGGTCTCCCATCAGCTATTGGAGCTGTGTCTTGGTGCTCTTCTCTTCCTATAACCTCAGGGTGGTGGCACTTGGGATAGCCGGAGAGCCTTCCATAACTGGATTTGGTCAGGGCATCATGGAACTGTGTCCGGCTGCTCTTTTCTCCCTCCAAGACCAGTGTGGTGGCAGTTGGGATGGATGGAGAGCTTTCCATCAGATGTTTAAGCTGTGTCTTGGTGCTCTTCTCTTCCTCTAACCTCATGGTGGTGCTCTTTTCTCCCTCCAAGACCAGTTGGGATGGATGGACAGCCTTTCTCCAGCTGTTGGGACCAGGGCATGATGGAGCTGTGCCTAGCTACTTTTCTGCCCCTCAGAGGTCAGGGCAATGGAAGTTGGAATACAGAGATTGTGGATCTCATCAGCTACTGGGTCAGGGCATGATGGAGCTGAGCCTGGTTACTCTATATCAGGCATGGACAACCTTCACCCCTCCAGGTGATTTGGACTTCAACAACCGGTAGGAACAAAACACCTGGAGGGCTGAAGTTCGCCCACGCCTGCTCTATATGTTGACTTAACTCTCAACACTCAATTCAGTGGGTTGGGATTGGCCTACAAGATTCTATTCAGTGTGAGTTTTTTTCCCAAACCCCAAAATTCATTAAATTGTGGTCATGCTGAATTTCTCTCTCTCTCTAGGTGCCCCAGAGGATAGAAGAGCAAAACACTGCAGCAGAAGAAGACAATGCAGGGATCCCAGGCGTATGGGGCAGCTGGGGACCCTGGTCGGCTTGCTCTAGAAGCTGCAGCGGCGGAGTGATGGAGCAAACGAGACCTTGCCTCCCGGGATATTATTACGAGAGGAACTATCGTAGGCCGGGGCAATACGCAGCCCCTGAACGAACCCTGGCTCCTCACCAGCAACCTCCTCACCAAGAACAGCAGCTCAGCCCTTACTCCGGGCATGTTATCTCCGCCATTCGGACATCAGTGCCTCTTCACAGGAATGAGGAGGCCTCCCGGGCCAGCTTTCGAATGGGAGTCCCCTCGGGAGGACGCAATGACAGCCATTTGAGCAAGGGGATGCCCAGAGGAGGGAGGCCTTCTCAGTCTCGGAGGCGTAGCCCCAAACTGGAAAGAAGGTACTGTGGTTCTTTTGTGTGTGGATGTTTTTATGTGCTGCTGTTTTTCTTATTAGATAATATGATTGAATCAAAGAATCATAGAGTTGGAACAGAACTAATGGGCCATCCAGTCCAACCCCCTTATCACTGTGTGTGAAAGAAGCCTCTCTCACACAGAGAGGTTTCTCTCACACTGAGAGCTCTCTCAGATTGAGGCGTTACTAAGCAACAGGCATGCCTGCTTATATTGAACCACAAGTTCTCTGAGTCACTTAATCCATTTAATACTGAGCCCTACCTCACAATGAGGCCTGCTAACAATGAGGCCTATTCTCCCACTGAAGTGATCTCTCACATAGAGAGGCTTCTCTCACACCGAGAGCTCTCTCAGATTGAGGCGTTACTAAGCAACAGGCAAGCCTGCTTATATTGAACCACAGCTTCTCTGAATCACTGCATCCATTTAATACTGAGGCCTACCTCACAATGAGGCCTATTCTCCCACTGAGGTGATGTTTCACACAGAGAGGCTTCTCTCACACCGAGAGCTCTCTCAGATTGAGGCGTTACTAAGCAACAGGCATGCCTGCTTATACTGAACCACAACTTCTCTGAGTCACTTAATCCATTTAATACTGAGCCCTACCTCACAATGAGGCCTGCTAACAATGAGGCCTATTCTCCCACTGAGGTGATCTCTCACATAGAGAGGCTTCTCTCACACTGAGAGCTCTCTCAGACTGAGGCGTTACTAAGCAACCACAGCTTCTCTGAGTCACTGCACCCATTTAATACTGAGGCCTACCTCACAATGTTCCGGTGATGGCGGCCAGCAGCGGCAACGCTGAGCTGCGCTAACCGAAGACACAGAATCGAAGGGAATCTTAGGAATCCCCTCCCCCCCCCTGACCATCAGACCATCAGATTTGGGGGGAGTGAGACCGGCACCAGAAGTGAGGCGAAAAGAGCCCGAAAGAACAAGGCGCCGAGAGGATGAGGCCGTGAGGCGAAGGTAGGAAGCGGAGAAGGGAGCGCCGCCATTACAATAACGGCTGGCTCTCCCTAAGAAGAAACCTACCGCTGCTGCTGACCCTCTGGCTGGTGGTTTTACTTGCCGAACGTTTGGGGCCGCCCGGTGTTGGTTCCCGCCGCCGCCGCCGCCATCGCCTGGGCCTGGCCGCTGCCGCCGGCTGGCTGGTTCGGCGTGGATCCCGTCGCGGCCGCCATCTCGCCTGTAGCCTGTAGCCGAGGCTGAGGCCTGTAGGCCTGGAGTGACGAGCCGCGGGAAGGACGGCGCGAGGGGAAGACGCCGCGAGGGATACGCCGCGGCTGCCCTTCCCCCCCCCCTGGCGAAGGAAGAACACGCCGCGGGAGAGACGCCTTCCAGCCTGCAGTCGCCATCGAGGCTGCGGCGGCTGTGGAGGAGCGAGCCGTGGGGCATGAGAGGGACGCCGCGAGAGACACGCAGTGGCTGTTCCTCCCCCCTGCCATCGAGGCTGCGGCGGCTGTGGAGGAGCGGGCCGTAAGCCGCGGGAGGGACGCCGCTTGGACCGGCTGCCGGCCGGCTGATCGAGCTGGGCCGGGCCGGGTGGAGTCTGCCGCGGTCGACAGGCTGCCTGCCTGGGCCCGCTGCTGCAATTGAGGAGAGGGAACGCGCCAAGAGGGAGACGCAGTGCGAAGGAGATCCAGCGCTGCAGACCCCCTGCTAGCAGCGACAGTGACTGGCCTCCTAGGGAAGATACCTTCCGCTGCGGAGTGGTGGCCTCCTTCCATCAGGCCGCTGCGGAGTGGTGGCCTCCTTCCATCAGGCCGCTGCGGAGTGGTGGCCTCCTTCCATCAGGCCGCTGCGGAGTGGTGGCCTCCTTCCACCAGGCCGCTGCGGAGTGGTGGCCTCCTTCCATCAGGCCGCTACGGAGTGGTGACCTCCATCAGGCCGCCGTGGCTGGGGGGCCGTCGCTGCTTTTTCATCTTACGATCCAGCCCCTCTTCCATCAGGCGGCTGTGGACTCACGGCCCCTCCCCGGCCCAAACCCCACCAGGGCAAAGCAACAAGTTGGGTAGACCCTTGTGCTGACCGTCTTTGTGTGGACCTCCCTTGTGCTGACCTTTAAGCTTGTGTAGATCTTTAAGCTATGCTGACCGCCTTTGTGTGGACCTCTCTTGTGTTGACCTTTAAGCTTGTGTAGATCTTAAGCTGACTTCTTTGCTGGGATTTACTGAGCAGAATGTGATTAACCATCTGTGCTGCCCCACCCCCGAGTTATCAACTCCGGAAGCATATCCGCTGGTTACCAACCGTCTAAAGTCTCATCGGGGTCATAGCAATATTTAGTTAACTACCACCATTACCACCCATAAGGGGTAATCGTATAATATCAACTAGCACTTCCTGGTAGTCATTGGTGCCATCTGTCATCATAGTAATAAGAACGATTTAGAGCACCTAGGCGCCTGCCACCTGCTGCTAGATTGCACCAGCACTTTCGCCCCTTCCCTGTCCCTCTGTGCCGCACTTTATATCGATAAGTAGAGCACTTTAGAACTAGCACTTTATTAATGTGCCTTTGAATTGTGTGTTGCTGCTAATTAATTTACGTTCATTCACGCTCACCGACGGACTGCTCCTGAAATCTATGCACTTTAAGAACTGGTCTATTGAAGCAGTCGGAATATCGACTACCACCCATATTGCTGCTACTCATGTGGTCCCCCGCCCCCCTTTGGGTACTGTTTATATTGCTCTGGTGTTGGGGAGGGGGCAGAAGAGGAGGTGGCCCGGAGCCTGTGATGGAGAGTGTGGTGGGGAGGGAGGGGGAGGGGGAGGGGGGATGCTGGCAAGAACCAATAAACATAACAACAAGTGTAGGAGAAAGTACTCTTACAGCTCATAACGGCGGCATGGAGGGGGGGAGGTGTTCCACTAGCCGAGGGGTCCCCATACAGGTCGTGGTGGGAAGGAGGAGATGCGGGAGAAGGAGACCTCAAATTCGGCCTAATTCGGACCGCTTTTCCAAATTAACTATCCCCAATAGGTCTCCTAAGGTAATTTGGTGTAACCAGGTGAGCGGGCCCTCTGGCTTGAAGGTGGTGTTGTTGAACGCCAGGTCTGTCAACGGAAAAACAACTTGGATCCAGGACTTAATCCTGGAGGAGCGGGCAGATCTGGCGTGCATCACGGAGACCTGGTTGGATGAAGCGGGGGGCGTAAACCTCTCCCAGCTTTGTCCTCCAGGTTTCTCCGTGCAACACCAACCTAGAGCCGGAGGACGGGGAGGCGGTGTCGCAGTGGTCTATAGAGATTCCATCCATCTAACCAGGAGCCCCATCCCGCAGACCACAAATTTTGAATGCGTCCACCTGAGGGTGGGTGACCGGGACAGAATAGGGATTCTTGTGGTGTACCGTCCACCTCGC
The DNA here is from genome assembly GCF_037176765.1 of Anolis sagrei. Lineage (NCBI taxonomy): Eukaryota > Metazoa > Chordata > Lepidosauria > Squamata > Anolidae > Anolis > Anolis sagrei. Next base: position 6,867,258 of record NC_090029.1, read on the forward strand.
TGCACTACAGTCTCCCTACCTGAGCTAGCGGGGGTGGTCTCGAGCCTGGCGGTGGAGTCCCAACGGCTTCTGGTGCTGGGGGACTTCAACATCCACGCCGAGGCAACCCTCACAGGTGCGGCTCAGGACTTCATGTCCGCCATGGCAACCATGGGGCTGTCCCAACAAATAACTGGCCCCACCCACTGTGCTGGACACACATTGGACTTGGTTTTCTGCCAGGGATGGGAGCAGGGTGGCGGTGTGGAGGAGCTGTCCATCTCTCCGTTGCCGTGGTCCGACCACTTCCTGATTAGATTTAGGCTCACTGCGCCCCCTAACCTCCGCAAGGGTGGAGGACCCATTAAGATGGTCCGCCCCAGGAGGCTAATGGATCCGAGTGGATTCCTGACGGCTCTTGGGGAGTTTCCCGCCGCCGCGGTAGGTGATCATGTCGAGGCCTTGGTCGCTCTCTGGAATGGGGAGATGACCAGGGCTATTGACAAGATCGCTCCGGAACGTCCCCTCTCGAGTAGCCGAGCTAAACCAGCCCCTTGGTTTACTGAGGAGCTGGCAGCGATGAAGCGAAAGAAGAGGGTTCTAGAGAGCGTGTGGCGCTCAGACCCAAGCGAGTCAAACCGAACACGGTTTGTGTCCTTTTTAAGGGCTTATGCCGCGGCAATAAAAGCCGCAAAGAAAACCTTCTTTGCGGCCACTATTGCGTCTGCAAAAAACCGTCCGGCGGAGTTGTTTCGGGTTGTCAGAGGTCTTTTAACTCCCCCAACTTCAGGTGGGAGCCCTGACAACTCGGCAGCACGCTGTGAAGCATTTGCTCGGTTCTTTGCAGACAAAGTCGCTTTGATCCGCTCTGGGCTGGACGCCGCATTAGATGCAGTCTCTGTGGATGTGACACAAGCACCTGCTTGTCCGATTTTGTTGGATTCTTTTCAGTTTGTGAAACCCGAGGATGTGGACAAGATACTTGGAGGAATGAGACCCACCACGTCCATCCTAGACCCCTGCCCATCCTGGCTTCTGAAAGAGGCCAGAGGGGGATTGGCCGAGTGGGTAACGGTGGTGGTTAATGCCTCCCTTCGGGAAGGCAAGATTCCAGCGAGCCTAAAACAGGCTGTTGTAAAGCCGCTGTTGAAGAAACCATCACTCGACCCCACTAAATTGGACAACTTTCGGCCTGTTTCCAATCTTCCCTTCTTGGGCAAAGTCATGGAAAGCGTGGTGGCCTCACAACTCCAGGTATTCTTGAGAGACACGGATATTCTGGATCCGGCACAGTCTGGTTTCAGACCGGGACATGGTACCGAGACGGTCTTGGTCGCCTTAGTGGATGATCTGCGCCGGGAGCTAGACAGGGGGAGTGTGTCCCTGTTGGTGCTCCTGGACCTCTCAGTGGCCTTCGATACCGTCGACCACGGTATTCTTCTGGGGCGCCTTGCAGAGATGGGTCTTGGGGGCACTGCTTTGCAGTGGCTCCGGTCATTTCTGGAGGGTCGTTCTCAGAAGGTGTTGCTGGGGGACTCCTGTTCAGCGCCACAGCCGTTGATCTGTGGCGTTCCTCAGGGTTCCATCTTGTCCCCCTTGCTGTTTAACATCTACATGAAGCCGCTGGGTGAGATCATCCGGAGTTTCGGGGTGCGGTGTCACCTGTACGCAGATGATGTCCAGCTCTGTCACTCCTTCCCACCTGCTACTAAGGAGGCCGTCGAAGTCCTGAACCGGTGCCTGGCCGCTGTAATGGTCTGGATGAGGGCGAACAAACTGAAACTAAATCCAGACAAGACAGAGGTACTCCTGGTCAGTCGCAAGGCCGAACAGGGCATAGGGTTACAGCCTGTGCTGGACGGGGTCGCACTCCCCTTGAAGGCGCAGGTTCGCAGCTTGGGTGTGACCCTGGACTCATCGCTGAGCCTGGAGCCTCAGGTTTCAGCGGTGACCAGGGGAGCATTTGCACAGCTTAGGCTCGTGCGCCAGCTGCGCCCGTATCTTGGGAAGTCTGACTTGGCCACGGTGGTACACGCTTTGGTCACATCCCGCCTCGACTACTGCAACGCTCTCTACGTGGGGCTGCCCTTGAAGACGGCCCGGAAGCTTCAGCTAGTCCAACGCGCGGCAGCCATGTTGTTAACGGGAGCAGGACGCAGAGAGCATACAACGCCCCTGCTGTCCCAGCTCCACTGGCTGCCGATTCGCTACCGGGCCCAATTTAAGGTGCTGGTGTTATCCTACAAAGCCCTAAACGGTTCCGGCCCAAAATACCTTGCAGACCGCATCTCGGCCTATGAGCCCACGAGGGCCTTGAGATCATCCGGGGAGACCCTTCTCTCGGTCCCGCCTGCCTCACAGGCACGTCTGGCGGGGACGAGAGAGCGGGCCTTCTCGGTGGTGGCCCCCCGGCTGTGGAACACCCTCCCTGTTGAAGTTAGACAGGCGCCCTCCTTGATGGCCTTTCGTAGGGGCCTGAAAACATGGCTCTTCGAGCAGGCCTTCAACTGAGAGTATCTTGAACGACACTGGAATGGACTAGGATTATGAATTTTGGCTATGACCCCAGGACTTGACGAAGCGGATTTTTAGTATAAGTATATGTCATGTTGTATTGTCTGGTTTGTATTGTCTTGATTTATTGTACACTGTCCTTTTTTGTTGCTGTTCACCGCCCCGAGTCGCCCTCGGGCTGAGAGGGGCGGTCAATAAATGCAATAAATAAATAAATAAATAAATAAATGAGGCCTATTCTCCCACTGAGGTGATCTTTCACACAGAGAGGCTTCTCTCACACCAAGAGCTCTCTCAGACTGAGGCGTTACTAAGCAACAGGCATGCCTGCTTATATTGAACCACAATATTTTTTTCCCACCACATCACATTGTTGGCATCGAAGCTGATCGGTTTGTCGTTGGAGTTGAGCTTGAGGTTGCTGGTTTTTTTCCTGCAGGGAAATTTAGTCATATGTGAGCCGCTACCAGGATTCTGGCATCTATGGTTTTGTTACTACAGATGTAAGACAGGCATTTCCCAAAAGTTGCAACGAAAGAGCCTTGCACATCAAACCTGGGTATTAAAAACATGCATCAATATTAACTCCTTTTTTTAAAAAAACGGGTTTGGATTTCACCCCATGTCCTTTGCAAGTATATCTGACATCTTACGGGGAATGAAACTCAGCTGTTTCGTTGGCAACGATCAAGAGAGATTTTGAGGGGGAGGAGGAAGAGATAAAATATGAAATGCAGTGGCTTAGCGTGATAAGCCTAATATGTTTGTTCAACTTTGCACAGACCTTTGGGGGGGTCAAAGGTAAGCCGCGAAGGAAGGGGGCTTCGATGGTAGAGGGCTAGGAAAGCGAATGGTGAACACTTCTCAAGTGCGTCTACTATGGAGATATCTCAGCATTTGAAGGCAGGGAGTTTCAGAAAAACATCTACTTCTGCTTCATTGACTATTCTAAAGCCTTTGACTGTGTGGATCATAATAAATTGTGGCAAGTTCTTGGTGGGATGGGCATCCCAAGCCCCCTTCCCTCTCTCCTGAAGAATCTGTACAAGGACCAAGGAGCAACAGTCAGAACTGACCACGGAGGAACAGACTGGTTCAAGATTGGGAAAGGCGTACGGCAAGGCTGCATCCTCTCACCCAACCTCTTTAACTTGTATGCAGAACACATCATGCGATGTGCAGGGCTGGATGAATGCAAAGCTGGGGTGAAAATTGCTGGAAGAAACATTAACAACCTCAGATATGCAGATGACACCACTCTGATGGCCGAAAGCGAGGAGGAGCTGAGGAGCCTTCTAATCAAGGCGAAAGAAGAAAGCGCAAAAGCCGGGTTGCAGCTAAACATCAAAAAAACCAAGATTATGGCAACAAGAATGATTGGCAACTGGAAAATAGAGGGAGAAAATGTGGAGGCCGTGACAGACTTTGTATTTCTAGGTGCAAAGATGACTGCAGATGCAGACTGTGGCCAGGAAATTAGAAGACACTTCCTTCTTGGGAGGAGAGCAATGTCCAATCTCGATAAAATACTAAAGAGTAGAGACATCAGACTGGCAACAAAGATCCATTGCCTAGTCAAAGCCATGGTCTTCCCTGTAGTCACCTACGGATGTGAGAGCTGGACCTTAGGGAAGGCGGAGCGAAGGAAGAGAGATGCTTTTGAGCTGTGGTGCTGGAGGAAAGTGCTGAGAGTGCCTTGGACTGTGAGAAGATCCAACCAGTCCATCCTCCAGGAAATAAAGCCCGGCTGCTCACTGGGGGGAAGGAGACTAGAGACAAAGTTGAAGTCCTTTGGCCACATCATGAGGAGACAGGAAAGCCTGGAGAAGACAATGATGCTGGGGAAAGTGGAAGGTAAAAGGAAGAGGGGCTGACCAAGGGCAAGACGGATGGATGGCATCCTTGAAGTGAAGGAGCTGGGGGTGGTGACGGCTGACAGGGAGCTCTGGCGTGAGCTGGTTCATGAGGTCACGAAGAGTCAGAGACGACTGAACGAATGAACAACAACAACAGGAAGTTTGTCCTGTGATAACAGATTGAATTGGTGGTAAGCTATTGCCCTGCCTCCCATCCCCGAGACTAATGGCAGACATCTATAAAACAATAAAAACAGGATTTAGATGAATTGTTGTAGGTTTTTTTCGGGCTATATGGTCATGTTCTCTTTAACTACCACTGTTCACTTTTCCACATCATCACCAGACCATTGGATACATTTCTGCCAACGATGAACAAGTTTTCTGAAGCCGTCACGGAAGAAGTGGACACTCTGTTTCCACAACCAGCGTCTCAAAGTTCTCTCAACGTCTTCATCAGAAGAATAATGATGTCCCCACATATCTTTTTTCATTATCAGGAACAGATGGAAGTCAGGCAGTGCTAAATCTGGACTGTATGGAGGATGTCGTACAGTGGTGTGATCCAGTCTCTGAAGTTTTAAGTCTCTGCATTTTCATTTCAGGTCTCAGCATCCTGGGTACCTGCTTAAGCGGTGATGGCACGATCATCAGCATAGATGAAACTCTCTGTCCCTTCCGGCAGTGGCTGGTCATTTGTGTAGATGTTGAACATGGATGGAGCAAGCACGCTCCCCTGAGGCAGGCCGTTCTTCTGTTTCCGCCATCTGCTTCTCTGGCCCTGGAACTCAACAAAAAAGCTCCTGTTTTGTAGCAGGTTTCCTATGAGGCGGGTGAGACGGTCGTCCTTTGTGATATTATACATTTTTCTCAGGAGGAGGCGGTGGTTCACAGTATCATAGGCTGCTGACAGGTCTATGAAGATAGCTCCTGTGATCTGCTGCCTTTCAAAGCCATCTATGTGCTGAGTCTGGTTCCACACTTGCAATGTGCAGCTTCTGCCTTTCCTGAAGCCAGCTTGCTGTGGGATCAGAAATGGGTCTATTTTTCCCGTAATTCTATGCAAAATAAGTCTCTCCAGAACTGTGTAGAGGTGGCACAAGAGAGAGATTGGTCTATAGCTTTTTGGGTCATTATACGGTCTTTGCCTGGCTTCGAGATGGCGATGACTCTTGCTTTCCTCCAAATTTTTGGGATCTGACAGGATGCAGTGCAGTTGTTCATCAGCTCCAGCAGCCAGCACCTTGCTTTTGGACCAAAGTTCTTGATTTTGATAGTTTTCTAAGATCTACAGAGACACTCGCTGGAATACCTCAGCACGCGAGAGTCTAAAAGTGGCAGGCTCAAACCCAGAACCCCAATCAATGGCTGATACCAAATGAGAGACTCCCCCCGGGCACACAGAAAACTGGGCAACTTGGAAGGCGCTGAACAGACTGCATTCTGGCACCACGAGATGCAGAGCCAACCTCAAGAAATGGGGCCACAAAGTGGAATCCACAACATGCGAGTGTGGAGAAGAGCAAATCACAGATCTCCTGCTGCAATGCAACCTGAGTCCTGCCACATGCACAATGGAGGACCTTCTTGCAGCAATACCAGAGGCACTCCAAGTGGCCAGATACTGGTCAAAGGACATTTAATCAACTACCAAGCTTGCAAACTCTGTTTTGTCTGTTTGTTAAAAATGTAATACAATTGTCTGGTTGATACTGACATGATAAATAAATAATCCTGGGTACCCATCGTGCACAGATCTTCTGGTAGCCAAGCAAAGCAATAATGTGACCCACACATTCTTATGAAATGCTGATTATGCCTGAAATTTCTCTCTGAGTGATATGACGATTGTCCTGAATCAATCTGTCAACCTTTTGCTTGTGAAATGCGGTGGTTGCAGTCACAGGACGCCCAACTCTTTGTTTGTCATGCAAGTCAGATCTTCATACCTCAAAGTTTTGAAACTTTCTCTTCCAGTGACGCACAGTACTCACATCAACACAATCACCTTAAACAGCTTGCATTCTCTGATGAATTTTCCTTTGGGGTGACACCTTCCGCTGTCAAGAATTCAATGACTGAACGTTGCTTAAGTCGCAATGACCGACCATCTGCGCAGGGTTCCATACTTCGCACTTTAACAACACAACCGTTCAATTCTAAGGCTTCCCACCAAAGTGGAACTGTAGAGGAGAGTTTACTGAACAAGCCAGTACCTGCCGCATACCAGTACTGCCATCTGTTGAGGAGTTATGAAGGTAGAGGCATTACTTTTCATTCAACTGTCATAGCCAAAGATCTGGCACCACATGGAGCTGTAGAGGACAGTCTACTGAACAAGCCAGCAACTGCTACATAACAGTACTGCCTTCTGTTGAGGAGTTACAAAGGTTGAGGCATTATGTTTCATTCAACCATCATAGCCAAAAGATCTGGCGCCACATGGAACTGTAGAGGAGAGTCTACTGAACAAGCCAGTACCTGCCGCATACCAGTTCTGCCGTCTGTTTGTTGAGGAGTTACAAAGGTGGAGGCATTACGTTTCATTCAACCATCATAGCCAAAAGATCTGGCGCCACATGCAACTGTAGCGGAGAGCCTACTGAACAAGCCAGTACCTGCCACATACCAGTTCTGCCGTCTGTTTGTTGAGGAGTTACAAAGGTGGAGGCATTACGTTTCATTCAACCATCACAGCCAAAAGATCTGGCGCCACATGCAACTGTAGCGGAGAGTCTACTGAACAAGCCAGTACCTGCCACATACCAGTTCTGCCGTCTGTTTGTTGAGGAGTTACAAAGGTGGAAGCATTATGTTTCATTCAACCATCGTAGCCAAAAGATCTGACACTACATGGAACTGTAGAGGAGAGTCTACTGAACAAGCCAGTACCTGCCACATACCAGTTCTGCTGTCTGTTGAGGAGTTAAGAAGGTGGAGGCATTATGTTTCATTCAATCATCATAGCCAAAAGATTTGGCGCCACATGCAACTGTAGTGGAGAGTCTACTGAACAAGCCAGTACCTGCCACATACCAGTACTGCCATCTCTTGAGGAGTTATGATGGTGGAGGCATTACATTTCATTCAGTCGCCGCCGCCAAAAGATCTGGCGCCACATGGAACTGTAGAGGAGAGTCTACTGAACAAGCCAGTACCTGCCGCATACCAGTACTGCCCTCTGTTGAGGAGTTACGAAGGTGGAGGCATTATGTTTCATTCCACCATCATAGCCAAAGATCTGGCGCTACATGGAACTGCAGAGGAGAGTCTACTGAACAAGCCAGTACCTGTCACATACCAGTACTGCCCTCTGTTGAGGAGTTACAAAGGTGGAGGCATTACGTTTCATTCAACCATCATAGCCAAAGATCTGGCGCTACATGGAACTGTAGAGGAGAGTCTACTGAATAAGCCAGTACCTGCCACATACCAGTACTGCCCTCTGTTAAGGAGCTACGAAGGTGGAGGTATTACATTTCATTCAACCATCGTAGCAAAAGATCTGGTGCTACATGGAACTGTAGAGGAGAGTCTACTGAACAAGCCAGTACCTTGTAGTATAGTTGATTTTGCCCAGGGGCGCTCTTGAGGTGCTCTTGGGGGAAAATAGACCTTGACATATGCAAGTTGTCGTTTCTGGGACGTATAGTTCACCTACAATCAAAGAGCATTCTGAACTCCCCCAATGACGGAATTTAACCAAATATGGCACACAGAACTCCCACGATGAACAGAAAATATATATCAGTGAGTGGTTGGGGGGAGGAGCGCCAAAATACTGTTTGCTTACCATTGAAAATTACCTCTACCTGCCGCATATCAGTAGTGCCATCTGTTGAAGAGTTAGGAAGGTGGAGGCATTACTTCACACTTTAACAATACAACCGTTCAATGCTAAGGCTTCCCACCAAAATGGGACTGTAGAGGAGAGTCTACTGAACAAGCCAGTACCTGCTGCATACCAGTACTGTCGTCTGTTGAGGAGTTACGAAGCTGGAGGCATTATGTTTCATTCAACTGTCGTAGCCATAAGATCTGGCGCCACATGGTCCATTCTGATTGAGTCTTTGGCCACCTCCTATCTGGTCTGATTTCCCCAAATCCCATATAGCGAAACGGAATCGTGCACATCCCTATTTAGTAGGGCTGGTCAATTCGTTTCGTTAATTCGTAATTCGTTAAAAAATTCATTAATTTTTGAATTACGAAACGATTACAAAACATTTTTTTTAACCTGGAAGTGTTTTTAAATATCGAAACGGCAGGCGCCAAAAATTTTTGTATTTCCGTCCATTTCCATCCTCAGAGGTAGTGAGGTCTGTTGGAAGTAGGAAAAAGGGTTTATATATTTATGTGGAATAATGACCAGGGTGGGACAAAGGACTCTTGCCTGCTGGAGCGAGGTGTGAATGTTTCAACTGACCACCTTGATTAGCATTTGATGGCTTGGCAGTGCCTGGAGCAATCTTTTGTTGAGAGGTGATAGATGTCCCTGATTGGGTTGTTGTAGGTTTTTTCAGGCTATATGGCCATGGCCTAGAGGCATTTTCTCCTGACTTTTCACCTGCATCTATGGCGAGCGAGCGGGGCGAGCGAACGGGGCGAGCGAGCGGCGAGCGAGAGGGGCGAGCGAGGAATTCTCTCCTGACGTTTTGCCTGCATCTGTGGCAAGCATCCTCAGAGGTAGTGAGGTCTGTTGGAAGTAGGAAAAAGGGTTTATATATTTATGTGGAATAATGACCAGGGTGGGACAAAGGACTCTTGTCTGCTGGAGCGAGGTGTGAATGTTTCAACTGACCACCTTGATTAGCATTTGATGGCTTGGCAGTGCCTGGAGCAATCTTTTGTTGAGAGGTGATAGATGTCCCTGATTGGGTTGTTGTAGGTTTTTTCAGGCTATATGGCCATGGCCTAGAGGCATTTTCTCCTGACTTTTCGCCTGCATCTATGGCGAGTGAGAGGGGCGAGCGAGCGGCAAGCGAGAGGGGCGAGCGAGCGGCGAGCGAGCGGGGCGAGCGAGAGGGGCGAGCGAGCGGCGAGCGAGAGGGGCGAGCGAGGCATTCTCTCCTGACGTTTTGCCTGCATCTATGGCAAGCATCCTCAGAGGTAGTGAGGGTTTATATTTATGTGGAATAATGACCAGGGTGGGACAAAGGACTCTTGTCTGCTGGAGCGAGGTGTGAATGTTTCAACCGACCACCTTGATTAGAGGGCCCACCAGAGTGAGTGCCTGCCTTCCCTCCTTAATAATAATTTTAATTTCTCCTCCCTATTCTACTAAATTAATAATTAAATTTAAAAAAATACTTTAAAAATATTGAAAAAAAGGGCGCCATCTTTACAAAATGTTTTGTAAATATTTACGAAATTTCGTAAATACCGAACTTTTTTTTTGGAAAATTTTGTAATTATTTTAAATATCGAAACAAAAAAACCCCCCAATTACAAATCGATTTTAGAAACAAATTTTTGCGTTGTTACCCAGGCCTACTATTTGTTTTCTATGGAAGCATGGGAACGGTAGCATGGGAACGGTAGTGTTATGGCCCCTTTGCAAGAAGAGAAAGAGTCTGTGGGGAGATGATGCAGGATGTTTTGGGCTGCCCCCAGTTAGTGAGGGTTTCCCGGCCTGCCATAAAGAGCAAGGATGGGGGCTGAGGCAGAAGCTTGTCAGGGTTTGGCTTCCCCCATGAATAGCCCCTCGGGGCCCGCTTCCCACTTTCGGCATTTCAGACACAACACGACTCCCGTGCGCCGCTCCTGCCGCTTTCATGAGGAACAGATGCCTTCCAGAAGGACTGACGCTCACAGCTGGCTGCTGTCCCCAGGAGGCTTTTCCAAAAGCAAAGTTGATTAAACTGCTTGGAAAGTGTATCCGGGATCAGGAGAAAGAAAGGAAAATATATATATATGTTAGGGACAGGTGAGATTAGTCTTCTGCATTCTCTTCCTGCCAAAATATAGAATCCAAGAGTTGGAAGAGACCTCATGGGCCATCCAGTCCAACCCCATTCTGTCAAGAAGCAGGAATATTGCATTCAAATCACCCCTGACAGATGGCCATCCAGCCTCTGCTTAAAAGCTTCCAAAGAAGGAGCCTCCACCACACTCCGGGGCAGAGAGTCCAGAGGACAGGAGCAGAATTCAAAACGATCTTGACAGATTAGAGAGATGGGCCAAAACTAACAAAATGAAGTTCAACAGTGACAAATGCAAGATACTCCACTTTGGCAGGAAAAACCAAATGCAAAGATACAGAATGGGGGATGCCTGGCTCGAGAGCAGTACGTGTGAAAAAGATCTTGGAGTCCTCGTGGACAACAAGTTAAACATGAGCCAACAATGTGATGTGGCGGCAAAAAAAGCCAATGGGATTTTGGCCTGCATTAATAGGAGCATAGTGTCTAGATCTAGGGAAGTCATGCTCCCCATGCTCTATTCCGCTTTGGTTAGACCACATCTGGAATATTGTGTCCAATTCTGGGCACCACAATTCAAGAGAGATATTGTCAAGCTGGAATGTGTCCAGAGGAAGGCGACTAAAATGATAAAGGGTCTGGAGAACAAGCCCTATGAGGAGCGGCTTAGGGAACTGGGCATGTTTAGCCTGAAGAAGAGAAGGCTGAGAGGAGATATGATAGCCATGTATAAATATGTGAGAGGAAGCCACAGGGAGGAGGGAGCAAGCTTGTTTTCTGCTTCCTTGGAGACTAGGACGCGGAACAATGGCTTCAAACTACAAGAGAGGAGATTCCATCTGAACATGAGGAAGAACTTCCTGACTGTGAGAGCCGTTCAGCAGTGGAACTCTCTGCCCCGGAGTGTGGTGGAGGCTCCTTCTTTGGAAGCTTTTAAACAGAGGCTGGATAGCCATCTGTCAGGGGTGATTTGAATGCAATATTCCTGCTTCTTGGCAGAATGGGGTTGGACTGGATGGCCCATGAGGTCTCTTCCAACTCTTTGATTCTATGATTCTATGATTCTATGAAAGTGTTCCATGTGGAAATTTGCTATGACTGGGCTGAGAGGGCTCTCCAAGGCTACTCCATCTTTCTGTTCATAGAATTCATTGGTGAGCAGGAAACAGACTGAAAGATGGGCTCAAAGCTAACCTTAAAAACTCTGGCATAGACACTGAGAACTGGGAAGCCCTGGCCCTTGAGTGATCCAACTGGAGGTCAGCTGTGACCAGCAGTGCTGTAGAATTTGAAGATGCACGAATGGAGGGTGAAAGAGAGAAACATGCCAAGGAGAAGGCGCGTCAAGCCTACCCCAACTGGGACCGCCTTCTGATGCCCTCACTGCGGGAGAACATGCAGATCAAGAATCATAGAATCATAGAATCAAAGAGTTGGGAGAAACCTCATGGGCCTTCCAGTCCAACCCCATTCTGCCAAGAAGCAGGAATATTGCATTCAAATCACCCCTGACAGATGGCCATCCAGCCTGTGTTTAAATGCTTCCAAAGAAGGAGCCTCCACCACACTCCGGGGCAGAGAGTTCCACTGCTGAACGGCTCTCACAGTCAGGAAGTTCTTCCTCATGTTCAGATGGAATTTATTTATTTATTTACTTACTTACTTTATTTGTATCAGCCCTTAGGCAGCGGTTAACAACAAACAGCAGCAAAAATTCAATGCTAACAACATACAGACCATATAAAAACAATCAAGGCAATAATACACTAAACAATTAACATCAATCAACATCAATAAGTGACTCATTAGCGTCTCATAACTGAAATCATATTCCAAGTTTGTCATCCGTTATTCCGATTTCCTATGATTCATTGTAATTCATTGCACTGCTTATTTAAATGCCTGTTCAAATAGCCAAGTTTTTACTTTCTTCCGAAATGACATTAATGAGGGAGCCGATCTAGTGTCTGTGGGGAGGGCATTCCACAGCCGAGGGGCCACCACTGAGAAGGCCCTGTCCCTCGTCCCCGCCAACCGTGCCTGAGTTGTTGGCAGGATCGAGAGCAGGGCCTCTCCAGAAGAAAGGAATCCTCAGAAGAAACTACAAGAAAGGAATCTCCTCTCTTGTAGTTTGAAGCCATTGTTCCTTGTCCTAATCTTCATGGAAGCAGAAAACAAGCTTGCTCCCTCTTCCTCCCTGTGGCTTCCTCACACATATTTATACATGGCTATCATATCTCCTCTCAGCCTTCTCTTCTTCAGGCTAAACATGCCCAGCTCCTTAAGCCGCTCCTCATAGGGCTTGTTCTCCAGACCCTTGATCCTTTGAGTCGCCCTCCTCTGGGCACATTCCAGCTTGTCAGTATCTCTCTTGAATTGTGGTTTCCTAGAATTGGACACAATATTCCAAGTGTGGTCTAATTATTATTACATTTATTATTATTTTTTACTTGGTTTATTATTGTTTTTATTACATTTATTATTTTACTCCATTTATTATTATTACAATTATTATTTTTCTCTATTGATTATTATTATTATTATTACATTTATTATTTTGCTGTATTATTGTAGTTTATATTACATGTATTGTTTTACTCTATTATTATTGGAAATATACGTAAGCACATTTACACTGAAGAGGTTTAGAATAATGGTTCCATCACAGTTGGACAGTAGGCCTGGGTAACAATGCAAAAATTTGTTTCTAAAATCGATTTGTAATTGGGGTTTTTTTTTGTTTCGATATTTAAAATAATTACAAAATTTTCCAAAAAAAAAGTTCGGTATTTACGAAATTTCGTAAATATTTACAAAACATTTTGTAAAGATGGCGCCCTTTTTTTTTCAATATTTTTTAAATATTTTTTAAATTTAATTATTAATTTAGTAGAATAGGGAGGAGAAATTAAAATTATTATTAAGGAGGGAAGGCAGGCACTCACTCTGGCGGGCCCTCTCGCTCGCCGCTCGCTCGCCGCTCGCTCGCCCCTCTCGCTCGCCGCTCGCTCGCCCGCCCCTCTCAGAAGAGCTGCCATCGCCGCTTTCATGCATCTCCACTGAAGAACAAAAGGAGTTCTACATGACTCAATGCTACAGACTCCTGGGAGTTGTAGTTTGACAAGGACTTTCACCTTCTCTTCCAAAGAGAGTGGGTGCCTCCCCAAACAACATAGCTCAATGCTATGACTCCAGTTAGCTCAGGCATGGGCAAACTTGGGCCCTCCAGGTGTTTTGGACTTCAACTCCCACAATTCCTAACAACCTCAGACCCCTTCCTGTTCCCCCTCAGCTGCTTAATTGTGGGAGTTGAAGTCCAAAACACTCGGAGGGCTGAAGGAAGTTTGCCCATGCCTGGGTTAGCTGTGTTATAGTTATTTAGATCCTGAGAGAGATGATAGAGAGAGAAAGTGAGAGACAATAGGTAGGTAGACAGAGCGAGAGAGAGATGGCAGAGAAAGTGAGAGGTGTGTGTGAGAGAGATGACAGGTAGTCATCTCTCGCTTGCCCCTCTCGCTCGCCGCTCGCTCGCCCCTCTCGCTCGCCGCTCGCTCGCCCCTCTCGCTCGCCCTCTCGCTCGCTTGCTCAGCCGGCGCCGAGAGAGGAGAGCTCCCAGCAAGCATCGGCAGGCGGCCATCTTACGTATTTCCGAAATTGATGGAAATACAAAATTTTTGGCACCTGCCGTTTCGATATTTAAAAACACTTCCAGGTTAAAAAAAAAGTTTTGTAATCGTTTCGTAATTCAAAAATTAACGAATTTTTTAACGAATTACGAATTAACAAAACGAATTGCCCAGCCCTATTGGACAGCCTTACTTTAAATTACAGTTTTATGTAAATATTCAAAACATTTAACCTCCTGATACCTCTATTTGTATTTTGAAATTTACCCGTAGCTGCTGCATTTCCCACCTTCGGATTATACTCGAGTCAATATGTTTTTCCAGTTCTTTGTGGTAAAATTAGTAGGCTTGGGCGATCAAGAAAAAAATGGGTTCTAAACTTGTTTCGTTTCTAGGGTGCACTAGCGTTTCTAAATTCTGAGGACTTCCGAAATTTAAGATTTCAAAATTTCGAAATTTCCGAAATTTCGTAAACTATGAAGCGATTCGTTAATGTTGGACACAATTGCGCAATATGCTAAAAAAAAACCTCCAAATGGGACAGGGGGAACTTCTGAAGCTTCCCTCTCCCTCTGTTGTTGACTGTTGGTGTGATAAAACTAACAACAACTATATTATATTATATTATTATTATATTATTATATTATATTGTTGTATATTATATTATAATATTATAATATTATATTATCGTATATTATATTATATTATTATATTATATATTATTATAATAATATAATATAATAATTTATTATATTATATTATATTATTATAATATTATAATATTATATTATTATATATTATTTTATATATTATATATTATTATATTATATTATAATATACAATTATAACAAATTTGTGAACATCCTGCGGCTCCTCCATGATGACATGATGGCAACAGTTTTGGACAGCAGTGGCTCCCAAAGTGACCCATTTAAGGTGGAATCAGGTGTCAAACAGGGATGTGTTATTGCCCCAACTCTATTCTCCATCTTCATCGCTATGATACTTCACCTTGTTGATGGGAAGCTTCCCACCGGAGAGGAAATCATCTATCGGACAGATGGCAAGCTATTCAACCTCAGCAGACTGAAAGCCAAAACCAAGGTTACAACAACATCTGTTATAGAACTCCAGTATGCTGATGACAATGTCGTCTGTGCACATTCAGAAGAAGATCTACAAGCCACTCTAAACACCTTCGCAGAAGCATACGAGAAGCTCGGCCTGTCACTGAACATTGAGAAAACCAAGGTGCTGTTCCAGCAGTCACAAGCCAATCCCTCTCCAATGCCAGTAATACAGCTTAATGGTGTCACATTAGAAAATGTGGACCATTTCCGCTCCCTTGGCAGCCACCTCTCCACCAAAGTCAACATCGACGCCGAAATACAACACCGCCTGAGCTCTGCAAGTGCAGCATTTTCCAGAATGAAGCAGAGAGTGTTTGAGGACCGGGACATCCGTAGGGAGACCAAGGTGCTTGTCTATAAAGCTATTGCCCTCCCAACCCTGCTCTATGCCTGTGAGACGTGGACAGTCTACAGACGTCATATGCAACTCCTGGAACGATTCCATCAGCGCTGCCTCCGGAAAATCCTGCAAATCTCCTGGGAGGACAAGCGGACAAACGTCAGTGTGCTGGAAGAAGCAAAGACCACCAGCATTGAAGCGATGGTCCTCCAACATCAACTCCGCTGGGCCGGCCACGTTGTCCGGATGCCTGACCACCGTCTCCCAAAGCAGTTGCTCTACTCCGAACTTAAGAACGGAAAACGGAACGTTGGTGGACAGGAAAAGAGATTTAAAGATGGGCTGAAAGCCAACCTTAAAAACTCTGGCATTGACACTGAGAACTGGGAAGCCCTGGCCCTTGAGTGCTCCAGCTGGAGGACAGCTGTGACCAGCAGTGCTGCAGAATTCGAGGAGGCACGAGTGGAGGGTGAAAGAGAGAAATGTGCCAGGAGGAAGGCGCGTCAAGCCAATCCCGACCGAGACCGCCTTCCACCTGGAAACCAATGCCCTCACTGTGGAAGAAGATGCAGAGCAAGAATAGGGCTCCACAGCCACATACGGACCCACAAGGAAATCCATAATGGAAGACCATCTTACTCGTCCAACGAGGGATCGCCTAAGTAAGTAAGTACAATTATAATATAATAATAATATAGTAATATAATATATAATATTATAATATATTATAATATACAATACTATAATATAATATAAGAAAGAGGAGGGAAGCAGCAGAGCAAAGGGACCGGAAGTGGGGTAAATGCGAGATTGTAAAACTTGCACCAGACATACGAAAATAATTACGAAATAATTACGAAATAATTACGAAAATTGGAAAAAATTGTTTCGATTCTTAATTACTCCTCACACTATTCCTGCATGGCTCAATATTGGATCGTAAGCTAATTTAAATACGAATCAATAACGAATTATGAAATTAACGAACTGGATCGCCCAAGCCTAAAAATTAGGTGTCTCGGTTTATATTCGGGTCGGCTTATACTCGAGTATATATAGTATTTGCCCATAGACTTTCAGTGACTCTAGGGCCTATTTAATTTCTGCTGAAAGAGGCACGTATGGGTTCCGCTCTGAATTAAAGAATTATACCCTTCCCTTCCCACTGTGCAAAAAAAACTGAATTGTCACTTAGATTTATGGGAAGTTAATAAGGTGGGTGGGTCGCCAAGCCTTAGACAAACACTGGGAGTTGAAAGGGATTACGTCTCTCCGGGCTAATGAAAGGCACTGACCTCGCTTGCAAATTTTGTCAAAATATTAATAACGGAGCAAGCGTGAGGCCTGTTCAAAGACTTTTTTGTATATGGGGAAAAGGGCTGTAGAAGGAACGGTGGTTGAGAAGCTTAAATCCAGGGAGGGATCCAGAAATGGTCAACTTGGGCATTCAGTGGCAAAGGTAATTGTGTATTCAGACATACAAAGCGACCCCAACATGGGGGTTGATGAGGCGGAGAGAGTGTGACTTGCCCAAAACCACCCAATAGGTTTCCATGGCCGAATGGGGAATCGAAGCTTGGTTTCCAGAGTCATAGAATCATAGACTCATAGAATCAAAGAGTTGGAAGAGACCTCATGGGCCATCCAGTCCAACCCCATTCTGCCAAAAAGCAGGAATATTGCATTCAATTCACCCCTGACAGATGGCCATCCAGCCTCTGTTTCAAAGCTTCCAAGGAAGGAGCCTCCACCACACTCCAGACCAAATTTGGCACAAATACCTGATACGTCCAAATTTGAATATTGGTGGGGGAGGGGGATTGATTTTTATCATTTGGAAGGTATAGTTGCTGGGATTTGTAGTTAACCTGCAATCAAAGAGCATTCTGAACTCCAGCAATGATGGAATTGAACCAAACTTGGCACTCAGAATTCCCATGACCAACAGAGGGGTTTGATGAGCACGGACCTTGGGTTTTGGAGTTGTAGTTCACCCACATCCAGAGAGTACTGTGGACTCAAACAATGATGGATCTCAACCAAACTTGGCACAAATACTCAATATGCCCAAATGTGAGCACTGGTGGAGTTTGGGGAAAACAAACCTTGACATCTGGGAGTTGTAGTTGCTGGGATTTATAGTTCACCTACAATCAAAGAGCATTCTGAACCCCACAAATGATAGAATTGGGCCAAACTTCCCACACAGAATCCTGATGCCCAACAGAAAATATTGTGTTTTCTGATGGTCTTTGGTGACCCCTCTGACACCCCCTCATGACCCCCTCAGGGGTCCCGACCCCCAGGTTGAGAAACACTGGTTTAAAAGCTTCCGAAGAAGGAGCCTCCACCACACTCCGGGGCAGAGAGTTCCACTGCTGAACGGCTCTCACAGTCAGGAAGTTCTTCCTCATGTTCAGATGGAATCTCCTCTCTTGTAGTTTGAAGCCATTGTTCCGCGTCCTAGTCTCCAGGGAAGCAGAAAATAAGCTTGCTCACTCCTCCCTGTGGCTTCCTCTCACATATTTATACATGGCTATCATATCTCCTCTCAGCCTTCTCTTCTTCAGGCTAAACATGCCCAGCTCCTTAAGCCGCTCCTCGTAGGGCTTGTTCTCCAGACCCTTGATCATTTGAGTCGCCCCCCTCTGGACACATTCCAGCTTGTCAATATCTCTCTTGAATTGTGGTGCCCAGAATTGGACACAATATTCCAGGTGTGGTCTAACCAAAGCAAAATAGACAGGTTGCATGACTTGCCTGGATCTTGTTCTTTGCTGAAGAGGGGTAGCATTACTTCCTTAGATCTAGACACTATGCTCCTATTGATGCAGGCCAAAATCCCATTGGCTTTTTTTGCCACCACATCACATTGTTGGCTCATGTTTAACTTGTTGTCCACGAGGACTCCAAGATCTTTTTCACACGTACTGCTCTCGAGCCAGGCATTGTCCCCCATTCTGTATCTTTGCATTTCATTTTTTCTGCCAAAGTGGAGTATCTTGCATTTGTCCCTGTTGAACTTCATTTTGTTAGTTTTGGCCCATCTGTCTAATCTGTCAAGATCATTTTGAATCGTGCTCCTGTTCTCTGGAGTATTGGCTCTCCCTCCCAATTTGGTGTCATCTGCAAACTTGATGATCCTGCTTCATCTGTCTACATATCCTGTACTTGGGACTTTTGGATTATTGATTGGTTATCACCTGTTGCTCAACCTTTTTGGATTACAGATCATTGGTGGTCTTATACGTGGAGCCCTATTCTTGATCTACGTCTTCTCCCATCGGTTTCCAGGTGGAAGCTGGTCCCGGTTGGGGTTGGCTTCCTCTTGGCATGTTTCTCTCTTTCACCCTCCATTCGTGCCTCTTCAAATTCTACAGCACTGCTGGTCACAGCTGACCTCCAGCTGGAACGCTCAAGGGCCAGGGCTTCCCATTTCTCAGTGTCTATGCCAGAGGGATAAAAACATGTGCTTCTTAAGAGTTATCCCTTGTAAGAAGAATCCAGGTTTGATGACCATGTTTGCATTTGGGCCCTTCTTGGAGGCTTTCTTGCAATGGGAAGACAATGGCTAGAATTATGCATTCCTTCCTTTGGGAACCAACGTAGCCAAGAATTAAAGCCCGAGTCAATCGGCATGAAAATATAAAGTATTATCTCACATTTGCAACCATGGAAACGCACTGATAGCTGCACAAAGTCTTGGAGAGTCAGCTTGATGTAATAAACGGTCTTGATCCATCCTTAATCTGGATTAGATCATGGGATCTCCTATAGCTATACACTCCTGGGAAAATGGCTTATACAGTTATTCCTCTTTAATTTTATGGAGGGCTTTTTTTCTCTCCTGTAAAGACAAATCACTGCTAAAATTTCAGGAGGCAACAATGCTCATGAGAAAAAGAAGGAGCAGGCTAAGCAAGTAACTCCTTTATCGGAGCATTAAAATCCCCATTGGCAAAGGCGGCTGCCTGACGTCTCCAATGTGGGTTCCTTCCCAGTTGTGTGACCGGGCATCTTTTGATCTTGGAGTGGCGTTTGCATTCCTTTCTGCCTCTCTGACTTCTTAAGCTGCTGAACAGTTTCTTCCCAGGCTTGGAAAAAAGTTTCTTTTTCGAGACTGCGGCTCCTAGAAAGGCAATATGTGCCTTCAAGGTTCCCTATTATGGTGACCCCCTGAATTTCGCTGGATTTCCATAGGCAAGGAAGAATCAGAGGTGGTTTTACCAGTTCCTTCCTCTGAAATATTGCCTGGTATCCACTGATAGATTCCCATCCAAGTCACTAAACAGGATTCACCCTGCTTAGCTTCCAAGATCAGACAGGTTCTGGAGCCTCTTGGGTAGTTAGGTTCAAACTCGAGACTCAGTAGAGCAGTGTTTCTCAACCTGGGGGTCGGGACACCTGTGAGGGGGGTGTCAGAGGGGTCGCTAAAGACCATCAGAAAACACAGTATTTCCCATTGTTCATGGGAGCTCTGTGTGGGAAATTTGGCCCAATTCTATCATTGGTGTGGTTCAGAATGCTCTTTGATTGTAGGTGAACTATAAATCCCAGCAACTACAACTCCCAAATGTTAAGGTCTATTTTCCCCAAACTCAAGGTCAATTCTTGATCATGGTAGTTCTGTGTGCCAAGTTTGGTTCAATTTGTTTCTGTGTGGTAGTTCTGTGTGCCAAGTTTGGTTCAATTCCATCATTGATGGAATTCAGAATGCTCTTTGATTGTAGGTGAACTATAAATCCCAGCAACTGCAACTCCCAAATGTAAAGGTCTATTTTCCCCAAACTTCACCAGTGTTTACATTTGGGTTTATTGAGTATTTGTGCCTAGTCCAGATCCATCATTGTTTGAGTCCACAGTGCTCTCTGGATGTAGGTGAACTACAACTCCCAAACTCAAGGTCAATGCCTACCAAACCCTTCCAGTGTTTTCTGTTGGTCATGGGAGTTCTGTGTGCCATGTTTGGTTCAATTCTATCGCTGGTGGAGTTCAGAATGCTCTTTGATTGTAGGTGAACTATAAATCCCAGCAACTACAACTCCCAAATGTTAAGATCTATTTCCCTTAAACACTACCAGTATTCACATGTGGGCATATTGAGCATTTGTGCCAAGTTTAGTCCAGATTCATCATAGTTTGAGTCAATAGTTCTCTCTGGGTGTAGGTGAGGTGCAGCTCCAAAACTCAAGGTCAATTCCCACCAAACCCTTCTGGTATTTTTTCTTGGTCATGGGAGTTCTGTGTGCCAAGTTTGGTTCAATTCCATCATTGATGGAGTACAGAATGCTCTTTGATTGTTGGTGAACTATAAATCCCAGCAACTACAACTTCCAAATGACAAAATCAATCTCATCCCCCAACCCCACCAGTATCCAAATTTGGGCGTATCGGGTATTTGTGCCAAATGTAGTCAAGTGAATGAAAATACATCCTGCATATCAGATATTTACACTACGATTCTTAAGAGTAGCAAAAGTACAGTTCTGAAGTAACTATGAAAGTAATGTTATGATCGGGGGTCACCGCAACACGAGGAACTGTATTAAGGGGTTGCGGCATTAGGAATGTGAGAAACATTGCAGTATCCTTCCCTCCAATGAGCAGTCGGGCTTTATTTCCTGAAGTATGGACTGGTTGGATCTTCTCGCGGTCCAAAGCACTCTCAGAACTTTCCTCTAGCACCACAGTTCCTTCGCTCAGCCTTCCCTATGGTCCAGCTCTCACACCCGTAGGTGACTATGAGGTATACCATTGCTTTAACTATGCGGGTCTTTGTTGAAAACCTTATAATGTTAATTATCATGTGCAGCTGCTAATCTAGGTCAGCAAGTAAGTTTGAGCCACACCCTGTGGGGTATAACTGTATATGGTTTAGAATACAGTTCAGCTCTATGCTCAAAAAGCGTTTGCTCTGAGGAGCTTATGCTCACAGCATATCGCTCAACCATTTACGCTGCTCATTTGAAGGAAGATGAAGAAGCCTTGCTCTTTGCATTCTGTATTTCTTACAAGGACTATGTACTTTTTTTTATGCAACACTTCAACTTTATGTTTTGACTGCTGACAAGAGTAAAGTTTTCTGTTCTTTTTCTCCTGCTTTTGTGCAAAGTTATCGTGTCCTTTGCATTGGACCAGACGAAATTCTGCTTAAGCGCAACAGGATGCAGGCGAAACGTTAGGAGAAAATGCTCCTGAAACATGGGCATACAGCAACCCACCATGGTTTCTGTTTGCTTCCACTTCCCGACATCTGGACCACATCTGGAATACTGCGTCCAATTCTGGGCACCACAATTCAAGAGAGATATTGACAAGCTGGAATGTGTCCAGAGGAGGGCGACTCAAATGATCAAGGGTCTGGAGAACAAGCCCTATGAGGAGCGGCTTAGGGAACTGGGCATGTTTAGCCTGAAGAAGAGAAGGCTGAGAGGAGATATGATAGCCATGTATAAATATGTGAGAGGAAGCCACAGGGAGGAGGAGGGAGCAAGCTTGTTTTCTGCTTCCTTGGAGACTAGGACGCGGAACAATGGCTTCAAACTACAAGAGAGGAGATTCCATCTGAACATTAGGAAGAACTTCCTGACTGTGAGAGCCGTTCAGCAGTGGAACTCTCTGCCCCGGAGTGTGGTGGAGGCTCCTTCTTTGGAAGCTTTTAAGCAGAGGCTGGATGGCCATTTGTCAGGGGTGATTTGAATGCAATATTCCTGCTTCTTGGCAGAATGGGGTTGGACTGGATGGCCCATGAGGTCTCTTCCAACTCTTTGATTCTATGATTCTATGATCTCTTTTGAAAGAACAAGAAAAGGATTCAGGCTTGGAAAAAACACGTATTTGATCAATTGAAACGGCTCCGTAGTCGTCATCCTAGGAATGATGCTCGCAGCCGCTTTCAATGTTATCAGGGGGACTCTGTCTGTACTTCAGATAATGCAGTAAATCTGAAAGTGGCAAGCAATGGTGAATGTCACCAAATACTTGCCTTTCAACATGTGTTATCTGAGAAACAGTAGCTGGTTTTTCTGCGATAGCTGCACGGCTAACAACCCTATGTTTTTGAAACAGCAGTTGTACTTTGAGGCGAAGGCTGGTTTTCATAAGTTTGGCACTCTTTCGTTTCCAAATGGGCATTCATTATTTATCTTTGACCACACAAGACCTGTTGGTTTCCAATTCTGCCTCGGCAGCCTAACGAACAATCCAGTTGCTTCCTTGAACTTATAAGTTTTGGTCTGAAACTCCTCAGGGCATCCTCATTCTGTATTTATGTCTCTATGCATTATTTTGCTTTGCGGCATTGCACTAATTGCATCTCTGAAAGCAACAAACACGCCTCCTTGGAGCTTGCCAAAGGTGATCACAAAATCCTCGGAGGCAAAACAAAAGCTGTTAATACTTTGTTTCTCAACACAGCATAGATTAAGGCAAGAACATAAACACCAATAAAGCCTATAGTAATTAGAAAAGGTTGTTTATGTGATGGAGGAAACATAGCTTAACCTGAAACAGCATGGGTTGGCTCAGTATGTGTTGCTTGCCGTCACGTTGTTTCCAATGTATGAGGGACGTTCATTAAAGATTTCCCCTGACCCACTTCTATTTTTCACAGAATGCTGAAACTGCCCATGTGTAATAATATAAGTCCCTATAGTTTACGTGCCAATTTACAACCCAGAACTGATCATGGTCTTGATGTCACAGGTGCTGAAGTGGAGCGAGGTTTGAGAATGGACCCAGTGAAATACAGAGTAGTCCTCAAGTTCCTTTTCTTTTTTAAAAAAAATAATTTTTTATTGTTTTTCCATTATAAAAACAGACATACAAACATATATTTCACATCTAACAAATACAATACAATACAATAAATATCCTCTTTTCGTCTAGCTTCCATTCTGGTGTTTTCCCCCCTTTCTCCTTTTATCAGCTTATTGCTCACCACAATTGCTTGTGGTTTGTTCATTCACATTTATGGGGTTCCCACCTATTGTGGTCTTTCTTAATGTTGTTTCCACTGATACATTTTGGGCAAGTCTATCTATCAACCTACTCCCCCTCCCCCCTCCCCCCCCCCTTTGCGTCACGTACTACATATATTACACATATAAATACAAACAACATTTATCTTTCTTCTAACTTCCAGGGTGTTTCGGGCGGGCATTTACTTTATTTCTTGTGTATTTAATTAATTTCTTAATGTTCTGTATATTCTTACGGTCGGTTACTTTCTTATCTATTATTCTTTATGAAGTTGTCCCTGTTTTTTTCTCTTATTTTGTTTTATTTTGTCATATTTTTGTCTAGGAATACTGTGAATTTGTTCCAATCAGTGCTTTCATGTGTTGTTATATTCTTCTTTAGTTTTTGTGTTAATTGGTCCATGTTCATGATGTCCATGGCTTTACTTATCCATGAACTGATGGATGCCGTTTCCCTGTTTTTCCAGACTCGAGCCACGCTTATTCTTGCGGCTGTATTAAGATAGAATAGGATCTTTTCATCATTTTTATTCAGGTTTGTGTAATTCATTCCCAAGAGGAAGCATTCTGGTCTGAATTCCAGGTCTACTTGTAATATCTCTTTTGTTTTCTGGTGGACTTCTTTCCAGAATTTTTTGATGGTCCTACATTCCCACCACACGTGTTTGAATGTTCCTCTTTTCTTCTGGCACCTCCAGCAATTACCATCGGCCTTTCCTTTACTGTATTTCGCAATTTTTTCGGGGGTTTGATACCACATATAAAACATTTTTACCCAGTTTTCTTTGATTTCCCTTTCTTGAAAGAGATCACACCAAAGAAGACGTTTGATGACATGAAAGAGGTTTATGGTGAGGTTTATGGTGAGGATTCCCCATCATATGATGGAGTCAAGAACTGGCATCGTCAATTCAAATGTGGTTGGACTTTGGTGAAACAGCTCCCATTCCAAGGCAACCCCACTCCGCTTCTGATAAACACACCATCCAGGAAGTGGAGGTCGCCGTTTTGAAAAATCGCCATGTAACCATTCTCCACCTAGCCCAAAACATCAAGATGAGTCCCCCAAGACCATCTTTACATGCGTAAGGTATTCCCTGGCTGCTCACACCTTTCCAGAAGTAGAAATGAGTCAAATGTTCTCAGGCTCTCTTGACAATGATGTGCCATGGAAATCAGGAGGACTTTCTCAACAGACTGAGGAAGGAAAGCTGGGTCCATCGCTATGGACCTGAGACTAAAGTCCAGTCGATGCAATGGAAGCATCCTGACTCACCACTTCCAAAGAAGGCACGTGCCCAACTCTCAGCAGACAAGGTCATGCTCACAGTAGTTTGGGACCAGCACAGAGTCAGATGGATGGATTTCCTAGGAAAAGGGACCATGGTCACTGGGGCATACAATGCTTCACTGCTGCGGTAATCGCGGGAGGCCATCAAAACCAAGAGACAATCTGGCATGCTCACCAAAGGTGTCGGCAATGCACTAGTTCACAACTCACATTGTTCTGTCGTGCACTGGGCCTGTAAAGAATTGTCTTTAAAACAGGACGTGTAACCTTTGCCCAGTGGGAAGCCAGGGGGCCCAAAGAGAAGTTCTCAGAGGGTTTCACCACAAATAGTCTTTAGATGGCTTGTGAAGTACAACAAAGTCCTTTATTAATGAACAATCAAACAGAAACTTCTCTTGTCTTCAGTAAAGTTAAGCAAATGATTCCAAGCTTTATTGCAACTGGTGACTTCCTAATCTTGCCCATGAAGGACAGGCAACTGTCTTCAATAACTTCTTCTTTACTTTAAAGGAAAATCCCCTTTTTAACTTCTCCCAGGCTGTATGTAATCTAACCCTTGCTAATGTGGGCTCTGCTACCGGGTCGAACTGCTTCTCGAATGCCCAGTGGACCTACCAGTAAAGGTTTAGATGTTCTCCAGCTGGAGTTCTTTAGTCTTTAGGGCTGTTTTCCTGGAAATTCTTGGATGCTCTTAAAACTGTTTCCCCCCGGAAATCTTGAGGGTTGAAGCTTTTGTACAGGGGAAGCTTACACACGTCCTATACATTAGCTTTCCTTGCTGAGACTAACTAAAAAATGGATCCCTTTCCTTCCCAATTGCCCCGAGAGTCCCTGAAACCTTGGACTGCAAACAAACATTCAATGCAAAGCAAACAAAATTGGAGCTCCTGCTACAGCTGTACCAGCACACACATGTTGCTCAAATGGAAACATGCTGGTGGCTTGTAGATTCGACCGCATCTCCCTGATTCACCCAACCTCACACCATCAGACTACCACAACTTTCCAACAAAGAAATTATTTTTGAAGGGCGAGCATTTTTCACGTGATGAGACTCTTGATTTCCGAAATCACAATGTGGCTTTTGGAGCAACCTGTCGACTTCTACAAGCTATATGTCGACAGTTGCATGAAAAGGTGGGAGAAGTGTGTGTCCTGAGGTGAGAGCAAAGGTTTTTATCTGCATGAGAAAGAAGCCCAGCATGGAAGCTAAGAAGGAAGTGTAAGGAACTTTGTTTGTGTTATAGAAACCATGTTTATAGCGCAACCATATTATTTTGCTACAAAGAAAACATTGGTCTCTGTGTTTTTCTTTTTTATTACTAGTGCTTTTACCCCGCCCTTCTCAACCCCTGGAGGGGGACTCAGGGCGGCTTACAAAAAAGGCAGAATTCGATGCCTATACATAATAATACAAAGTATACAAAAATATAAAAGAACGATATACAAAAAGTAATTAAAACGATTATCATAATAAAACATCCGCACTGGTACCTAAGACATTGTATAAACATCATATAAACATCATATAAAGTCATTCTTATAATCAGCGTTTCGATTCCAGAGTTCCACATAACCAATCCGTTAGTCATTTCCTAGCCATCAGTGGAGTTCTTCTTTATTTACCCACTTGTCCAAATGCCTGGTCCCAGATCCATGTTTTTAGTTTTTTCCTGAAAGAAAGGAGCGTAGCTGCAGATCTGATTTCCCCGGGGAGAGAATTCCATAGGCGGGGGGCCACCACTGAGAAGGCCCTGCTCCCCGTCCCCGCCAATCTCACCTGTGATAGAGGCGGGGTCGAGAGCAGGACCTCCCCAGAAGATCTTAGGCTCCGGGGTGGGACGTAGAGGGAAATCCGTTCGGACAGATACACTGGGCCGGAACCGTATAGGGTTTTGTAGGTCAAAACCAGCACCTTGAATTGTGTTCGGAACTGGATTGGCAGCCAGTGGAGCTGACACAACAGGGGGGTGGTATGCTCCCTGTATGACGCCCCGGTGAGCAATCTGGCTGCCTCTCGCTGGACTAGTTGGAGTTTCCGAGCAGTCTTCAAAGGCAACCCCATGTAGAGTGCGTTGCAGTAATCTAATTGGGATGTGACAAGAGCGTGGACCACCGTGGCCAAGTCCGACTTCCCAAGGTACGGGCGCAGCTGGCGCACAAGTTTTAATTGTGCAAAAGCTCTCCCGGCCACCGCTGAGACCTGGGCTTCCAGGCTCAGCGATGAGTCCAGGATCACTCCCAAGTTTTTATCACTTTGGGCTACTGGTGTTTGGTCATGCTGCTGCTAAAAAGTTACTCTGCTGTGCATTTATGAAGAGGGTCTTTCGCTAATAAGCCAACTCACTCAACACGACCCCCTATGGATATAATAGTCATACTGTAATACAAGGAGAAATAATTCTTGTTAAGGTTTTCTTAACTTTTCAATGGTAGCGCATCAGCCATTTCTAATTATTTAACGCTAACCTTAAGACAGCTTCTCTAGAGGCACTTTTCTGCGCTACTGTGCCAAATTCCGAAAAGTTGGTGAAATTTTTCATTTGTTGTGTTTTTTTGCGTTGTAGATTGACATGTTGCCTTAAAGCAGTGTTTTTCAACCTGGGGGTCGGGACCCCTGGGGGGGTCACGAGGGGGTGTCAGAGGGGTCACTAAAGACCATCAGAAAACAGTATTTTCTGTTGGTCATGGGGGTTTTGTGTGGGAAGTTTGGCCCAATTCTATCGTTGGTGGGGTTTAGAATGCTCTTTGATTATAAGTGAACTATAAATCCCAGTAACTGCATCTCCCAAATGTCAAGGTCTATTTCCCCCAAACTCCAGCTGTGCTCACATTTGGGCATATTGAGTATTCGTGCCAAGTTTGGTCCAGATCCATCATTGTTTGAGCCCGCAGTGCTCTTGGGATGTAGGTGAACTACAACTCCCAAACTCACGGTCAATGCCCACCAAACCTTTCCATTATTCGTGCCAAGTTTGGTCCAGATCCATCATTGTTTGAGCCCGCAGTGCTCTTGGGATGTAGGTGAACTACAACTCCCAAACTCACGGTCAATGCCCACCAAACCTTTCCATGGGAGTTCTCTGTGCCAAGTTTGGTTCAGTTCCATCATTGGTGGAGTTCGGAATGCTTGTATGATTGTAAGTGAACTATAAATCCCAGCAATTACAACTCCCAAATGACAAAACTCCCCCTAACTCCACCAGTATTCAAATTTGGGCGTATTGGGTATTTGTGCCAAATTGGGTCCAGTGAATGAAAATACATCTTGCATTCCAGATATTTACATGACAATTCATAACGCTAGCAAAATGACAGAAGTAGCAACAAAAATAATTTTATAGTTGGGGGTCACCACAACATGAGGAACTGGATTAAGGGGTTGCGGCATTAGGAAGGTTGAGAACCACTGCCTTAAAGGGACTTTTATTTCAATTTTCAGTCCCTGTTGTGTTTTGACCCCTTATGGCAAACAGCAGTAAAAGATAAGTAAAGCCACGCAAATAAGTCCAGCATGACCGCTTCTCCTTTGACAGTTCGATTCAACACTCTGGTTCTTCTGTGCTTAATGTATGTTGATGGATAATAGCTCCCCCGAGGACACAAATGTTGAAAAGTTACATAAATGTCTTTCAAAGTGTAGCTGGAGCCCCAATGGGAGAAGGCGAGAGTGAAAAACAAGCCCTAGGAATAAGGTATTTAGGAAGCGTCTTTGGTTGGGGCTCTCTTGCTTTCCTTTCCTACCAAACGTAGCTTTTGATAAGGCATTTCTTTCTTAAGTTGACATTCATATGCAAACAGATGGGCAATCTTTGACTGATAACTTCAAAATAGTTCATAGGATGCCGAAAAGCTAATACATAATCTGTCTGTCTATGACAGTGATGGCGAACCTATGACACGCGTGTCAGTAGTGACACGCGTAGCCATTTCTACTGACACGCGCCCTCCGGATATTATTTGTTTATTTATTTTATGTCATTTTAAAAAATAAATAGGAAAGAAATTATTATTTTGCAATGTTACCTAAATATTAAGGAGTTTCATATTTCAACTGAATGATAAATACTATTACTTTGCTATATTATTCAAATATTAAAATGCATTAAATTAAATGTCAAATTTAAAAATATTTAATTATTAATATTTAGGTAACATTGCAAAATAATATTGGTTTATTTAATTATTAAGTAAACGAATATTATTTTGCATTGTTTCCTAAATATTAAGGAGTTACATATTTAAATTAAATTAAATGATAAATAATACTTTGCTGTATTACTCAGATATTTCAGAATGCCTTAAATGAAATGGTAAATTGAATTTTAATTTGACATTTAATTTAATGCATTTTAATTTAATGCATTTTAAATATTTTTAATATATGCCTTTATATATATATACATACATACACACATATATATATGTCTTAAATGAAATGGTAAATTAAATATCAAAATATTATTTTGCAATGTTACTTTATTATTATTGCATTATTATTATTAGAAATACATTAAACAGCATATTAAATGCTAGAAACGCAGATGACACACAACTCTACTACTCCTTTCCACCTAACTCCAAGGAGGCTTCTCAGGTGCTAGACAAGTGCCTGGCCGCTGTGTCAATCTGGATGAGGAAGAACAAGCTGAAGATCAATCCCGATAAGACAGAGGTCCTCTTGGTCGATCGTAAGCCGGATCGGGGTATAGGGTGGTTACCTGTGTTGGACGGGGTTACACTCCCCCTGAAACCTCAGGTCCGCAGTTTGGGTGTCCTCCTGGATTCTTCGCTTACACTTGAGGCTCAGGTGTCGGCGGTATCCGGGAGGGCTTTTGCGCAACTGAGACTCGTGCGCCAACTGCGACCATACCTCGTGAAGGCTGATCTGGCCGGGGTGGTCCATGCCTTGGTCACCTCTAGAATGGACTACTGCAATGCGCTCTACGTGGGGCTACCCTTGAAGACGGCTCGGAAACTGCAGCTGGTCCAACGTGCAGCAGCCAGAATGCTAACTGGAGCTCATTATCAAGAGAGGTCTACCCCTCTGTTCAAGGAGCTCCACTGGCTGCCTTTCATCTTCCGAGCCCAATTCAAGGTGCAGGTGCTCACCTATAAAGCCCTAAACGGTTTGGGACCACCCTACCTGCGTGACCGTATCTCCATCTACGAACCTACACGCTCGCTTCGATCATCTGGGGAGGCCCTGCTCGTGATCCCGCCTGCGTCGCAAGCGCGTTTGGTGGGGACGCGGGACAGGGCCTTCTCCGTGGCGGCCCCCCGACTCTGGAACGCCCTCCCAAAAGATCTCCGACAGGCCCCTACACTAGCAGTTTTCAAAAGGAACCTGAAAACTTGGCTGTTCCGTTGTGCCTTCCCGGATTAGGAACCCCCATCCCAAGTCCTAATAGCACTTTAGCACAGTTAATATTGCTGCACACCGTACTTTAAGCCCGACGTCCTTCCTACCATTTCAGCACTTTTAACCTTGTACCTCTCACCGGCCGAACCAGTTTTTAATATTGTCCCGATGTATAGTTACTGTTGTATTGCTAATTCTGATTTGATTTGTTTTGCTTTTAATTTGCTTTGTTATTGTTTGTTATGTTTCTATTGTATTGTGTTGTGGCTTCGGCCTGTGTAAGCCGCATCGAGTCCTTCGGGAGATGCTCGCGGGGTACAAATAAAGTTAATAATAATATAATAATAATAGAAATACATTTAAATTAATTTAAAAATAAATAATATTTTGTTGGGTTTTAAAATTATATTTTTATTAAACACTCCAAAAAGGATATTATTTACATAAAGAGAGGTAGAACAACATGATAAGAGAGAAAGTGGGAATTACAATTATATATTTTTTGTTATTTAAACTAAATATTGCGAAATTATGAATTATGCTCAGTTTTTTTGGCGAATTTTGACACACCACACTCAAAAGGTTGCCCATCACTGGTCTATGATATAAACTCCATATCAGTGGGGATACGTTCCTGGACTTTTTGTAGCAAAACCATGAGATGAAAGACTTCTGGACCATGAATATCATGATGGATCTCAAAGAAAGACTGTCAATGAAACCATAGCTACTAGTCATGTAGATATAGGAATCATTATAATCCATTTATCCATCTATCAATCTCTATATCTACATCATCTATCTATCTACTTATTTATTTATTTATTTATTTGCTATACTTGTATACCGCCGTTTCTCAGCCCAGGTGGCGACTCAACGCGGTTTACAACAACTTATAACAAACAACAGTATACAGTTTAAAAGCATAAAAACATAATCCACAATACATATATCAATGAACAATCCAATTCATCTCTTGACTAAAATCGCGATCCAGTTTTGTCGTCCAAATTGCCAGTCCTTCAATCATTACACTTATTGCACTGAGTTAACCGAACGCCTGCTCGAACATCCAGGTTTTTAGTCTTTTCCGGAAAACCATCAATGAGGGGGCTGATCTTACCTCCATGGGGAGGGCGTTCCATAGCCGCGGGGCCACCACAGAAAAGGCCCTGTCTCTCATCCCCGCCAGCCGCACCTGTGAAGCAGGCGGGATAGAGAGCAGGCCCCCCCCCCAGAAGATCTTAGGGTTCTGGTGGGCGGATAGGCTGAGATACGTTCGGATAGGTAAGTTGGGCCAGAACCGTTTAGGGCTTTAAAGGCCAGCGCCAGCACTTTGAATTGAGCCCGGTAGCAGATCGGCAGCCAGTGGAGCTGGTGCAGCAGAGGAGTTGTATGCTCCCTGCGCTCCGCTCCTGTTAGTATCATGGCTGCCGAGCGTTGGACTAATTGAAGCTTCCGGGCCGTCTTCAAAGGCAACCCCACATAGAGAGCGTTGCAGTAGTCTAAACGGGATGTAACCAGAGCGTGGAATACATCTACTAATGTATTGTTATCTCTGTATCATCTATCTTATTGCGCCTATCTACCTCTAAATATCTATAATCTACCTATCTATTAGGGTTGGTTGATCCAAGTCGTAAGTTTCTTAACTCGTAATGAAATTGTAAATAAATTACCTTTTGAAGCGATATCGACGCGTTTCGGCAACCCGGAAGTGTTTTTGCCATATCGAAGCTGCGTCCGCCATCTTCCTTACGACTTCTGCCAGTGAATCGTAAATGCTGAGGGTGTGGCCTTCAGGAATAGCTGGTCTTACCCACGCCCACCTCCTTCCTCTTTGCATCGGCGGCTTTGCGAGGTGGGCTTTGCGAGGTGGCTGTGGCTACCTCCCTGGCGACAAGCGGCGATGCGGAAGAGCTGGGCGAAGCCACGCCCACCTCGCAAAGCTCACCTTGCAAAGCCGCCGATGCAAAGAGGAAGGAGGTGGGCGTGGGTAAGAACAGCTGTTCCTGAAGGTCACGCCCCTAGCGACCTCCAAGGAGAGCTGTGCTTGGCCACGCCCACCTCTCCCTTCTGCATGGAAGCTCATGGCAAGGGAAGGAAGGGAAACTGCGAGATTTTAATGGTTCTGGAGGGAGGGAGGGGCACCTTCCATTAACGAAACAAAGGAAGTGATTAGTATTTCCTGGTATTTCCGATCTTTTTTTTCAAGAAAATTTCGGAAATAATTTCAAAATCGAACTGCCAGCGCCCCCTATATACAAAACGAGTTTAGTACCATTTTTTTGATCAATCTATCGCTATATCATATCTGTCTCCACCTACCTACCTATCTATCTATCATATATCCTCTGATCTTACCTACCTATCATGTATCTATCTGTGTACCTACCCACTAGGCATGGATAGAGCCATGTCGGATTACTCGCTATTTGTAATTTTGTTAAAGTTACCTTTTTGAAGCAATTTCGAAGCATTTTTAATACCTGGATGTCCCTTTGCCCTTCCGAAGCTTTTTCTGCCATTTTTGTTATGACTCAAGAAGTGATTCAGAAATGATTCAGCGTATTTTCAGCTCTCTAGTCTGCCAGGAAGCTGGGAGGCTCTTTGCCTTCCCTCCCAGCCAATCGGGAGAAGTTTTGGGGCGTGGAGAGTTTTGGCACAGGCAGCCATTGCTATATATAAAGGGGAGCACATGGCTCAGAGGCTCATTTGGAGCCGGGAAGGGAAGGGAGAAGGGAAAAGGGGAATGGGAAAGACAAAGACTAAGGGAAGGGAGGTTGTGTTGAAGGGAGGTTGGAAGAAGCATCCTTCCAATAATAATGGAGTAAAAATAATAAATGTAATAATAATAATAATAATAATAATAATAATAATAATAATAATGGTTGTTGTAGGTTTTTTCGGGCTATATGGCCATGGTCTAGAGGCATTCTCTCCTGATGTTTTGCCTGCATCTATGGCAAGCATCCTCAGAGGTAGACCTCACAACCTCTGAGGATGCTTGCCATAGATGCAGGCGAAACGTCAGGAGAGAATGCCTCTAGACCATGGCCATATAGCCCGAAAAAACCTACAATAACACAGTGATTCCAGCCATGAAACCTTCGACAATAATAATAATAATAATAATAATAATAATAATAATACAGCCAGCATAGTGATCTTGTTTGCTCTGTACTAATCTTGTTATGTTTCAAATAATAATAAAATAATGGAAATTTAATACAACAATAATAGAGTAAAATGATAACTGTAACAACAACAACAGCAACAACAACGAGTAAAATAATAAATAACCTTGATTCGAGTATAAGCCGAGGGAGACTTTTTCAGCCTAAAAAAGGGCTGTAAAACTAGGCTTATACTCGAGTATATACAGTATTTTACTCTATTAGTTTATTACATTTATTATTTTACTCTATTTATTATTACATTTTTATTTATATAGCTACTTTAGAAATACTTTAGAAACGAAACGCCAGCTCCCTCCAGTTTAATAATGACTTACGAAGCATTTTTAATAATGACTTACAAAGCATTTTTAATGGAGTAAAATAATAAATGTAATAATAATAATAATAATAATAATAATAATAATAATAATAATACAGCCAGCATAGTGATCTTGTTTGCTCTGTACTAATCTTGTTATGTTTCAAATAATAATAAAATAGGAGGAATTTAATAATTACAACAATAATAAAGCAAAATGATAACTGTAACAACAACAACAGCAACAACAGAGTAAAATAATAAATAAACTTGATTCGAATATAACCCGAGGGGGACTTTTTCAGCCTAAAAAAAGGGCTGAAAAACTAGGCTTATTACTCGAGTATATACAATATTTTACTCTATTATTTTATTACATTTATTATTTCACTCTATTTATTATTACATTTTTATTTATTTTAGATACTTTAGAAATACTTCAGAAATGAAACACCAGCTCTCTCCAGTTTAATAATGACTTACGAAGCATTTTCAAAGGATTGCACATAATAATAATAATAATAATAATAATAATAATAATAAACCTTTATTTGTACCCCGCTACCATGTCCCGCAGGACTAGGTCCGGCTTATAAGAGGCCGAGTAGCCCTAGTATCTTTCAGTCTACTCATTTATCCACCTGCCACCATCTATTGACATGCACATTTCTTTTCTCTGTTTCCTCAGAGGCAGGAATAAGAATCCCATTGGACCTGGGAAGTATGGCTATGGGAAAGTGCCCTATATAGTCCCGCTGCAGACAGACACGGGTCAAGCGCCGCAGAAATCCCGGAGGAAGAGGCAGGTGAGCCAACCGCAGAATGTTGGCATGCCATTGGCTCAACCTTCACACCCATCCCATCGCCAGAGAAGTTTGTACCAGGACGACCGCAGACCTCCTCTGTCTAGACCTCAACCTGGAAGCGGTTCATTTTACCAGCCGGCTGCCTCTCACTTCCAGACCTTCCCAGTCGCTCAGAGTTTGTTTCACGATACGGACCTGAACGGCCGTCTTCCAGGGTCTCGACAGTCAGTCCAAAGCCAAGCATCTCCGCAAAGGGCGGCCGTGATCGTCTGCACCGGAGCCTACAAACAGTACAAGCTCTGCAACACAAACGTAAGTGTTGTCTTCTTCCCTCTTTCACTTTGGAGACTGGGACTTGTAGTTTAATAATAATAATAATAATAATAATAATTATTATTATTTATTTAACTTGTATACCGCTACTCCCAATTTGGCTCGGAGCAGTTTATTTATTTATTAATTATTTATTTATTTACTGCGCTTGTAGACCGCCGTTCTCAGCCCTAGGGCGACTCACGGCGGTGTACAACATATAAAAACAATTTACAATAAAGGCAATATCACAAACAACAATAACAACATCACTATCAATAATACAATTACACTAAATCATTCGCGACGTCTCATCATAGAATCACAATCCAATCTCGTTATCCATATTCCGTTCCAATCATCATTGCCAATTGTTGTAGCACTTAGTCAAACGCCTTCTCAAACAACCACGTCTTTAGTCTCTTGCGGAATGTCATAAGGGAGGGCGCCTGTCTGATGTCTACAGGGAGGGTGTTCCACAGCCGGGGGGCCACCACCGAGAAGGCCCTATCCCTCGTTTCCGCCAGGCGTGCCTGTGAGGCAGGCGGGATCGAGAGAAGGGCCTCCCCAGACGATCTCAAGGTCCTCGTGGGCTCATAGGCCGAGATGCGGTCAGACAGGTATTTTGGGCCGGAACCGTTTAGGGCTTTGTAGGCCAACACCAGCACCTTGAATTGGGCCCGGTAGCAGATCGGCAGCCAGTGGAGCTGGGACAACAAGGGCGTTGTGTGCTCCCTGCGTCCCGCTCCTGTTAGTAACATGGCTGCCGCGCTGTTTACAGAAGCAGATTAAAACAATACAATTAGCTTTAAAATAACAATAACAAAAAATAGGCAGCGAGAACAGGCATAGTCCTGTTGCTCACCCGTCAAAAGCTTGCCGGAAAAGAAAAGTTTTACAGGCTTTCCGAAAAGCAAGTAGGTCTCGGATGGTTCGAGTTTCAACCGGCAAGGCATTCCATAAATAAGGGGCCACGATCGAGAAAGCTTTATGTCCAACGAGAGGCAGCCAGATTGCTCACCGGAGCGGCATACAGGGAGCATACCACCCCCCTGTTGTGTCATCTCCACTGGCTGCCGATCCAATTCCAAGCACAATTCAAAGTGCTGGTTTTGACCTACAAAACCCTATACGGTTCCGGCCCAGTGTATCTGTCCGAATGGATCCCCCTCTACGTCCCACCTTGGAGCTTAAGATCTTCTGGGGAGGCCCTGCTCTCGACTCCGCCGCTATCACAAGTGAGATTGGTGGGGACGAGGAGCAGGGCCTTCTTGGTGGTGGCCCCTCACCTGTGGAACTCACTCCCCGGGGAGATTAGATCAGCGACCTCCCTTTTTTCATTTAGAAAAAAATTGAAGACCTGGATGTGGGACCAGGCATTTGGACGGTCGGATAGCTAAAGAAAGACATTGATGATGAGCAGGAATGGATAAAACGAAATGAACCTACGGAACTCTGAAAACGCTGAGCATAGGATTAATCTATTATTGTGTTTTGTATTACTGTGTATTGATGATTTTAATTTTGTTAATCGTTTTAAGTGTTTTGTATGTTTGATATGGGCATCGAATTGTGCCTTTTCCTGTAAGCTGCACTGAGTCCCCCCTCGGGGGTGAGAAGGGCGGGGTATAAGTAACTGAAATAAATAAATAAATAAATAAATATGCCTAGTACATGACAATTGATAAGTCCGGATGTTAGGGACTGCAAGCAGATTTTGGTCTTCAGACCGGAGTAATCTCTGGGGTTGGTAGGGGGATAAGCGGGCCCTCAGGTACGCCGGCCCCAGACCATGGTAGGCCTTAAAGGTTAGTACCAGCACCTTGAAAGTAATCCGGTACTCAATCGGAAGCCAGTGCAGCTGTTGGAGAATTGGGGTGATATGACACCTCACTGGCACCCCAGCGAGAAGACGAGCCGCTGCATTTTGCACCAGCTTCAGTTTCCGGATCACGGACAAAGGAAGGCCAATGTAGAGGGCGTTACAGTAGTCAAGCCTCGAGATGACCGTCGCCTGGATCACTGTAGCCAGGTCGTTCCTAGATAGGAAGGAAACCAGTCGCCTAGCCTGACGTAGATGGAAAAACACAGATCTGCTCACAGCAGAGACCTGGGCCTCCATTGTGAGCAGAGGGTCCAATAAGACACCAAGGCTTTTTACAGAAGGTGACGGACGTAGTGTCTCGCCATCCAGGGTAGGCAGCTGGATCTCCCTCCCACCCGGACGGCCCAGCCAAAGGATCTCCGTCTTCGCTGGGTTCACCCTCAACCTACTGGCACGCAACCATCCAGTAACAGCCTCAAGGCACTGATGGGAATTTTCGGGTACGGAGTCCGGCCGGCCCTCCATCCTCAGAATGAGCTGAGTGTCGTCAGCGTACTGGTGGCACTCAAGCCCAAAGCTTCTCACCAGTCGGGCAAGTGGTCGCATATAGATGTTAAATAACAGAGGAGAGAGAATGGCTCCCTGCGGGACCCCGCTCCATTTCTCCCAGGGGGACTCGGGGCGGCTTACATGAGGCCACGCCCATCAATACAATAAACACAGTATTACACAAAAACATATCAAAATACAAAAAAATGCAAAAACCAATATAATAGACAACACAGCAATATGAAATCAGACACCAAAACACAGAAAAATTTCACTGGGCAGGACCAATTCAAGAATAAAAATGTAAAATTTAGAAACACTGGGAGATAGGGCAATGTAAAATTGTCATGAAGGGGGGATCCAGGGACGAGGAAGGATTTAATTGCACGAACCATAAAATAAAGTGCTTCCGAGGTCATTTTGGTCGGGGACAGGGAGTGTCCTACATTCAATCATTGAAGGCACATTGGAATAACCAGGTTTTCAGGTTCCTCCTGAAGATTGCCAGTGTAGGGGCTTGCCTCGGTCACCCACACTTTTTCTATGAGCCGGTGGAGTTGTTGTGTCAGCTCAGGTCCTCCCTCTTTAAAGATTTCAGCAGGGATCCCATCAGGTCCGCTGGCTTTGTTATTTTTTTTGTTGGCTGATGGCATTGCAGAAAGAGAAATTGGGGACATGGGGAAAATGAGAGTCTGAAAGAGCACAAAGGGAGTGCTGCAAAAAACCCAGATCTGCCAAACAACAATAGCAACAACCATAGCAGCAATGACGACAAAGGTGTTCAAACATCTGAGCTAGTGGGTGAGACAAGCTACCCTCACATGCTCCAACGGGTTGCTACCACTGTTGAGCATTTATACAATAAACTGCTGGCTTTGTTATTTTTTTGTTGGCTGATAGCATTGCTGATTTCTTCCAAATTAGAGAGTGCTGCAAGCTCATCCTTGGTTTGTTGATGTGGGATTTCTGAGAGAACCTCTTTGGCCACATTGGAGCTGCGGTTCAGGAGGCTTTGGTAGTGTTCTTTCCAACGTAGTGCAATTGATTTTTGGTCCTTAAAGAGTTTGGTTCCATCTGATGAGCGTAGAGGCTGTATGCCATGGTTTCTTGATCCATAGATGACCTTTGTGGCTTTGAAAAATCCCTGAGCATCATGGGTATCTGCCAAGTGTTGGATTTCTTCGGCCTTCTTTGTCCACCAGATGTTCTTGAGTCTCTTGTTTTTCTTTGGATCTCAGCTTTTGCGCTGGCGTAGATCTTTTTCTTAGCAGCACAGTTGATGTCTCTCTTCCATGTTTGGAAGGCTTTCCTTTTCTTGTCAATTAGCTGTTGGATCTCATTGTCATTTTCGTCTATCCTACTCAGCCAACGAGGGATCACCTAAGTAAGTAAGTAAGTAAGTAAGTAAGTAAGGGGGCTTACCAGAGCCGGGGGGCCACTACAGAGAAGGCCCTCTCTCTCGTCCCCACAAGTCGTGCTTGCGATGCGGGCGGGAGCGAGAGAAGGGCCTCTCTGGAAGATTAAAGAGGTGGTAAGGGTTGGTAGATGGAGATGTGGTCACACAGGTAGGTGGGTCCCAACCCGTTCAGGGCTTTGTAGGTCAAAACCTGCACCTTGAATTGGGCCTGGAAAATAAAGGGCAGCCAGTGGAGCTCCTTAAACAGGAGGGTTGACCGCTCTCT
This sequence comes from Anolis sagrei, assembly GCF_037176765.1. Taxonomy (NCBI): domain Eukaryota; kingdom Metazoa; phylum Chordata; class Lepidosauria; order Squamata; family Anolidae; genus Anolis; species Anolis sagrei. The sequence continues at coordinate 6,905,928 of NC_090029.1, forward strand.
GTAATTCGCACCAGTTAATAATCTGGCTGCCGCCCATTGGACCAATTGGAATTTCTGGGCCGTCTTCAAGGGCAGCCCCACATAGAGCGCATTGCAGTAGTCCAATCTAGAGGTAACTAAAGCGTGGACCACCATGGCCAAATCCGACTTCACAAGGTACGGTCGCAGTTGGCTCACGAGCTTCAATTGTGCGAAGGCCCTCCTGGCCACCGCTGATGCCTGAGCTTCAAGCGTCAACGCTGAGTCTAGGAGGACACTCAAGCTGCGGACCTGTGACTTCAGGGGAAGTGCAACCCCGCCAAGCACAGGTTGCCACCCTATACCTCGATCCAGCCTACAATCGACCAGGAGGACCTCTGTCATGTCAGGATTGATCCTCAGCTTGTTCCTCCTCATCCAGACAGCCACAGCGGCCAGGCACTCATCCAGCACCCGAGGGGCTTCCTTGGAATTAGGTGGAAAGGAGTAGTAGAGTTGGGCGTCATCCGCATAGAGATGGCACCGAACTCCGAACTCTGGATGACCTCTCCCAGCGTTCATGTAGATGTTAAAAAGCATGTTTGACAAAGCCTTTAGCCTTCTCTGCCTCATCAAATTACAATTCCTAGAATTCTATTACATTGAATGTTTGCCATATATGTGTACACTGAGTCCCCTGTGGGGTGAGAAGGCAGGTCCAGTGGTGTTAAACTGCATTCATTCTACAATGCAGATCAGTGTTTCTCAAGCTTCCTAATTCCGCGATCCCTTAATGCCGTTCCACATATTATGGTGACTCCCCAACCATAACATTATTTTCGTTGCTACTTCATAACTATCATTTTGCTACTGTTATGAATTGTAATGTAAACACCTGATATGCAGGATGTATTTTCATTCACTAGACCAAATTTAGCACAAATCCACGATACACCCACATTTGAATACTGGTGGAATTTGGGGGAGGGATTGATTTTGTCATTTGGGAGTTGTAGTTGCTGGGATTTATAGTTCACCTACAATCAAAGGGTATTCTGAAATCTACCAATCTTGGCACACAGAACTCCCATGACCAACTGAAAATACTGGATAGGTTTGATGGGCATTGACCTTGAGTTTTGGAGTTGTAGTTCACCCACATCCAGGGAGCACTGTGGACTCAAACAATGATAGAGCTGGACCAGACTTGGTATTGATACTCAATATGTCCCAAAGTGAACACTGGTGAAGTTTGGAGGAAATAGACCTAGACATTTGGGAGTTGTAGTTCCTGGGATTTATAGTTCACCTACAATCAAGGAGCATTCCGAACTCCACCAACGACAGAATTGGGGCAAACACAGAGGAGGGCGACTAAAATGGTCAAGAGTCTGGAGAACAAGCCCTATAAGGAGCGGCTTAAGGAGCTGGGCATGTTTAGCCTGAAGAAGAGATGGCTGAGAGGAGATATGATAGCCATGTATAAATATGTGAGAGGGAGGAGGGAGCAAGCTTGTTTTCTGCTTCCTTAGAGACTAGGACGCGGAACAATGGCTTCAAACTACAAGAGAGGAGATTCCATCTGAACATGAGGAAGAACTTCCTGACTGTGAGAGCCGTTCCGCAGTGGAACTCTCTGCCCCAGAGTGTGGTGGAGGCTCCTTCTTTGGAAGCTTTTAAACAGAGGCTGGATGGCCATCTGTCAGGGGTGATTTGAATGCAATATTCCTGCTTCATGGCAGGGGGTTGGACTGGATGGCCCATGAGGTCTCTTCCAACTCTTTGATTCTATGATTCTATGAAACAGGCTGGATGGCCATCTGTCAGGGGTGATTTGAATGCAATATTCCTGCTTCATGGCAGGGGGTTGGACTAGATGGCCCATGAGGTCTCTTCCAACTCTTTGATTCTATGATTCTATGATTCTATGAAACAGGCTGGATGGCCATCTGTCAGGGGTGATTTGAATGCAATATTCCTGCTTCATGGCAGGGGGTTGGACTGGATGGCCCACGAGGTCTCTTCCAACTCTTTGATTCTATGATTCTATGAAACAGAGGCTGGATGGCCATCTGTCAGGGGTGATTTGAATGCAATATTCCTGCTTCTTGGCAGGGGGTTGGACTGGATGGCCCACGAGGTCTCTTCCAACTCTTTGATTCTATGTTTCTATGAAATGAACTTGCCTCAGAGCCTGGGAAGCCTGCATTATTCCCCCTCCTTCTCTGTCCTCTCCAAGGAACATCGGCTGGGGCAGTAATTTAATTTACTAGCCAAGACGTTTTGAGGACCTCCGTCGGCATCCAGAGAACACTACCTTTTTTCCTTCTAGTTGGAACATTCCTCGAGGTTCATATAATTTATCAAGTGGGGAAAAAGAACTCCGTTAATTGGAATCCTGGTGTTGGGTCACTTCCCTCTGTGGATTCTGCTTGGGGCAGTTAATTAATTACAAATTAACTCAATCCGCCTTGGTCCATTAGGTCATTTCCTCATCATTCTATTTTTTATTATTTTTATTATTCCCACTCGCTTTCCTTGACTGACACTTTTGCATTGCGTGAGGCTTGAATAATTTTTTACTTTGCAAAATGAAAAAAAAATACATTGCCAAGATCAGTACTTTCCTCTCTTGGAGGGAGCAAAGGGGACGTTCTGGACAGTGATTTATGGTGATTTTACTCTTCAAAGTTTTTTAAGAGGGTGTGTTAAGTCATGGTATAAGTTAAAATTCCACCCCAAAAAACAGAGGAAGCGCCTGCTGATTGCTTACAATCTACAAACAAGACCCGGCAGGGTATGAAATTGGAACGGAAAGGAATAATTAAAGACAAATACAATTGTTTAGAAAAGGCCGCTAAAGTCAGTGGAAACTATTGAAGCTGGCCAAACGCACAGCAGAGACACAATCCGTTCCTATAGAAGGAACTATATAGAAGGAACCAGAATGACCTTCTGGCAAGGAAACTAGTCCAATGTGGACGAGGCAAAACTACGGTGAGGTGGACCTGTAATTGGTTAAATGGACGAACACAGAGAGTGCTCACTAATGCTTCCTCTTCATCTTGGAAAGAAGTGACGAGCGGAGTGCCGCAGGGTTCCGTCCTGGGCCCGGTCCTGTTCAGGATCTTTATTAATGACTTAGATGAAGGGCTAGAAGGCATGATCATCAAGTTTGCAGACGACACCAAATTGGGAGGGAGAGCCAATAGTCCAGAGGACAGGGGCAGAATTCAAAACAATCTTGACAGATTAGAGAGATGGGCCAAAACTAACAAAATGAAGTTCAACAGTGACAAATGCAAGATACTCCACTTTGGCAGAAAAAACAAAATGCAGAGCCCCACCCGCAGCCAAGCAAAGCTTAGGATGCGGGAGGGCATTTTGAATTACCCCATGAAGGAGGCAGACTTGGTTTGGGCCAGGTGGTTGCTGGCCCATGCATGTGAGGGGGCGGAGCAGAAAGTTGGGTGAGGCTGCTCTGTTCTTCTTTCAGTTTCCTTTGGACGGCGTGAGAAGAGGTTGTGCCTGAGAAAGTCAGCTTCTGGTCTGGCCTTCTTCAGAGGACTGGATCTCTTCTTCCAGGCTGGTTTGTGTGGGGATGGGAGGGGGTGAGTTGGGTGGCTGCTCCTTTCTTGGGTGGCTCCAGTGGCACTGGCAGCACCTTGGTTTCCCCCCCCCCCTTTAAGGAGCCTTTCCAGGACTGCCCACCTCCTTCCTTGCCCCTCAGAGGCCTGCAGCCCCTTCTGCCTCCAGGCTTCTTCCTTCCTTGGAGGGCCTTCTTTGGGCCTGCCCTCTCTTGCAGCAGTGCCAGAGAGCCCACTCTTCCCTCTGCGTGCCTCTGGGAGGAAGTGTGTGTGTCCTTCTCCACCCCACTCCCTGTGGAGAGGCCTTTCTGGTAGGACTTCCTTTGGAGGGGCCCCTGGGTGCTTCTCTTGCCCCTTTAGAGGCTCACCCTCCTTTGCAGTGGCCAGCAGCTCCCTGGGCTTTCACAGTGCCAACTGCTCCTGGGAGGAAGGCCTGTTTGTTGGGGGGGGGGGGGACAAATCTGCCTGGGGAGTGCCCCTGTTTGCTGCTCTAATTATACCCCTGCTATTTTGCCCCCTTCCCCCTCAAAAAAAAAAAATATTATAGTTATTCCACACTTTCTGCCCCACTAACATTGATAGGATAGCTATAATTGATTTTGGGCCTAACCACATGGCCAGGAGAAAGCCTGCCTGGTAGTGTGGCGGCCATTTTGTTCTAATACCTTTGCTTGGGAAGGCGGCCATTTTGTTTTGGGCCTATTCTCTGAACAGCAGGGACCCTGTTTGGTAGTAGGGTGGCCATTTTGTAGTATCTTTATGGAAGCCTGACCTACTGGCAGCCATTTTGTTTCATCAAACTTACCATTTTCATTGCATTTGGCAGACGGTGCCATTAGAGCATAGGGCATCAATTAGGGATTGACTTCTTTATTTCCTGGGCCCCTCTGCTTCAGCAGGTAAACACATTCGTGGAGAAAACACATTCTGAGGGCAGGGGGGCCCTGCTGCCCAGGAGGTGGGCACTACTGCCCTGAAGCAGTTGCTGGGCCGCAGGGGACTACACCGGTTCAACAGGTTGCTGCTGGGGGGGCTGCACCATTGCCCCAGCTGCCTGCACAGAGGTTTCAACAGGGCACTCACCAGAGTGCAGGTGCAGCTACACTCCAGCTTCAATCCTTTGCAGGGCCAGCAATATTGAACTCCTCATGGTCCTCTCAATATTTTACAATCCTGGGAGCAGCAGTGGTGGGCTTGGCCCTGGGGAAGTGTGCGGGCCCCTGTGGCTCCTGTGGTGCCTTTGCAGGTGCCTCAGACTCCTGCTTACCCTACAATACTACCATCACTGCCTCAGGCTCCTTCCTATTTTCAGGTGCCACCAACGGTGCCCCAGGCTTCTGTCATTTCTAGCACCAAGGCTTCTGCATTACTATCTCCAGTGCCTCAGACTGTTACCCATTCTCAGGTGGCACCAACAGTGCCTCAGTTGCCTGCCTTTTCTGGAGCAGTGGCCCCTGCCAGAGTACCTACAGTGCCTCAGTTTGCACCAGTGGTGTCTCATGTGCCTGCCTTTTTGGTTCCAATGGCCTCTACAGCAGCATTATCAGCACCCCAGGCCCCGACATATTCTTAGATGGCACCTACTGTGCTTCAGACCCCACCTTATGTAGGTGTTACCCCCTTGGTTCCTATGGCAATAGGCACACAACCGAGCTCGGTGGCAGGCCCTGGGTCACTTTCTGTTGGAAATGCTCTGGCAGGCCCGTCATCAACAGTAACATCAGGTGGTGCCATTGCACACACAAAGCCACCAGTGGAGCTTAGCCTGGAGTGTTGGTTTATGGGCAGGGCTGGGTGTGACAACAGCTCACCTTGCAAGCCTACTCGGCCATCCCACGAGGTAACCTGACTATGGAGCTAGGAGATCAGCTTATTCAGAGAACAATTGATAAAAGTTTGAAGGATATGTTGATGAGTATGTGAGTATGTCAATATATTCTCATTATTACACAGGAAGGTAATAAAAATAATAAAAATAAAAAAAATACTGGGAGCAACTGGATGACAAAGAATGAGAAGAGGTAAAGAAACAGAAGGTATATAGATCCTGGCGTAACTGGTTAGCAAGTTAGGTTATTTACATGGGAGTCATTGTCAGGGTACAGCAAGGGTTGGCTTACACCTTGACCTAATACTTAGATATTATACAGAAAGCTTATACAGACTATCAAGGACCCGCATGGCTCTCCCACGATGAGTCTTTTCATTGAAGGCTGCCTCCTTTCCTACTTTGCCAAGGGATAGGCCATTTCCTGAGATGTGGATGAGGATCATGAACCCTGCCCGCCTCATGCTAGGGGACAGGGCCCACAGTGGCCATTTGTTGGAAAGGACTAGTTTTTCCCCTAGCAATGCTAGTTTCAAACAAGGGGACCAAAATAAATGCTGCTGGGAATTTGGGATTCAAGATTGTTGCAATAGAAAGACGGGGGTACCCAAACCCAACCAAGAGTTTTGGGATCCATAATATATTAGAATGGCGGTCTTGGGAGTGGGCAAGATGAAAGATACTCGGGTGCCACTGAGGCCAGCCACCTTGAAGGGTTTGGCAAATGTTTGGCCTGGGAATTGTCATTCTCACTAAGAGGCCTTGCTTTTCCATGCTGCAGCTCTGACTGCTTTCTCTGGGGCCCTGCAGGTAAGCGAATTAATGATAAGATCATAGAGATGGCTCAGATAGGGCGTTGTCAATGCAGGATCTGGAGTTAGGGCCAGAATAGGCAATCTTGCATTTTCACTATTCCAAAACGGAGCAAACAGGTAAGGGGAACTAAAGTGCAGTTACTTACCTATGCTGATGAGAACTTGTGCCCTGTGAGAGCTCTTCATCGATACATAGAGGTAAGGGAAAGAGACTCGTGTATCCTTTTTAGGCATGTGGGCTCCCTCCCACTTACAAAATATCAATTCTGGAAAGTTACCTCACAGGCCCTACAAGTTTTGGGCTTGGGTGGGGTCAATTTTGGAACTTATTCCTTTGGATTGGGGCAGCGCTATGGCATGGGATTCAAAGACCAAGATGTTCAGCGCATGGGGAAATGGTGCTCAAAGGCATTTAAGCGTTGTAACAACCATTCAAGACAATGACTCAGTGATGATTGACCCCCTTCTTTTGTTTAGTTCACAGATGCAGATTGCTTCGCAGGCGTGTCCTCGTCTGTGCCCATAGCTTGGTTTTCTGGGGTGGAGAGACATGCCCATTGAAGTCACTTTGGGACCCAGTTGGGTCTGAGCGACCAGGTTATAGTTGACTGGTGGGGTAGAAGACGACTCCGATGCAGGGTGCTATTATCAATGTTATTCAAGGAGAGGTGGGGACCTCCTCATGATATGTAAATTGTACAGTTGGGGGACAATGATTCAGGTCTATTAAAGGAAAAGGCACTAATTTTTCAAGCCCCAAAAGATTTCAATTTCATCAGGCAACGGTGGCCTGGAGTTCTGATTGCATGGTCGACACTGTTGCCACGATTGCAGTGGCCAAGGGATTGTGATCCTAAGAAACTTGATTTGGCCAGGGGGAAGGTCAATTGGGAAATGAAGACTGCCATGGCGTGGATTGGGGGCTGTTTAGTCCTGCACCGAGAAATTGTGTCCATCAAGCCCAGAAAGATTTCAATCTCATCAGGCAATGGTGGCTTGGAGTTCTGATTACATGGTTGACGATGTTGCCATGATTGCAGTGGCCAAGGGATTGTGATCCCAAGAAACTCGATTTGGCCAGGGGAAAGGTCAATTAGGAAATGAAAACTGCCATGGGATTGTGATCCCAAGAAACTCGATTTGGCCAGGGGAAAGGTCAATTAGGAAATGAAAACTGCCATGGGATTGTGATCCCAAGAAACTTGATTTGGCCAGGGGGAAGGTCAATTAGGAAATGAAAACTGCCACGGGGTGGATTGGGGGCTGTTTAGTCCTCCACCGGGAAATTGTGTCCATCAAGCCCAGAAAGATTGCAATCTCTTCAGGCAATGGGGCTTGGAGTTCTGATTACATGGTCGACACGATTGCAGTGGCCAAGGGATTGTGATCCCAAGAAACTTGATTTGGCCAGGGGGAAGGTCAAGGGGAAATGAAAACTGCCATGGGGTGGATTGGGGGCTGTTTAGTCCTGCACCGAGAAATTGTGTCCATCAACCCCAGAAAGATTGCAATCTCATCAGGTAACGGTGGCTTGGAGTTCTGATTGCAGGGTTGGCACTGTTGCCACGATTGCAGTGGCCAAGGGATTGTGATCCCAAGAAACTCGATTTGGCCAGAAGGAAGGTCAATCGGGAAGTGGAAACTGCCATGGGGCAGATTGGGGGCTGTTTAGTCCTGCACCATCAAGCCCAGAAAGATTGCAATCTCATCAGGCAACGGTGGCTTGGAGTTCTGATTGCAGGGTTGGCACTGTTGCCACGATTGCAGTGGCCAAGGGATTGTGATCCCAAGAAACTCGATTTGGCCAGGGGAAGGTCAATTGGGAAATGAAAACTGCCATGGGGTGGATCAGGGGCTCTTTAGTCCTGCATCGAGAAATTGTGTTCATCATGCCCAGAAAGATTGCAATCTCATCAGGCAGCGGTGGCTTGGAGTTCAGATTGCATGGTTGGCACTGTTGCCATGATTGCAGTTGCCAAGGGATTGTGATCCCAAGAAACTCGATTTGGCCAGAAGGAAGGTCAATCGGGAAGTGGAAACTGCCATGGGGCAGATTGGGGGCTGTTTAGTCCTGCACCAAGAAATTGTGTCCATCAAGCCCAGAAAGATTGCAATCTCATCAGGCAACAGTGGCTTGGAGTTCTGATTGCAGGGTTGGCACTGTTGCCACGATTGCAGTAGCCAAGGGATTGTGATCCCTAGAAACTCGATTTGGCCAGGGGGAAGGTTAATTGGGAAATGAAAACTGCCATGGGGTGGATCAGGGGCTGTTTAGTCCTGCACCAAGAAATTGTGTTCATCAAGCCCAGAAAGATTGCAATCTCATCAGGCAACGGTGGCCTGGAGTTCGGATTGCATGGTTGACACCGTTGCCATGATTGCGGTGGCCAAGGGATTGGGATCCCAAGAAACTCGATTTGGCCAGAAGGAAGGTCAATCGGGGAATGGAAACTGCCATGGGGCAGATTGGGGGCTGTTTAGTCCTGCACCGAGAAATTGTGTTAAAACGGCCGGAGTTGTTCAGGCCCGATGGAGTGCACCTCTCAGATGAGGGGAATGTTTTGTTTGTGAGTGATTTGAAAGAGGGAATAAAAGAGATGTTGGCCAGCCTAGTGGGGAAAAGGGACTAGCCAGACGCCTGTCCCTTTTTGTGGCATGTTAAAGGTGAAATGGTTATGGTAGGCACCGTGGCACCCCCGCCTTAGGGGGTGAAGGGTGGACTCCCACAAAAGTCCCCAGAAGTTTTCATAAAATGGGAGCTACCCTTGGGGCTGGATTGAGGGTTCTCACTCTTGAAAAACTCTGAGGTTTGGGAGGGAGCGCCCTCATGATGGCCTTCCAACTATGATCGGCCGAGAGGTGCAGACAAAGAATTTTGCTTGGCCCTCGGGATCCTTGGTGCACGCTTGTCCTTGGAGGTGGTCAGAGGAAGTGACACCTGGCCCAGGGACTAGGCTCACTAGGTGGCCATTCAGCCATGAGTTATATGTTGCATTTTTACAGATTTTCCCTCTACAGCTTACTGCAAATTCTTTCAATAAATAGGTCAGAAAATGGCCCTTTAGATCCATGTTCTTGTGTCTGACTCTTTATTTCATGGTGGGAGTTCAAGCCCCACCCGCAGCCAAGCAAAGCTTAGGATGCGGGAGGGCATTTTGAATTACCCCATGAAGGAGGCAGACTTGGTTTGGGCCAGGTGGTTGCTGGCCCATGCATGTGAGGGGGCGGAGCAGAAAGTTGGGTGAGGCTGCTCTGTTCTTCTTTCAGTTTCCTTTGGACGGCGTGACCCACCCTCCCTCCCTATGGACAGTGTGAGTATAGACTGGTCGCACATGGGCCGGGTAGGAATTTTTTCCCCCCAAGTTTGCATTGGGGGTTTTTTCGCCTACCTCATACTGTTTCAGATGGGTGTGGTAATTGGCTTTTGGGTGGTGTCATTTAAATAGGTTTCCTTGAGTATTAATAAGTTTCCATGGCATGTTAAAGGTGAAATGGTTATGGTAGGCACCGTGGCACCCCCGCCTTAGGGGGTGAAGGGTGGACTCCCACAAAAGTCCCCAGAAGTTTTCATAAAATGGGAGCTACCCTTGGGGCTGGATTGAGGGTTCTCACTCTTGAAAAACTCTGAGGTTTGGGAGGGAGCGCCCTCATGATGGCCTTCCAACTATGATCGGCCGAGAGGTGCAGACAAAGAATTTTGCTTGGCCCTCGGGATCCTTGGTGCACGCTTGTCCTTGGAGGTGGTCAGAGGAAGTGACACCTGGCCCAGGGACTAGGCTCACTAGGTGGCCATTCAGCCATGAGTTATATGTTGCATTTTTACAGATTTTCCCTCTACAGCTTACTGCAAATTCTTTCAATAAATAGGTCAGAAAATGGCCCTTTAGATCCATGTTCTTGTGTCTGACTCTTTATTTCATGGTGGGAGTTCAAGATACAGAATGGGGGACAATGCCTGGCTTGAGAGCAGTACGTGTGAAAAAGATCTTGGAGTCCTCATGGACAACAAGTTCAACATGAGCCAACAATGTGATGTGGCGGCAAAAAAAGCCAATGGGATTTTGCCCTGCATCAATAGGAGCATAGTGTCTAGATCTAAGGAAGTCATGCTCCCCATGCTCTATTCCGCTTTGGTTAGACCACACCTGGAATATTGTGTCCAATTCTGGGCACCACAATTGAAGAGAGATATTGACAAGCTGGAATGTGTCCAGAGGAGGGCGACTAAAATGATCAAGGGTCTGGAGAACAAGCCCTATGAGGAGCGGCTTAAGAAGCTGGGCATATTTAGCCTGAAGAAGAGAAGGCTGAGAGGAGATATGATAGCCATGTATAAATATGTGAGAGGAAGCCACAGGGAGGAGGGAGCAAGCTTGTTTTCTGCTTCCTTGGAGACTAGGACGCGGAACAATGGCTTCAAACTACAAGAGAGGAGATTCCATCTGAACATTAGGAAGAACTTCCTGACTGTGAGAGCCGTTCAGCAGTGGAACTCTCTGCCCCGGAGTGTGGTGGAGGCTCCTTCTTTGGAAGCTTTTAAGCAGAGGCTGGATGGCCATTTGTCAGGGGTGATTTGAATGCAATATTCCTGCTTCTTGGCAGAATGGGGTTGGACTGGATGGCCCATGAGGTCTCTTCCAACTCTTTGATTCTATGGTTCTATGATTCTATGATTCTATAAGAAGGAACTATGCTTGCAAGAGGATCTTCTGGAGGCACATCTATACTGTAGAATCAATGCAGCATATGCAGAATTGTACGAGGGTTGAATGAAAAGTAATGCCTTCACCTTCGTTATTTGGGTTTGGATGGGAATATCTATATAAATAAAAATGTAATGTTCGTTTGTGGGATTTGTTGTTGTTCATTCATTCAGTCGTCTCCGACTCTTCGTGACCTCATGGACCAGCCCACGCCAGAGCTCCCTGTCGGCCGTCACCACCCCCAGCTCCTTCAAGGTCAGTCCAGTCGCTTCAAGGATGCCATCCATCCATCTTGCCCTTGGTCGGCCCCTCTTCCTTTTGCCTTCCACTTTCCCCAGCATCACTGTCTTCTCTAGGCTTTGCTGTCTCCTCATGATGTGGCCAAAGGACTTCAACTTTGTCTCTAGTCTCCTTCCCTCCAAATCATTCTTGTTGTGGGATTAACATAGCTCAAAAACCACTGGACGAATTGACACCAAATTTGGACACAAGACACCTAACTTACTTACTTACTTACTTACTTACTTAGGCAATCCCTCATTGGACAAGTAAGATGGTCTTCCTTGATGACTATTTTTGTGGGTTTGTAGGTGGCAGTGGAGCCCTATTCTTGACCTGCATCTTCTCCCACAGTGAAGGCATTGGTTTCCAGGCCAGGGTTGGCTTGACGTGCCTTCCTCCTGGCACATTTCTCTCTTTCACCCTCCATTCGTGCCTCCTCGAATTCTGCAGCACTGCTGGTCACAGCTGACCTCCAACTGGAGCGCTCAAGGGCCAGGGCTTCTCAGTTCTCAGTGTCTATGCCAGAGTTTTTAAGGTTGGCTTTGAGCCCGTCTTTAAATCTCTTTTCCTGTCCACCAACATTCCATTTTCCGTTCTTAAGTAGAGGAACTGCTTTGGGAGACGGTGGTCAGGCATCCGGACAACGTGGCCGGTCCAGCGGAGTTGATGTTGGAGGACCATCGCTTCAATGCTGGTGGTCTTTGCTTCTTCCAGCAAGCTGACGTTTGTCCGCTTGTCTTCCCAAGATATTTGCAGGATTTTCCGGAGGCAGCGCTGATGGAATTGTTCCAGGAGACACCTAACAACCCAATGTATGTCTTTCACTTAAAAAATCGATTTTGTCATTTGGGATTTAGAGTTGCTGGGATTTTTAGTTCACCTACAATCAAAGAGCATTCTGAACCCCACCAATGATGTAATTGGGCCAAACTTAGCACAAAGGACTCCCATGACCAACAGAAAACACTAGAAGGGTTTGGTTGGCATTGACCTGGAGTTTGGGAGTTGTAGTTCAGAAAGAAAGAGAGAGAGAGAGAGAAAGAGGGAGGAAAGGTTTGGCCACAGCAATGCGTGGAGGGTACAGATAGTATTTTAATTAATCAAATGCAGAAATAAACCTTAGAATGTGCTCTTTAACTACCACTATTCACTTTCCCACATAATCACCAGTCAATTGGATACATTTCTGCCAACGATGAACAAGTTTTCTGAAGCCGTCACGGAAGAAGTCGACACTCTGTTTCCGCAACCAGTCTCTCACAGTTATCTCAACGTCTCTTCATCAGAAGATTAATGATGTCCCTGCAAAATGGAACTGTAGAGGAGAGTCTACTGAACAAGCCAGTACCGCCATCTGTTGAGGAGTTACAAAGGTGGAGGCATTACTTTTCATTCAACCCTCGTACAATGCTGGTGACCACCTTGGCTGAAATGGAAGCTTTCGCACCGAAACGTGGCAAACGTGTGCTTTCCCTTGAAATTGAAATTAAAATCGAACGGTGCTCCAAAGAGTCTGTTCTTTTGAAAAGGCAATGAAGTGCAACGAGATCAGATTGCGTTCCCCTCTCCCCGTTTTCTTTTGGGTATCCCCCAACTGACTCCATTGAAATCCCAGACATTTTCCCCAACTCCTTCTTTTGTTTTTCCCCCACTTCATTATTCTCCTTCTTTTCTCCCAGATACCATTCCTTCCACCCTGAATGTCTCACCCTTTTGTGGTATTTATAGCCTTGCTGATGTCTTCCTCGCCTATCCGGGGCTCCACATTCAGACGTATTTACCTTTATTCGTTTTCTTTGCACAAAGGTTTGCACTTCTCTTCCATTGTAAACAGCGTTGGGCCTTTGGTTTTGTATTTGGAGTGCCCAGAAATATTTCTCAGGCAACTGGGCAATGGGGAAACACGTGATGTTTCCCAGAGGTGCTCGCCAATGCTTCCTCTTCATTTGGAAAGAAGTGACAAGTGGAGTGCCATCGGCAGGGTTCCGTCCTGGGCCCGGTCCTGTTCAGGATCTTTATTAATGACTTAGATGAAGGGCTAGAAGGCAGGATCATCAAGTTTGCAGACGACACCAAATTGGGAGGGAGAGCCAATATTCCAGAGGACAAGAGCAGGATTCAAAACGATCTTGACAGATTGGAGAGATGATTGGCCAAAACTAACAAAAGGAAGTTCAACAGGGACAAATGCAAGAGACTCCACTTAGGCAGGAAAAACAAAATGCAGAGATACAGAATGGGGGACAATGCCTGGCTTGAGAGCAGTACGTGTGAAAAAGAACTTGGAGTCCTCGTGGACAAGAAGTTAAACATGAGCCAACAATGTGATGTGGTGGCAAAAAAAGCCAATGGGATTTTGGCCTGCATCAATAGGAGCATAGTGTCTAGATCTAAGGAAGTCATGCTCCCCATGCTCTATTCCGCTTTGGTTAGACCACATCTGGAATATTGTGTCCAATTCTGGGCACCACAATTGAAGAGAGATATTGACAAGCTGGAATGTGTCCAGAGGAGGGCGACTAAAATGATCCAGGGTCTTGAGAACAAGCCCTATGAGGAGCGGCTTAAGGAGCTGGGCATGTTTAGCCTGAAGAAGAGAAGGCTGAGAGGAGATATGATAGCCATGTATAAATATGTGAGAGGAAGCCACAGGGAGGAGGGAGCAAGCTTGTTTTCTGCTTCCCTGGAGACTAGGACGCGGAACAATGGCTTCAAACTACAAGAGAGGAGATTCCATCTGAACATGAGGAAGAACTTCCTGACTGTGAGAGCCGTTCAGCAGTGGAACTCTCTGCCCCGGAGTGTGGTGGAGGCTTCTTCTTTGGAAGCTTTTAAACAGAGGCTGGATGGCCATCTGTCAGGGGTGATTTGAATGCTATGTTCCTGCTTCTTGGCAGAATGGGGTTGGACTGGATGGCCCATGAGGTCTCTTCCAACTCTTTGATTCTATGATTCTATAATTCTATGTTCATACTTGTGCACAAATGCACCAAAACCGACCAGTTTTACGGGGGAGGCATTTCAGTTTCACTGCCAGATCTAACATCCCTCTATTTCAGTTTTCCTCCTTCTGCCCCCTTTTTTACAAAGCCAAGGGGTTTCAGTTACAAATCATTGAATGTGGATGGCTCTGATCCATCTTGCCTTTAAACACATACACACATACACACACACACACATCGTGGCTGGAATTTTTGGTGGAAGATTAATCTATATACATAAAAAATATAATGTTCGTTTGTGGGATTAGCAGAACTCAAAAACCACTGGGCGAATTGACACCAAATTTGGACACAAGACACCTCTCAGGCCAACAAGTGACCATCACTCACAAAAACACTGAAAAATACAGCAGAAGGGACTTAAACAAAAAACAACAACAACAACATTACAACGCATGCGCAAAACCACATATATACACACAAACACACATATACACACACAAAACACATACACAGAAAGGACGAAGGAAGGACGGGAAGGAGAGCAGGAAGGAAAGAAAGAAGGGTAGAGAAGGAAGGAGGGAGAGAAGAAGAGAAAGGAGGGAAGGAGAGAAAGAAGGAAAGAAAGAAAGGTGGAAGGAGGAAGAGAAAGAGGGAGAGAAGAAGGGAAAGAAGGAGGGACGGAGAGAAGGAAGTAAAAAAAGAAGGGTAGAGAAAGAAGGAGGGAGAGAAGAAGGGAAGGAAGGAGGGAAGGAGAGAAAGAAGGAAAGAAAGAAAGGTAGAGAAGGAAGGAGGGAGAGAAAGAGGGAGAGAAGAAGGGAAAAAAAGGAGGTACGGAGAGAAGGAAGGAAAAAAAGAAGGGTAGAGAAGGAAGGGAGGAGAGGAGGAGAAAGAGAAAGAGGGAGAGAAGGAAGGAAAGGAAGGGTAGAAAGGAAGGAGGGAGAGAAAGAGGGAAAGAGAGAAGGAAGGAAAGGAAGGGTAGAGAAGGAAGGAGGGAGAGAAGAAGGGAAAGAAGGAGGGAAGGAGAGAAGGAAGGAAAAAAAGAAGGGTAGAGAAGGAAGGGAGGAGAGAAGGAGGGAGAGAAAGAGGGAAAGAGAGAAGGAAGGAAAGGAAGGGTAGAGAAGGAAGGAGGGAGAGAAAGAGGGAAAGAGAGAAGGAAGGAAAGGAAGGGTAGAGAAGGAAGGAGGGAGAGAAGAAGGGAAAGAAGGAGGGAAGGAGAGAAGGAAGGAAAAAAAGAAGGGTAGAGAAGGAAGGGAGGAGAGAAGGAGGGAGAGAAAGAGGGAAAGAGAGAAGGAAGGAAAGGAAGGGTAGAGAAGGAAGGAGGGAGAGAAGAAGGGAAAGAAGGGAAGGAGAGAGAAGGAAAGAAAGAAAGGTAGAGAAGGAAGGAGAGAGAGAAAGAGGAAGAGAAAGAGGGAGGGAAGAAGGGAAAGAAGGAGGGAAGGAGAGAAGGAAGGAAAAAAAGAAGGGTAGAGAAGGAAGGGAGGAGAGAAGGAGGGAGAGAAAGGGAAGTAGAGAAGGAAAGAAAGTAGGGTAGAGAAGGAAGGAAGGAGGGAAACAAGGAGGGAAGGAGATAAAGAAGGAAAGACAGAAGGGTAGAGAAGGAAGGAAGGAGAGAAGGAGGGAGATAATGAAATAAAAAAGTGAAAGAGGGAAGGAAGGGGAGAAGGAACGAAAGAGAGAAAGAGGGAGGGAAGGAAGGAAGGAAGGAAGGAAGGAAGGAAGGAAGGAAGGAAGGAAGGAAGGAAAGAGACAAGACAGGATAGAACCAAAGAGCAAAGGAAGCAAGAAAAGAAACAGGTAGAAAAGGAAGACAGAAGAAGGGAAAGAAAAAGAGGGAAGTAAGGAAGGAGAGAAAGAAAGAAGAAGAGAAAGAGGGAGGGAAGGTTGGCCACAGCAATGCGTGGCGGGTACAGCTAGTCTATATAAATAAAAATGTAATGTTCGTTTGTGGGATCAACAGAACTCAGAAACCACTGGACGAATTGTCGCCAAATTTGGCCACAAGACACCTACTAACCCAAGGACCATCACTCATAAAAACACTGAAAAACACAACAGAAAAGACTTAAAAAGCAAAAAAATAATAATAATGATTTTGTTATCTGGGGGTTGTAGTTGTTGGGATTTATAGTTCGCCTACAAGCAAAGAGCATTCTGAACTCTACCAGTGATGGAATTGAATCAAACTTGGCAAACAGAACTCCTATGACCAATAGAAAACACTCGAAGGGTTTGGTGAGCATTGACCTTGAGTTTGGGAGTTGTAGTTCACCTACATCCAGAGAGCACTGTGGACTCAAACAATGATGGATCTGGACCAAACTCTACACAAATACTCAATATGCCCAAATGTGAACACTGGTGGAGTTTGGGGGAAATCGACCCTGACATTTGGGAGTTGTAGTTGCTGGGATTTATAGTTCACCCACAAACAAAGAGCATTCTGAACTCTACCAGTGATGGAATTGAATCAAACTTGGCAAACAGAACTCCCACGATCAATAGAAAACACTAGAAGGATTTGGTGGGCATTGACCTTGAGTTTGGGAGTTGTAGTTCACCTACATCCAGAGAGCACTGTGGACTCAAACAATGATGGATCTGGACCAAACTCTACACAAATACTCAATATGCCCAAATGTGAACACTGGTGGAGTTTGGAGGAAATCAACCCTGACATTTGGGCGTTGTAGTTGCTGGGATTTATAGTTCACCTACAATCACAGAGCATTCTGAACCCCAGCAACAATAGAATTGGGCCAAACCTCCCACACAGAACCCCCATGTGGGCCTCAGCAATGCGTGGCAGGCGACGGCTAGTCTATATATGTTTGTTTTTGGGATTAACATAACTCAAAAACTACTGGACGAATTGTCGCCAAATTTGTCCACAAGACACCTACTAACCCAAGGAGTGACCATCACTTGTAAAAACACTGAAAAACACAGCAGACGAGACTTTAAAAGCCTGATTTCTCCTCTCAGCCTTCTCTTCTGCAGGCTAAACATGCCCAGCTCTTTACGCTGCTCCTCATAGGACTTGTTCTCCAGTCCCTTGATCCTTTGAGTCACCCTCCTCTGGACACATTCCAGCTTAGAGTCAACATCTCCCTTCAATGGCAGTGCCCAGAATTGGACACAGTATTTCAGCTGTGGTCTGACCAAGGCAAAGTCTTGTTTTGTCTCTTAGAATCATAGAATCAAAGAGTTGGAAGAGACCTCATGGGCCATCCAGTCCAACCCCCTGCCAAGAAGCAGGAATATTGCATTCAAATCACCCCTGACAGATGGCCATCCAGCCTCTGTTTAAAAGCTTCCAAAGAAGGAGCCTCCACCACACTCTGGGGCAGAGAGTTCCACTGCTGAACGGCTCTCACAGTCAGGAAGTTCTTCCTCATGTTCAGATGGAATCTCCTCTCTTGTAGTTTGAAGCCATTGTTCCATTGCGTCCTAGTCTCCAGGGAAGCAGAAAACAAGCTTGCTCCCTCCTCCCTGTGGCTTCCTCTCACGTATTTATACATGGCTATCATATCTCCTCTCAGCCTTCTCTTTTTCAGGCTAAACATGACCAGCTCCTTAAGCCGCTCCTCATAGGGCTTGTTCTCCAGACCCTTGATCATTTTAGTCGTCCTCCTCTGGACACATTCCAGCTTGTCAATATCTCTCTTGAATTGTGGCGCCCAGAATTGGACACAATATTCCAGATGTGGTCTAACCAAAGCAGAATAGAGGGGTAGCATTACTTCCTTAGATCTAGACACTCTGCTCCTCTTGATGCAGGCCAAAATCCCATTGGCTTTTTTTTTTGCCGCCACATCACATTGTTGGCTCATGTTTAACTTGTTGTCCACGAGGACTCCAAGATCTTTTTCACACGTACTGCTTTCAAGCCAGGCATTGTCCCCCATTCTGTATCTTTGCATTTCATTTTTTCTGCCAAAGTGGAGTATCTTGCATTTGTCACTGTTGAACTTCATTTTGTTAGTTTTGGCCATTCATCTCTCAAAAGATGTCTTGTCCGACATCTTTTGAATGTGTCCTTTTTCTTCTTCTTCTCCCGCCAAGCTCTGGATGGCTCTGGATTGCATCTGGATCCCATGTGAGCTGGAATATAAACATGTGGCTCTCCTCTTAACCTTCTCTGAAGCCAAATTGCTGCATTCTTGGCACGTCGGTCTTAATGTATCTTTAATAATTCCCAGTAGATCTGAGCATCAGCCATTTTTCCAATTGCAGAAATGTCTGAGAGCGCGATAAAGCATTCCAGCCTGTCTTCGGTTCTTCTATCACTTCGGTGTTGGAATATGTGCTTTGCGAAGGGGAAATGCATCCTTACTTGGGATAAAAAAATAGTTTGCAAAATCTAATTCTTTATCATTTCAGAATTGCTAGCACTAGCATTGCTAGTAAAAACTATAAATCACTTAGTATCCATTGGAGATGATGATTGTTCACATTGACATAAATGAGGATGCTTGCCATAGATGCAGGCGAAACGTCAGGAGAAATGCCTCTAGAACAGTGTTTCTCGACCTTCCTAATGCCACGACCCCTTAATACAGTTCCTCATGTGGTGGTTTATTTATTTTATTTATCGTGTCATCAGCAACCATTGTATTACAATTCTAGCAGAGCAAAAACACAGAGATTAAAAAGAAAAAGAAAAAAGAAAGAAAGAAAAAAAAACCCACACAGATTTTGTAAATTTGGTATTTGGTTAAATGTCCTTTGACCAGTATCTGGCCACTTGGAGTGCCTCTGGGGTTGCCGCAAGAAGGTCCTCCATTGTGCATGTGGCAGGGCTCAGGTTGCATTGCAGCAGGTGGTCAGTGGTTTGCTCCTCTCCGCACTCGCATGTCAAGGATTCCACTTTGTGGCCCCATTTCTTAAGATTGGCTCTGCATCTCGTGGTGCCAGAGCACAATCTGTTCAGCGCCTTCCAAGTCGCCCAGTCTTCTGAGTGCCCAGGGGGGAGTCTCTCATCTGGTATCACCCATGAATTGAGGTGCTGGGTTTGGGCCTGCCACTTTTGGACTCTCGCTTGCTGGGGTGTTCCAGCGAGTGTCTCTGTAGATCTAAGTAAACTATGTAAAAAGATCTTGGAGTCCTCGTGGACAACAAGTTAAACATGAGTCAACAATGTGATGTGGCGGCAAAAAAAGCCAATGGGATTTTGGCCTGCATCAATAGGAGCATAGTGTCTAGATCTAAGGAAGTAATGCTACCCCTCTATTCTGCTTTGGTTAGACCACACCTGGAATATTGTGTCCAATTCTGGGCATCACAATTCAAGAGAGATATTGACAAGCTGGAATGTGTCCAGAGGAGGGCGACTAAAATGATCAAGGGTCTGGAGAACAAGCCCTATGAGGAGCGGCTTAGGGAACTGGGCATGTTTAGCCTGAAGAAGAGAAGGCTGAGAGGAGATATGATAGCCATGTATAAATATGTGAGAGGAAGCCACAGGGAGGAGGGACCAAGCTTGTTTTCTGCTTCCTTGGAGACTAGGACGCGGAACAATGGCTTCAAACTACAAGAGAGGAGATTCCATCTGAACATGAGGAAGAACTTCCTGACTGTGAGAGCCGTTCAGCAGTGGAACTCTCTGCCCCGGAGTGTGGTGGAGGCTCCTTCTTTGGAAGCCTTTAAGCAGAGGCTGGATGGCCATTTGTCAGGGGTGATTTGAATGCAATATTCCTGCTTCTTTGCAGAATGGGGTTGGACTGGATGGCCCATGAGGTCTCTTCCAACTCTTTGATTCTATGATTCTATGATTCTATGTCTTGATTTAAGTCGTTGACGTGCTGGCTGATACCCAAACAGGGGATGAGCTGGGGATGTCTCTGCCTTGGTCCTTTCACTATTGGCTGCTACTTCCCGGCGGATGTCAGGTGGTGCGATACCGGCTAAGCAGTGTAATTTCTCCAGTGGTGTGGGGCGCAGACACCCCGTGATAATGCGGCACTTCTCATTAAGAGCCACATCCACTGTTTTAGTGTGGTGAGATGTGTTCCACACTGGGCATGCATACTCAGCAGCAGAGTAGCATAGCGCAAGGGCAGATGTCTTCACTGTGTCTGGTTGTGATCCCCAGGTTGTGCCAGTCAGCTTTCGTATGATATTGTTTCTAGCGCCCACTTTTTGTTTGATGTTCAGGCAGTGCTTCTTGTAGGTAAGAGCATGGTCCAAAGTGACTCCCAGGTATTTGGGTGCGCTGCAATGCTCCAGTGGGATTCCTTCCCAGGAAATCCTCAGAGCTCGGGATGCTTGTCTGTTCTTAAGGTGAAAGGCACATGTCTGTGTTTTAGATGGATTAGGGATCAGCTGGTTTTCCCTGTAGTAGGCAGTAAGAGCACCTAGAGCTTCGGAGAGCTTCTGTTCTACCATCCCAAAGCTCCCTGCTTGAGCAGTAATGGCACGATCATCAGCATAGATGAAGCTCTCTGTCCCTTCTGGCAGTGGCTGGTCATTTGTGTAGATGTTGAACATGGATGGAGCGAGCACGCTCCCCTGAGGCAGGCCGTTCTTCTGTTTCCGCCATCTGCTTCTCTGGCCCTGGAACTCCACAAAAAAGCTCCTGTTTTGTAGCAGGTTTCCTATGAGGCGGGTGAGGTGGTCTCATGTGGTGGTGACCCCCAACCATAACAATATTTTCATTGCTTCTTCATAACTATAATTTTGCTACTGTTATGAATCGTAATGTTTATTTTCAGTCACTGGACCAAATTTGGCAAAAATACCCAATACACCCAAATTTGAATACTGGTGGGGTTGGGGGGATTGATTTTGTCATTTGGGAGTTGTAGTTGCTGGGATTTATAGTTCACCTACAATCAAAGAGCATTCTGAACTCCACCAACTATGGAATTGAACCAAATTTGGCACACAGGACTCCCATGACCAAGAGAAAACACTAGAAGGGTTTGGTGGGCATTGAGCTTGAGTTTTGGAGTTGTAGTTCAGAGAGCACTGTGGACCTGAGAGCACTGTGGACCTGAAGAATGATAGATCTGGACCAATCTTGGCACAAATACTCAATATGCCCAAACCTGAACACTGGTGGCGTTTGGGGAAAATAGACCTTGCCATTTGGGAGTTGTAGACCCTGGGATTTATAGTCCACCTACAATCAAAGAGCATTCTGAACCCCACTAATGATAGAATTGGGCCAAACTTCCCAATCCCATGACCAACAGAAAATATTGTGTTTTCTGATGGTCTTTGGCGACCCCTCTGACATCCCCTTGTGACCCCCCCCAGGGGTCCTGACCCCCAGGTTGAGAAACACTGCTCTAGAACATGGCCCTATAGCCCGAAAAAACCTACAAGAACCTAGTGATTCCAGCCATGAAAGCCTTCGATAATACGAATGTAATGTTTGTTTGTGGGATTAACAGAACTCAAAAACCGCTGGACGAATCGACACCAAATTTGGACACAATATGCATATCAGGCCAACGAGTGTCCATCCCTCTAAAAACCACCAGAAAACATATCAATATCTGGATGACTCTGGAATTTTTTGATCTGAATTTGGTTCTCTACTATTCTCTAGAACAGCGTTTCTCAACCTGGGGTGCGTCACGAGGGGGTTGCAGAGGGGTCACCAAAGACCACCAGAAAACATATATTTAAAGATGGGCTCAAAGCCAACCTTAAAAACTCTGGCATAGACACTGAGAACTGGGAAGCCCTAGCTGGAGGTCAGCTGTGACCAGCAGTGCTGCAGAATTTGAAGAAGCACGAATGGAGGGTGAAAGAGAGAAACGTGTCAAGAGGATGGTCTTAGGAACCTCTTTGCAGAGAGGGCTGAAGATCTCTTCGCCTGTCCATCTCTTCCTTTTTGGAAACAGACCTCCTGCTGTGATTGGCTGGCCTCTCAGCCAAGAGGAGGACTTTTTCTGAGACTCCAAGCAACGAGGGGAGAGCAGGCGTGCTCAGCGCATGGCAGCATAGTCTGCATGTGCGGGCAAGGGAGAATGTGTGAAGCTGGAGGGAGGCCTGTGTCAGCGAGTCCCATCAAGCCATGAGGTTTCTGTGTGGGAAGTTTGGCCCAATTCTATTGTTGGCGGAGTTCAGAAGGCTCTTTGATTGTAGGCGAACTATAAATCCCAACACCTTCAACTCCTAAATGTCAAGGTCTATTTCCCTCAAACTCCATCTGTTTTCATATTTGGGCATATGGAATATTTGTGCCAAGTTTGGTCCAGATTCATCATTGTTTGAGTCCACAGTGCTCTCTGGATGTGGGTGAACTACAATTCCCAAACTCAAACCCTTCCAGTTTTGTCTGTTAGTCATGGGAGCCCTGTGTGCTAAGTTTGGCCCAATTCCATTGGTGGAGTTCAGAATGCTCTTTGATTGTAGGTAAACTATAAATCCCAGCAACGACAATTCCCAAATGACAAAATCAATTTTTTTGAGTGGAGGACATACATTGGGTTGTTAGGTGTCTTGTGTCCAAATTTGGTGTCAATTCCCCCAGTGGTTTTTGAGTTCTGATGGTAGCACGAACTAAAATTTTTATTTATATAGATTAAGTTTGTTTGTTTATTTATTTATTTATTTATTTGGTATGCTTGTATACCGCTAATATCTCAGCCTGTGCGGCGACTCATTGCGGTTTACAACATGTTAAAATATACAATTCATTTAAGCATATAAAATTAAAATAAAAATACATACAAAAAACATACGCAGTATTGGGCCACCAATACAGATCGGGACATCTCATAGTTAAAATCATCATCCAATTCGTTATCTTGATTGCTAATCCATGGTCAGATAAAACATCACATCGAAGGTCAATTGAAGACTTGCTCAAACATCCAGGTTTTTAGTTTTTTCCTAAATGCCATTAGCGAGGTGGCTGATCTTAATTCAGTAGGGAGGGCATTCCAAAGCCGGGGGGCCACCACAGAAAAGGCCCTATCTCTCGTTCCCACGAGCCGCACCTGTGAAGCAGGTGGGATAGAGAGAAGGGCTTCTCCTGAAGATCTAAGGGTCCTGGTGGGCTGATAGGCCGAGATACGTTCGGATAGGTATGTAGGGCCAGAACCGTTTAGGGCTTTAAAGGTCAAAACCAGCACTTTGAATTGGGCTCGGTAGCTAATCGGTAGCCAGTGAAGCTGGTACAGCAGAGGAGTTGTATGCTCCCTGCGCCCAGCCCCTGTTAATACCATGGCTGCCGCCCGTTGGACTAGTTGGAGCTTCCGGGCCGTCTTCAAAGGCAACCCCACGTAGAGAGCGTTGCAGTAATCAAGACGGGATGTAACCAGAGCGTGGACTACCGTGGCCAAGTCAGACTTCCCAAGGTACGGTCGCAGTTGGCGCACGAGTCTTAACTGTGCGAATGCTCCCCTGGTCACCGCCGAAACCTGGGGCTCCAGGCTCAGCGATGAGTCCAGGATCACACCCAAACTGCGAACCTGTGTCTTCAGGGGGAGTGCGACCCCGTCTAACACAGGCTGTAACCCTATACCCTGTTCGGCCTTGCGACTGACCAGGAGCACCTCTGTCTTGTCTGGATTCAATTTCAATTTGTTCGCCCCCATCCAGACCGTCACAGCGGCCAAGCACCGGTTCAGGACCTGGACAGCCTCCTTAGTAGCAGGTGGGAAGGAGTGACAGAGTTGGACATCATCTGCGTACAGATGACACCGCACTCCGAAACTCCGGATGATCTCACCCAGCGGCTTCATGTAGATGTTAAACAACATGGGGGACAGTATTGAACCCTGAGGAACCCCACAAGACAAAGGTTGTGGGGTAGAGCAGGAGTCCCCCAGTGACACCTTCTGAGACCGACCCTCGAGGAATGACCGGAGCCACTGCAAAACAGTACCTCCGAGACCCATTCCTGCGAGGCGTTCCAGAAGGATACCGTGGTCGACGGTATCGTAGGCCGCTGAGAGGTCGAGTAGCACCAACAGGGACACACTCCCCCTGTCGAGCTCCCGACGGAGATCATCCACTAAGGCGACCAAGGCTGTCTCGGTACCATGTCCCGGCCTAAAGCCAGACTGTGCCGGATCTAGATAATCCATGTCTACCAAGAATGCCTGGAGTTGTGAGGCCACCACACGTTCCATGACTTTGCCCAAAAAGGGAAGATTGGAAACAGGCCGATAGTTTACCAATTGAGTTTATACCCTGTTTTATCTCTCCCAAAAGGAAACTCAAAGCGGCGAACTATAAATCCCAACACCTGCAACTCCTAAATGTCAAGGTGTATTTTCCCCAAACTCCACCAGCATTCATGTTTGGGCACTTTGAGTATTCATGCCAAGTTTGGTCCAGATCTGTCGTTGTTTGAGTCCACAGTGCTCTCTGGGTGTAGATGACAGATTAGAGAGATGATGGGCCAAAACTAACAAAAAGAAGTTCAACAGTGACAAATGCAAGATACTCCACTTTGGCAGAAAAAAACGAAATGCAAAGATACAGAATGGGGGACGATGCCTGGCTCGAGAGCAGTACGTGTGAACAGGCCCGTAGCGAAGGGGGGGGGGGTTAGGGGTTCAACCTCCCCCCCCCCCCGAAATGTTTCAGATTTTTTTTAAAAACCTGGTTTACTCATGAATTTTAACTGGTTAACCCAATCCCCATGCTAAGTCTATGAGATGCAAAAAATCAAGAGTCCCTCCAGAACTGCAAGCACGATCTCAAGCAAATATTAGCCATTTATTCACAGTCATTACTTGCAGCAATAGCCGATGTAGTTGTTCTGGTACAGCTGCACCAGGAGCTCCAACTTTATTTGCTTTGTATTAAATGTTTGCTTGCAGTCCTAGGTTTCAGGGACTCTGCAGATAGGTGGCTTCTTTGGTTGCAGTCATAGGGCAAGTCACCTGTCCATCATTGTTAAGTTTTGGTTCCGCCCCTTGCTCAGGGCAATTGGGAAGGGAAGGGAGCCATTTTTAGTCTCAGCAAGGTAAGCTTATATATAGGATGTGTACAAGCTTCCCTGTACAAAAGCTTCAACCCTTAAGATCTTCCGGGAGGGGGGGGGGGTTGAAACCTGCCTCCTAGCTCTTAAGAAAGGTCTTAAGAGTCTCCAAAGAATTTCCAGGAAAACAGCCCTAAAGACCAAAGAACTCCAGCTGGAGAACATCTACTGCCTTGCTGGTAGGTCCACTCGGCGTTCGAGACGCAGTTCGACCCAGTAGCGGAGCCCACATCAGTAAGGGTTAGATTACAGTCAGCCTGGGAGAAGTTAAAACGCGGATTTTCCTTTAAAGAAGAAGTTGTTGAAGACAGTTGCCTGTCCTTCGTGGGCAAGATTAGGAATTCACCAGTTGCCTAAAAGCTTGGAATCATTTGCTTAACTTTACTGAAGACAAGAGAAGTTTCTGTTTGATTGTTCATTAATAAAAAACTTTGTTGTATTTCTCAAGCCATCTAAAGACTGTTTGTGGTGGAAACCTCTGAGAACTTCTCTTTAGGCCCCCTGGCTTCCCGCTGGGCAAAGGTTGCACATCCTGTTCTAAAGACAATTATTTACAGTCCCAGCGTGCAACAGAACAGTAGTGAAGCAACCAAGTTTGGCGGGGGGGGGGGGGGGATGTTGAATGCTCTCATTAAGGAGGCCAGACTTGGTGGAGGTGGTTGACAAGGGCGGAGTTGCAGGCTATTGAAGACTGCTCTGCCCCCTGCTGTGCTCTTTGCTTCAGCGTGAGCTAGGAGGCAGGTTTCAACCCCCCCCCCCCCCCCCCCGCGAAAATTTCACCGCCCCCCGAAAATTTCAACCCCTCCCGAAATTTTTTTCTGCCTACGGCCCTGCGTGTGAAAAAGATCTTGGAGTCCTCGTGGACAACAAGTTAAACATGAGCCAACAATGTGATGTGGCG
The DNA here is from genome assembly GCF_037176765.1 of Anolis sagrei. Lineage (NCBI taxonomy): Eukaryota > Metazoa > Chordata > Lepidosauria > Squamata > Anolidae > Anolis > Anolis sagrei. The sequence goes on from NC_090029.1 coordinate 6,931,892, forward strand.
GCAAAAAAAGGCAATGGGATTTTGGCCTGCATCAATAGGAGCCTAGTGTCTAGATCTAGGGAAGTCATGCTTCCCATGCTCTATTCTGCTTTGGTTAGACCACATCTGGAATACTGTGTCCAATTCTGGGCACCACAATTGAAGAGAGATATTGACAAGCTGGAATGTGTCCAGAGGAGGACTAAAAGCATTGGCTTGTTAGGTGTCTTGTGTCCAAATTTGGTCTCAATTCGTCCATCGGTTTTTGAGTTTTGTTAATCCCAGAAACGAACATTACATTTTGTTTATAAAGCTATTGTCCTCCCAACCCTGCTCTATGCCTGTGAGAAGTGGACTCTCTACAGACGTCAACTCCTGGAACGATTCCATCAGCGCTGCCTCCGGAAAATCCTGCAAATCTCCTGGGAAGACAAGCGGACAAACGTCAGCGTGCTGGAAGAAGCAAAGACCACCAGCATTGAAGCGATGGTCCTCCGCCACCAACTCCGCTGGACTGGCCATGTTGTCTGGATGCCCGACCACCATCTCCCAAAGCAGCTGCTCTACTCCGAACTCAAGAACGGAAAACGGAATGTTGGAGGACAGGAAAAGAGATTTAAAGATGGGCTCAAAGCCAACCTTAAAAACTCTGGCATAGACTGTGAGAATTGGGAAGCCCTGGCCCTTGACTGCTCCAGCTGGAGGTCAGCTGTGACCAGCAGTGCTGCAGAATTTGAGGAGGCACAAGTGGAGGGCGAAAAAGAGAAACGTGCCAAGAGGAAGGCGCGTCAAGCCAACCCCGGCCGAGACCGCCTTCCACCTGGAAACCAATGCCCTCACTGCGGAAGAAGATGCAGAGCAAGAATAGGGCTCCACAGTCACATACGGACCCACAAGAATATTGGAAGACAATCATCCTCGGAAAGCGAGGGATCGCCTAAGTGGCGGCAAAAAAAGCCAATGGGATTTTGTCCTGCATCAATAGGAGCATAGTGTCTAGATCTAGGGAAGTCATGCTCCCCATGCTCTATTCCGCTTTGGTTAGACCACACCTGGAATATTGTGTCCAATTCTGGGCACCACAATTCAAGAGAGAGATTGACAAGTTGGAATGTGTCCAGAGGAGGGCGACTAAAAGCATTGGCTTGTTAGGTGTCTTGTGTCCAAATTTGGTCTCAATTCGTCCAGCAGTTTTTGAGTTTTGTTAATCCCAGAAACATTACATTTTTATTTATATAGATAAATATAAAATATCCAACTATGTCCACAGGAGAACGTACATATCAATAGGAGACTAGCCAAGGTGTAAGTTGTCCAATGCATTGGTGCCAAAATATATATTTTTAAACCTCGAATCTGGTTTGCACTCACACCTGGTCACCCAAGCGAGGGAACAGGTGCTCTTCCCATTAAACGGTCCAAGTACGTGAGCTGTTGCGAGGATTGGAAAACCGGCTTCTGTGGCTTGGATGCGCCAAATGGCGGAGCCTAAAACAATATTCCTCAAAGATTTCTGGAGAACTACTCACGCGGACTGGCCGAGAGTGTGGGATTTGACTCTGCCGAAAACAAAAATAGGATTGAATAAAAATAGACAAAATACAATACAGAATGTGTGGCTCTGAAGCAGTGTGGTCAACCCGTGGCTTGCCAAGTCGTGCTTTCGATGCATGGGGAATGTGCTTGCCAACCTCTTTGCAGTTGTGTGCCATCCATGTGCAAACGCCTTGCGGATTCAGAGCAACACATTTGGCCAGCAGTGTTTCATGTTAGTCCCCAGCTTGTGCTTGCAAGGTTTTCAGTAGCAGGGAGGAATGCCTTCAATGGGACCTGGGCCATGTCGGTTTTTGGAAGGGTGTGATTTTTGGTCAACGGATCACAACACGAACAACGTTGCCAGCTCTTGGCTTTGCAGGATGCTCCATTCCTATTCAGGGAAGGGGGAAAACAATTCCGATGAGCCCTGGCTTGGCATGAGATTAGTACATGAGGTTGGTATGAAATGATGGTGAAGTGGCTATCCATGCATCATAGGTATATAATGGTTTGTGTGCCAAATTCATACGTGCCTTTGAAGGAGAAAAAGGAGCGCTAAGAGGTGCCTGTGATTAGAAACATCAGTTGGGAGAGTTCTTGCTTCCTTCTCATGCCAAGACACTGAGTTTTTATGACATTTCAGAGAAAGGATTTATTGTTACGAACAGTGGAAGGACTCTTCTCAGGTTGTACCTCTTCAGATTCCAGGTATGAATTAGATGCTGGAATCCCATCTTGGAAGCATAAGCGTTGGCCAAGACCCTAGATCAACGACGAAGTTAACTATTTAGTATTTACTTAGTTATGGGTTGTTGTAGGTTTTTTCGGGCTATATGGCCATGTTCTAGAGCAGGGGTTCTCAACCGTCCTCATGCTGTGACCCCTTAATACAATTCCACATGTTGTGGTGACCCCCAACCATAACATTATTTTCGTTGCTACTTCACAACTGTAATTTTGCTACTGTTATCAATCATAATGTAAATATCTGATATGCAGGATGGATTTTCATTCACTGGACCAAATTTGGCACAAATACCCGATACGCCCACATTTGAATACTGGTGGGGTTGGGGGGGTGGCGGCTTGATTTCGTCATTTCGGAGTTGTGGTTGCTGGGATTTGTAGTTCACTTGCAATCAAAGAGCATTCTGAACTCTCTACCAACGATGGAATTGAACCAAACTTGGCACACAGAACTCCCATGGCCAACAGAAAATACTGGAAAGGTTTGGTGGGCATTGACCTTGAGTTTTGGAGTTGTAGTTCACCTACATACAGAGAGCACTGTGGACTCAAACGATGATAGATCTGGACCAAACTTGGCACGAATACTCAATATGCCCAAATGTGAACACTGGTGGAGTTTGGGGGAAATAGTCCTTGACATTTTGGGAGTTGTAGTTGCTGGGATTTGTAGTTCACCTACAACCAAGGAGCATTCTGAACCTCACCAACAACAGAATGGGGCCAAACTTTCCACGTAGAATCCCCATGACCAACACAAAATACTGTGTTTTCGGGTGGTCTTTAGTGACCCTTCTGACATCCCCTCGTGACCCCTCCAGGGGTCCCGACCTCCAGGTTGAGAACCACTGTTCTAGAGGCATTTTATCCTGACGTTTCACCTGCATCTATGGCAAGCATACTTAGTTATGGTCTAGATCACCCAATCTTGCTTTAGTGAGCGTCAGCTGCTGAGAGAGATGGAAATTGTGAAAAATGTATAATAACACAAAGGACTACCACCTCACCCGCCTCATAGGAAACCTGCTACAAAACAGGAGTTTTTTTGTTGAGTTCCAGGGCCAGAGAAGAAGATGGCGGAAACAGAAGAACGGCCTGCCTCAGGGGAGCGTGCTTGCTCCATCCATGTTCAACATCTACACAAATGACCAGCCACTGCCAGAAGGGACAGAGAGTTTCATCTATGCTGATGAATTGTGCCATCACCGCTCAAGCAGGCAGCTTTGAGATGGTAGAACAGAAGCTCTCCGAAGCTCTAGGTGCTCTTACTGCCTATTACAGGGAAAACCAGCTGATCCCTAATCCATCTAAAACACAGACATGTGCCTTTCACCTTAAGAACAGACAAGCATCCTGAGCTCTGAGGATTACCTGGGAAGGAATCCCACTGGAGCATTGCAGCGCACCCAAATACCTGGGAGTCACTTTGGACCGTGCTCTGACCTACAAGAAGCACTGCCTGAATATCAAGCAAAAAGTGGGTGCTAGAAACAATATCATATGAAAGCTGACTGGCACAACCTGGGGATCACAACCAGATACAGTGAAGACATCTGCCCTTGCGCTATGCTACTCTGCTGCTGAGTATGCATGCCCAGTGTGGAACACATCTCACCACGCTAAAACAGTGGATGTGGCTCTTAATGAGACATGCCGCATTATCACAGGGTGTCTGCGCCCTACACCACTGGAGAAAATACACTGTTTAGCCGGTATTGCACCACCTGACATCCGCCAGGAAGTAGCAGCCAATAGTGAAAGGACCAAGGCAGAGACATCTCCAGCTCATCCCCTGTTTGGGTATCAGCCAGCACATCAACAACCTAAATCTAGAAATAGTTTTCTAAGATCTACAGAGACACTAGCTGGAACACCTCAGCAAGAGAGAGTCCAAAAGTGGCAGGCTCAAACCAGAACCTCAACCAAGGGCTGATATCAAATGATACCCCCTGGGCACACAGAAAACTGGGCAACTTGGAAGGCGCTGTGCCACCACGAGATGCAGAGCCAACCTCAAGAAATGGGGCTACAAAGTGGAATCCTTGACATGCGAGTGTGGAGAGGAGCAAACCACTGACCACCTGCTACAATGCAACCTGAGCCCTGCCACATACACAATGGAGGACCTTCTTGCGACAACAGCAGAAGCACTCCAAGTGGCCAGATACTGGTCAAAGGACATTTAGTCAACTACCAAACTCACAAATGTTGTATTTTGTCTGTTTGCTTGCTTTGTTCTGTTAGAAATGTAATATAATTGACTGGCTGCCCTGACATGACAAATAAATAAATAACTCCTGAAAGTCAACCATCCTCCTAACCATAGAGTTAGCTGCCTTTTGCCTCCAACAAAACCAAAGGTGAAAAACGGTCGCCTTTGATGACCCATGAACTCTGAAACTCTGGAAAATCTATTTGCTGAGACGGGCCACGAAATTCACACCCAAAACAGTTGGCTTCAAAGATTTCTTCCCAACCCCAATGGCTTTGTCTCCATCCAGAACTTGAGCGAAACTGCCTGATCCTTAAAAGACTATTGCAATAATCTTTTAGAGTTCTTGTAGAACGGGAGAAGTTCCAGCAGACTGGAGGAGGGCCAATGCAAGAAGGGAAAAAAGGATGACCCAAACAACTACCGTCCGGTCAGCCTCACGTCGATTCCGGGCAAGATTCTGGGAAAGATTGTTAAGGAAATTTCTGCAAACACTTCGAAACAAATGCGGTCATCGCTAATAGTCAACATGGATTTATCAAAAACAAGTCATGCCAGACTCATCTGATCTCTTTTTTCGATAGAGTTACAAGCTGGGTAGATGCAGGGAATGCCGTGGATGGAGCGTTTCTGGGTTTCAGGAAGGCCTTCGACAAGGTCCCCCATGACCTTCTGGCAAGGAAACTAGTCCAATGTGGGCTAGGCAAAACTACGGTGAAGTGGATCAGGAATTGGTTAAAGGGACGAACCCAGAGGGTGATTCTCACCAATGCTTCCTCTTCATCCTGGAAAGAAGTGACAAGTAGAGTGCCACAAGCAGGGTTCCGTCTTGGGCCCGGTCCTGTTCAACGTCTTTATTAATGACTTAGATGAAGGGTTACAAGGCAGGATCATCAAGTTTGCAGACGGGACCAAACTGGGAGGGAGAGCCAGTACTCCAGAGGACAGGAGCAGGATTCAAAACGATCTTGACAGATTAGAGAGATGAATGGCCAAAACTAACAAAATGAAGTTCAACAGTGACAAATGCAAGATACTCCACTTAGGCAGGAAAAACAAAATGTAAAGATACAAAATGGGAAACGCCTGGCTCGAGAGCAGTACGTGTGAAAAAGATCTTGGAGTCCTTGTGGACAACAAGTTAAACATGAGCCAACAATGTGATGTGGCGGCAGAAAAAGCCAATGGGATTTTGGCCTGCATCAATAGGCACATAGTATCTAGCTCTAGGGAAATCATGCTCCCCATGCTCTATTCTGCTTTGCTTAGACTACACCTGGAATATTGTGTCCAATTCTGGGCACCACAATTCAAGAGAGATATTGACAAGCTGGAATGTGTCCAGAGGAGGGCGACTCAAATGATCAAGGGTCTGGAGAGCAAGCCCTATGAGGAGCAGCTTAAGGAGCTGGGCATGTTTAGCCTGAAAAAGAGAAGGCTGAGAGGAGATATGATAGCCATGTATAAATATGTGAGAGTGTGACGATGTGTAAATTTTATTCCTTTGGTTATGTGTAGTTTGGACAATGGTTTAGGGATGGTAAGTATGGGAGATTATGTTTTGTTGGAGAGAGTGGCTTGATGTTAGCTGAGTTGCCATAGCAACAGGGGCGGAGCCAACCGCCTCTTCAGAGGCAGCTGTGTTTTAAAAAGTCAGTCAGTGGCCGGAGAGCTACTGAGAGGACACTGAATCTTTTGGTAGAGATTCAGGGAATGTGTCAGTGGCCGGAGAGCTACTGAGAGGACACTGAATCTTTTGGTGGAGATTCAGGGAATGTGTCTGTAGCCAGTGTGCTATAGGGAAAAACTGAATCTCTTGGAGATTCAGGGAATCAATTGGTGACCAAAGTGGTTGCAGAGAAGGACCCGGTACAGGGGGTTGTTGATTCTGAATTAAGAATCAAGGTTTGGCTGGGTTTAAGCCTGTTGTGCCAGCTGTGAAACCTTATGTAGTGTTTGCCTGAGTTTACTCATGAAACCTTTCCAATGTATCCATCAAGATTTGTACCTCTTTTGAAGAACAGTTATACATTGTTATACTCCTGTTAAAATAAACTTGTTACTTTTTCCTCAAGCCTTGCCTGATACAGTTCCTTATAAGCTGAACAGCCTGGAATAGTAAAGTCAGGCCAGGAAAGTAAACGCTACGCTATCACTGAAACAAAGCCTTCTGTAATTAACAGTTCCTTTGTAAAGTAGTTCCTAGGCTGATATTGATCGTTGCCCAGCTTCCCTCATAGATTAGGTGGCAGTGGGTGTTTTCCCACTCGCACCTTCACATTCGGTGGCATTAAAACGGTCATCGTTACAGAGAGGAAGCCACGGGGAGGAGGGAGCAAGCTTGTTTTTTTGCTTCCTTGGAAACTAGGACGCGGAACAATGGCTCCAAACTACAAGAGAGGAGATTCCATCTGAACATGAGGAAGAACTTCCTGACTGTGAGAGCCGTTCAGCAGTGGAACTCTCTGCCCCGGAGTGTGGTGGAGGCTCCTTCTTTGGAAGCTTTTAAACAGAGGCTGGGTGGCCATCTGTCAGGGGTGATTTGAATGCAATATTTCTGCTTCTTGGCAGCGGGTTGGACTGGATGGCCCATGAGGTCTCTTCCAACTCTTTGATTCTATGATTCTATGACTAGTTACTTTGAGCAAATGGAATAAAAATTGGAAAAAGAGCAAAAAAGAGATTTCTTCTCCCGCTCCACCCCCCCCCCCCCCCAAATGTTGCTCGTCCAAGTTTGTGGCAAGATGCTGAAGCGGTGACGTTTTTGGTCATAGAGAAGGGATCTTCCCTGAACTATCCCAGTCCAGCTTTCTCAAGGCTCCGGCTATTTCAAGCAAATCCTTTAACTACAGTCACACACTTGGCTCTTCTCCTTCTTGACTTGCTTTTTTATATATTTTTATATCGGAGAACCCATCCAAATCGCCTTTGCCTCGAAAGCCATGTATTTATAGAAAACGTGTGTAATGCAAGAGGCACTCGGTTAAAGAGAAACCCAATGAAAAGTTATTTCCATTCGACGAAAAACTGGCCGAAATGCTGAAGGCTGTCTTGGTCTCAATTGCTTGCTGGCTCCTCCGATGGTGATGCTCTTCCAAAAAAAGAAATGAAGGATCACTAAAATAAAATAAAGGAATGTAGAATCTTGCCGCTTTCTCATTCTTTTAAAACGAACCAAAACAATTAGTATAGAGAGAAAACACCCCTTTTGGACTTCTGCTGAAGAATAGGAATTTCACCAAATTTGGACACAAGACACCTAACAGTCCAATTTATGTCCTCCACTCAAAAAAAATGATTTTGTCATTTGGGAATTGTCGTTGCTGGGATTTATAGTTTACCTACAATCAAAGAGCATTCTGTACTCCACCATTGATGGAATTGGGCCAAACCTAACTCACAGGGCTCCCATGACCAACAGAAAAAACTGGAAGGATTTGGTGGACATTGACCTTGAGTTTGGGAATTATAGTTCACCCACATCCAGAAAGCACTGTGGACTCAAACAGTGATGGATCTGGACCAAACTTGGCACGAATATTCCATATGCAAAATATGAACACAGTTGGAGTATAAGGGAAATAGACCTTGACATTTGGGAGTTGTAGTTGCTGGGATTTATAGTACACCTACAATCAAAGAGCATTCTGAACTCCACCAACGATGGAATTGAACCAAACATGGTACACAGAACTCCCATGACCAACAGAAAATACTGGAAGGGTTTGATGAGTGTTGACCTTGAGTTTTGGAGTTGTAGTTCACCTACATCCAGAGAGTATTGTGGATTCAAACAATGATGGTTCTGGACCAAACTGGGCACTAATACTCAAATATGAACACTGGTAGACTTTGGGGAAAATAGAGCTTGACATTTGGGAGTTGTAGTTGCTGGGATTTATAGTTCACCTACAATCAAAGAGCATTCTGAACTCCACCAACAATGGAATTGAACTAAACTTGGCACACAGAACTCCCATGACCAACAGAAAATACTGGAAGTCTTTGGTGAGCATTGACCTTGAGTTTTGGAGTTGTAGTGCACCTACATCCAGAGAGCACTGTGGACTCAAACAATGAAAGATTTGAGTCCATATCAAACTTGATATGAATACTAGATTCATATCAAACTTTATATGAATACTAGGGCTGGGCAACCACGGAAAAAATTGTTTCTAAACTCGATTCGTTTTTAGGGGGTTTTTGCGTTTTGCTATTTTAAAGAATTCCGAAATTTTCCTTTTAAAAAGTTCGATATTTACGAAATTTCGTTAATATTAACGAATCGATTCGTTAAAATGGTGGACGCGGTTGCGCAACATGAAAATAATAGTATAGTTTTAACCTCGGAGAAGGAAAGAGGGGGGAAAGAGAGAGAGAGAGGAGGGGGGAAATCTCTATTCTGGTTTGACAATGCTTCTCAATAATAATAATAATAATAATAATAATAATAACAACAACAAACCCCCTTCTGCCTTCGTGCATGTAAGGTACAGTGAAAGCACTACTGAAAGATGGCCATCCATTCTTAATAATAATAATAATAGTAATGATAACAATAATAATAGTTTTAACCTCGGAGAAGGAAAGAGGGGGGGGGGGGAGAGAGAGAGAGAGGAGGGGGGAAATCTCTGTTCTGGTTTGACAATGCTTCTCAATAATAATAATAATAATAATAATAATAATAACAAACCCCCTTCTGCCTTCGTGCATGTAAGGCACAGTGAAAGCACTACTGAAAGATGGCCATCCATTCTTAATAATAATAATAATAATAATAATAATAATAATGATAACAATAATAATAGTTTTAACCTCGGAGAAGGAAAGAGGGGGGGAGAGAGAGAGAGAGAGGAGGGGGGAAATCTCTATTCTGGTTTGACAATGCTTCTCAATAATAATAATAATCATAACAGTTTTAACCCTTGCCCAGGAAGGCAGGAGGTTAGGCAGGCAACAGGCAGGTCTCTGAGTGCTGCACTGCTGTGTCTCTTTGCCCAATGCACGCAGGCCAGAGTGAGGAACGAGGTGAGGTGACGACAGGAGGAGAGGAGAATTTGATCCACTTAAGCAGAGGCCAGGGTCCCGGAAGTGGGGTAAATGCCGACCGCTTGCAACCAGGGAGAGGGGAGGGAAACAACTATAAAACTTGCACCAGACACATACGGAAATAATAACGAAACAATTACAAAACAATTACGAAATAGATTTAAAAATTCGTTTCGTTTTTTAGTTGCTCCTGAATGGTTCAATATCGCTTCGTTATCAAAAAAATAACAAATTATTAACGAATTACAAAATTAACGAACGAAACCGCCCAGCCCTAATGAATACACAATATGCCCAAATGTAAACACTGGTGGAGTTTGGGGAAAATAGAGCTTGACATTTGGAAGTTGTAGTTGCTGGGATTTATAGTTCACCTATAAGCAAAGAGCATTCAGAACTCCACCAACGATGGAACTGAACTAAAGTTGGCACACAGAACTCCCAAGACCAACAGGAAATACTAGAAAGGTTTGGTGGGCATTGACCTTGAGTTTGGGAGTTGTAGCTCCCCTCCATTCAGAGAGCCCGGGGGGGTGGTGGTTGTGAGGGGGTGTCAGAAGGGTCGCCAAAGACCACCAGAAATCACAGTATTTTCTGTTGGTCATGAGTATTCTGTATGGAAAGTTTGGCCTAATTCTCTTGTTGATGGGGTTCAGAATGCTCTCTGATTGTAGGTGAACTAATAATCCCAGCAAATACAACTCTCAAATGTCAAGGTCTATTTTCCTCAAACTCCACCAGTGTTTACACTTGAGTATTCGTGCCAAGTTTGATCCAGATCCACTACTGTTTGAGCCCACCGTGCTCTCTGGATGTAAGTGAACTACAACTCCAAAACTCAAGGTCAAGCCCACCAAACTCTTCCAGTATTTTCTGTTGGTCATGGGAGTTCTGTGTGCCAAGTTTGGTTCTATTCCATCGTTGGTGGAGTTCAGAATGCTCTTTGATTTTAGGTGAACTATAAATCTCAGCAACTACAACTCCCAAATGACAAAATCAATTTTTTGAGTGATGGTCACTCGTTGGCCTGATAGGCATATTATGTCCAAATTTGGTGTCCATTTGCCCAGTGGTTTTTGAGTTCTGTTAATCCCACAAATGAATTACATTTTATTTATATAGATCGTGGAAAGTGTAAGAAAGAGCACAAAATAATGAAGTTTTCTTCTCCAAAATGAGGCAAGAATAGGTGCCGAAGTCTCACGTTGCCATCAATCAAAAACATATTAACATTGTCCTTCTTTCCCTGTTTTTTCCCACCCAATGCAAACCCTCACTGGAATATTCCTTGGTTTTATCTTCATTGCAGTGTTTCATATTCAGAGGGAAAATGGATCTCGAGTCAATGGAACTGTAATCTTTTCTTCAGCAAAGAGTTATAGGCATCCTCGACGCGGTTATTAGATTTGTCATCAACTCGATGACCACATTTTCCATTCTCTCCTCCCAAGTAATTTAACAGAATCTCCACCAGGCCCTTGGGGACCCTATAACCCATGATTTAATTCCATAGGACATATGATAACCTTCCAAACCGTTGTAATGGCTTCACCGTGCCAAAAAATATAGATTAAGCCCGCACTACTTTTCCCACATCTCCAGCACCCATTGCTCATTCACCGGGAAATCTGTCGTTTCTCCACAATCAATGGGACGTAATGTGATCTCCAACCATTTCCCTCTTCAACCCAAAGAGCGCAAACGTCTCTCCATATTCTTGGCTAATTTCATTCTCAACAGAATGGTTTTGTGAACTGGTTTCGTTGTAATTGTAGCAATACTTGTATATCATTCCATTTTAATATTTTCTCTTTGTATGCGTTAAATTGTGTTGCATTTTAAGTGGGAGTTGTGTTGGCTCTCAATTCTAAGAAACAGGATTATTATTGTCAAAGGCTTTCATGGCCGGGGTCACTGGGTTGCGGTAGGTTTTCCGGGCTATATGGTCATGTTCTAGAGGCATTTTCTCCTGACGTTTTGCCTGCGTCTATGGCAAGCATCCTCACTACCTCTGAGGATGCTGCCATAGATGCAGGCGAAATGTCAGGAGAAAATGCCTCTAGACCATGGCCATATAGCCCAGAAAACCTACAACAATCCAGGATTATTATTCTTATTCTACTGACACAGTATGACACAGCAATTTATATATATATATATATATATATATATATATATATATATATATATGGAGCCCCCGGTGGCGCAGTGGGTTAAGGCACTGAGCTGCTGAGCTTGTTGATCAAAAGGTCGCAGGTTTGATTCCGGGGAGCGGTGTGAGCTTCCGCTGTCAGCCCTAAATTCTGCCAACCTAGCAGTTCGAAAACATGCAAATGTGAGTAGATCAATAGGTACCGCTCCGGCGGGAAGGTAATGGCGCTCCATGCAGTCATGCCGGCCACATGACCTTGGAGGTGTCTACGGACAACGCTGGCTCTTCGGCTTAGAAATGGAGATGAGCACCACACCCCAGAGTCAGACATGACTGGACTTAATGTCAGGGGACTACCTTTACCTTTATATATATATATATATATATATATATATATATATATATATATATAATGTTTAAAATAATAATCAGATCAAAAGACAGCCTGGCAAAATGGCACAACCTAAAAGAATCCCACATCTTATGTGACTGTCGAGCAGAACAGACAACCCCACATCTGTATGCTTGTCCACTATGCCCTGCCTCATGTACAGAGGAAGAATTGTTGGAAGCTACAGACAATGCCATTGCTGTTGCCTGTTTTGGGTCAAAAAATATTCAGCCACCTGCGCTCCTTCTATTTTTATCAGTTTTATACTAATTTATGCAATTATTTTGATACGAAATAAAATTATTATTATTATTATTATTATTATTATTATTATTATTATTATTATTAGAAACAGAACAAGATGAGTCTACAGCAGACAAAATCACTCTGTTCATTATTGTATTGGATCACACGTCGGACACTTCCCAAGTGTCTAGGACTGTGCGATGTATTGGTGAATAATGCGTGCAGATCCAAGTAAGGTGGCCTTTTGCAGCTGACAGATGGTAATTTTGTCAGCGCTGATTGTGTTTAAGTGCAGGCCAAGGTCTTTAGGCATTGCACCCATTGTGCCAATCAACTCTGGGACCCTTTTGACTGGTTTGTGCCAGAGTCTTTGCAGTTCAATCTCTAAATCATCTCTAAGCACCGGAATTGTGCCGCAGCTGGCTGAGTGTCAGCTGCAGTAAGATCACTCTGACCAAAAGGTCATGAGTTCGAAGCCAGCCCGGGTTGGAGTGGGTTTCCAACCAATTGTGTAGCCTGTTGTCGACCTTTGCAACCCGAAAGACAGTTGCATCTGTCAAGTAGGAAAATTAGGTGCTACCTTAAAGTGTGGGGAGGCTAGATTAACTAATTTATGAGGCTATAAAAAAGACTCCAGCAAGCACTCCAGCAAAAGCATGCGGGGAATGTGGAAGTATTTCATCAGTGTCACAGATGGACGATAAAAGTGACAGCTCCCCTGGTGGTCAGAAAAAGTTAAATAGCCTCTGTGTATGTCGGTGTCTGTATATGTTGTATGTCAAAATTGGCACTGAATGTTTGCCATATATGTGTACACTCTAATCCGCCCTGAGTCCCCTGCGGGGTGAGAAGGGCGGAATATAAAAGCTGTAAATAAATAATAACTAATAAATAAATAAATCCTCATATCATGTCAGCTTTTCCAGTTATTTCTCTTCAATCCTGCTGTCACCTGGGATTGTGACATCGACAATCCATACTTTGTTTTTTAACACGATTGTGAGCTCAGGAGTATTGTGCTCCAAAACTCTGTCAGTCTGAATTCGGAAGTTCCAGAGTAGCTTGACGTGTCCATTCTCTGTAACTTTTTCCAGCTTGTGATCCCACCAGTTCTTTGTCGCAGGCAGATGGTGTTTGTGTCACAAGTCCCAATGAATCATCTGAGCAACGGTGTTGTGCCTCTGCTTATAGTCTGTCTGCGCGATCTTCTCGCAGCAGCTGAGGATGGGATCTCTTGTTTCATCTGCTTCCTTGCAGAGTCTACATTTGGGATCTGTCGTCAACTTTTCAATTCTGGCTCTGATGGCATTGGTTCGAATGGCTTGTTCTTGGGCTGCCAGAATCAGGCCCTCCATTGTCTCCTTTTTCAGAGTTCCATTTGTGAGCCATAGCCATGTTTTTTCTTTGTCATTTTGGCTCTCAATTTTCCCCAGGAACTGTCCATGGAGAGCCTTCTTTGGCCAGTTTTCTCTTCTGCTCTGGATTGTGTTTTTATGGAATTCCTTCTTTGTCTTTTGCACTTTAAGCAGTTTTCTACTGTTGACTTCCCTCGATGTTGGTTCTTGACTGCCTTTCACATCATCTGCCAGTGCGTGTTTCTCTTCTTCTAGCGTTTGTTTCCCTTGCAGAAGCCCTCTTCTTTCTGCCTCCTGATTGTCTGGGCAAGTCAAGTCTGTCGACATCACTATGTGGGTGTAATGTGTAGTGGATTGTCATCAGTTTTCTTATTTTTCTGTCCAGATCATCCAGCTCTTTTTGTGTCCAGTTCACAATTCCAGCAGTGTATCTAAAGACGGGAATGGCCCAGGGGTCCTCCTGGTCGATCATAAACCAGACCGGGGTATAGGGTGACAACCTGTGCTGGATGGGGTTGCACTCCCCCTGAAGTCACACGTCCGCAGTTTGGGGGTCCTCCTGGATTCTTCACTTACGTTTGAGGCTCAGGCGTTGGTGGTGGCTAGGAGGGCCTTTGCGCAATTAAGACTCATGCGCCAACTGCGACCATACCTTGGGAAGGCGGATCTGGCCAGGGTGGTCCACGCCTTAGTCACCTCCAGACTGGATTACTGCAATGCACTCTACGTGGGGCTGCCCTTGAAAATGGCCCAGAAATTTCAGATGATCCAGCAGGTAGCAGCCAGGTTGTTAACTGGGGCGCCTTACAGGGAGCGGTCACCCTCCTGTTCAAGGAGCTCCACTGGCTGCCATTCATCTACTGGACCCAATTCAAGGTGCAGGTTCTTACCTTCAAAGCCCTGAACGGTTTGGGACCCGCCTACCTGTGTGACTTCATCTCTGTATACGAACCCACACGATCTCTTCGTTCATCTGGAGAGGCCCTGCTCTCGATCCCGCCAGCATCGCAGGCGTGATTGGTAGGGATGAGAGAGAGGGCCTTTTCGGTGGTGTCCCCTCGACTCTGGAACTCACTCCCTAAAGACATCAGGCAGGCCCCTACTCTGCCAGTCTTCAGGAGGAGCTTGAAGACGTGGTTGTTCCAGTGTGCCTTCCCGGAATAATGATCCCATAGCACTTTATAGCACTTTATCCCTCCAAAGCACTTTATACTTTTAGGTCTGCTCGTATGTCTTCCACAAACGCCACTATCACCTTTTCGTCCAGGCTTCAGCACTATTCCAAATTTAATTTTTACATTTGGCCTTCCCACCTTCCCACAGTTTGTATGTTTGTATGTTGTCTTCTTGATAATGTTATATGTTTATTGTTTATGTTTTATTTTAATTGCTTGTACTGTTGTTGTTTTGCTTGTATTGTTGTGTTTGGACTTGGGGGGATGGTAGCGGGGTACAAATAAAGCGTTGTTATTATTATTATTATTATTATTATTATTATTATTATTATAGGGGCTGATAGCCTTGATCATATTTCTGCCTATTATTATTATTATTATTATTATTATTATTATTATGTCCTGAATTATCTTAAAACAACAACAATAGCACTGCTGTGTTTGTAAAAAAATATCCCCAGTTAAATGATAATTTATTTATTTTGTTTCAAAAGCATTGCATAAATAATTTTAAAACTGATTAAATTGAGGGAGCACATGCGCATGCGGTTAAATAATTTTTGACCAAAAAATGGGCAACAGTGACTGCATTGTCTGTAGCTTTAAAAATTATTCCTCTGTGTGTAAGGCAGGGCATGGTGGGCAAGCATACAGATGCGAAGTTGTTTGTCGCAGAAGGTGGAGGATTCTTCTAGGAAATGCCATTTGCCCACTCCACTTCTGAGTCTGTTCAGGGACTTCCAAGTTGCCCATTCTTGGTTTGTCCCTGGAGGAAGACCCTCTCTCGTGGGGGGCTATCCAGTTGGGGTTTCCTGGTCTAGCTGCCCAGAGGGAGACGCTTGCTGTTGCTGGGGGGCGCCAAGAGGAGTGGTAGTTCTCATAAAGCTTTTCCTTGATTTGAGTCTATGGGGTGGAGGCTGGTAGACAGGCAGTGGATCGCTTCCACCTTATTTCTCTCGCAATTGTTGCATATCCTTGGGCCAATGCCAGCTAGCTTATAGAGTCTATCAACATGTGTAGGTTTAAGACATCCTGTGGTTATTCTGCATGTTTCATTCATAGAATCATAGAATCAAAGAGTTGGAAGAGACCTCATGGGCCATCCAGTCCAACCCCCTGCCAAGAAGCAGGAATGTTGCATTCAGATCACCCCTGACAGATGGCCATCCAGCCTCTGTTTAAAAGCTTCCAAGGAAGGAGCCTCCACCACACTCCGGGGCAGAGAGTTCCACTGCTGAACGGCTCTCACAGTCAGGAAGTTCTTGCTCATGTTCAGATGGAATCTCCTCTCTTGTAGTTTGAAGCCATTGTTCCATCGCGTCCTAGTCTCCAAGGAAGCAGAAAACAGCTTGCTCCCTCCTCCCTGTGGCTTCCTCTCACATATTTATACATGGCTATCATATCTCCCCTCAGCCTTCTCTTCTTCAGGCTAAACATGCCCAGCTCCTTAAGCCGCTCCTCGTAGGGCTTGTTCTCCAGACCCTTGATCATTTTAGTTGCCCCCCCTGTAAATTATTACATTTATTATCTTTTCTCTTTATTATTATTGCAAGGATACATAAACACATTTACATTGAAGAAGATGAAAATCATGGTTTCATCAGAGTTGGACAGTTTTATGTAAATATTCAAAAACATTGGACCTGCTGATGCCTCGATTAATGTAATTTTATTGGTATCTATTTGCATTTTGAAATTGACCAGTACCTGCTGCATTTCCCACCCTTGGCTTATACTTGAGTCAATACGTTTTCCCAGTTTTTTTGAAGTAAAATTAGATACCTTGGCTTATATTCGGATCGGCTTATACTTGAGTATATACTGTAGTTAAAATACATAGATAAAATAAATACCTATCTATTAGGGTTGGTTGATCCAAGTCGTAAGTTTCTTAGCTCGTAATGAAATCGTAAATAAATTACCTTTAGAAGCGATATCGACGCGTTTTGGCAACCCGGAAGTGTTTTTGCCATATCGAAGCCGCGTCCGCCATCTTCCTTACGATTTCCGCCAGTGAATCGTAAATGCTGGGGGCGTGGCCTTCTGGAACAGCTGTTCTTACCCACGCCCACCTCCTTCCTCTTTGCATCGGCGGTTTTGCGAGGTGGGCTTTGCGAGGTGGGTGTGGCTACCTCCCTGGTGACAAGCGGCGATGCGGAAGAGCTGGGCGTAGCCACGCCCACCTCACAAAGCCCACCTTGCAAAGCCACCAATGCAAAGAGGAAGGAGGTGGGCGTGGGTAAGAACAGCTGTTCCTGAAGGCCACGCCCCCAGCGACCTCCAAGGAATTCGTATTTCCTGGTATTTACGATCTTTTTTTTCAAGAAAATTTCGGAAATAATTTCAAAATCGAACCACCAGCGCCCCCTATATACAAAACGAGTTTAGAACCATTTTTTCTTGATCAACCAAGCCTACTATCTATCGCTATATATCTAAAAACACAGAACTAATATTTTCCTTCTGTCCCTAGATTTCAAGCATTGTAGTAATTTAAAACTTTAGTTGAACATTTAGAAATAGCATTTGAGCATCCAAAGAAGGGGAAAGGCAAAACAACAGGGCAATTTGCCAGAGAAGGCAGTTTAATGTTTAATTCTGTTTTAATGTCATAATATTTGAATATTTTAAATTATGTGGTCATAGTTTTAATATAAGCTGCTTTGAATCTCCTTTGAGTGTCAGCTGCATTAAGGTCACTCTGACCAAAAAGGTCATGAGTTCGAAGCCAGCCCGGGTTGGAGTGGGTTTCCAACCAATTGTGTGTAGCCTGTTGTTGACCTTTGCAACCTGAAAGACAGTTGCATCTGTCAAGTAGGAAAATTAGGTACCACCTTAAAGTGTGGGGAGGCTAAATTAACTGATTTATGCGGCCATAAAGAAGACTCCAGCAAAGCATTCCAGCGGGGAAGCATGCGGGGAATGCGGAAGTGCTTCATCAGCATTGCAGATGGACGATCAAAGCGACAGCTCCCCTGGCGGCCAGAAAAAAGTTAAATATAGCCTCTGTGTATGTCTGTATATGTTTGTATGTCAAAATTTGGCATTGAATGTTTGCCATATATGTGTACACTGTAATCCGCCCTGAGTCCCCTGCAGGGTGAGAAGGGCGGAATATAAAATTTGTAAATAAATAAATAAATAAATAAATAAATAATAAAAAACCAGGGTATAAACAAACTTAATAATAATAATAATAATAATAATAATAATAATAATAATAAATATCGAACTGCATTAATTCTATGGAGTAAATGCACCTCAACTCAATGCAAATATTCCTCTTGGCATTATTTTCACAGTCTCGCTGTATGAAGCCTTAGACATTGGGAAACTTAAAGGAAAAATGCATTTGGAGAAAAAGGATTCTTATAGGGGCAGTGCCTTCATCTTTGGTGGCAAGCCTTGCTTATCTTGAAATAGGAATTGAGGGAGGCAAGTGAAGCAAGAACAAGAGAGGGGGGAAATATGCAATTTTTGGCAGAGACGCTTTGGAGACGGGAAAGTCAGGGACACAGACGGTTGGTTGGTTGATTGGTTGGTGGGAAATATCCCTTCGTCTCCTTCCTGCTTGTAAATCCATCACTGTCAGGCCACTCGGTGATGACAGTGAGGATGGCTGCCCTGGGTGAGTTCAACAACTCCAAACACGAAATGTTTCAGTAATGCTTGGAATTTGGCAGCCGCTTCTCCATCGTGGGGAGATTAGGCACCGAGGAGGGAAACCACAGCCATCACATTGTGGCCAGCTGTGCATTGTGTGCTGCTGTTGCCTCTCTTTTTGGCCATCTTACTCATCATTATCATCGTTTCAGCGTTTTTCCAAGGCTGAGGACTTTATTGCAGGAGCGCTCCATTCAATGTAAATGCAACTACAAGAGTTGATCTACAAGAGTTCTTTTTGGCTACCTTGTTGAGCATTGTCTAGGCAGAATGGTGAAGTAAGGTATCATCTACATCAGCCGATAGGCTGTTAGGAATTGTGGGAGTTGAAGTTCAAAACACCAGGAGGGCCAAAGTTTGCCCATACCTGCTCTAAAGTTATGGATATGCTTTTGAAGGCATCTGACCATGGGTGGAGATCTGGTCATATGAGGGTTGAATGAAAAGTAATGCCTCCACTTTTGTAACTCCTCAGCAGGTGGCAGTACTGGTATGTGGCAGGTACTGGCTTGTTCAGTAGACTCTCCTCTACAGTTCCATTTTGGCGGGAAGCCTTAGGATTGAACGGTTGTGTTGTTAAATTTATTATTTTATTTATTTCAAAGTTTTATATACCGAGCTTCTCACCTCATAAGAGGGACTCAGCCCGGTTTCCAACCATAAAAACACACACAATTGGTAAAATATCAAAATACACATTACAATAAAACATTAAAAAAGCACATATATTTAAAGCTACAGTGGTCAGTCGTCATACTAAAATCGAATATACACCGTCTTCCATCCAGATCATTGTCTCATTCTTCGAAGGCCTGTCTCCATAACCACGACGCCAAAACTACAGGCCACCTGTTTTCTGAATGTCAGGATTGTTGGGGCGGTTCTAACCTCTGGCGGAAGAGAGTTCCAGAGTCGTGGGGCCACTACCGAGAAGGCCCTGTCCCTCGTCCCCACCAGCCGCGCTTTTGAGGCCGGCGGGACCAAGAGCAGGGCCCCTCCAGACGATCTTAGTAATCTTGATGGTTCGTAGGGGAGAATACGTTCGGAGAGATAAACTGGGCCAGAGTCGTGGAACCCTGTGCAGATGGTTGGCCAACACAACTTAAGCAACATGCAGTTATTGAATTCTTGACAGCAGAAGGTGTCACCCTAAAAGATATTCATCAGAGAATGCAAGCTGTTTATGGTGATTGTGTTGATGTAAGTACTGTGCGTCATTGGGCAAGTAAGTTTAAAGATGTTGAGGTGGGAACATCTAACTTGCATAACAAACAAAGAGCTGGACGTCCTGTGACAGCAACCACTGAGTTTCACAAGCAAAAGATTGACAGATTGATTCAGGACGATTGTCGTAACACTCAGAGGGAATTGTCAAGCATAATCGCCATTTCACAAGAACGTGTGGGTCACATTATTGCTTTGCTTGGCTATCTAAGATCTGTGCATGGTGGGTTGCAGAAACAGAATGGCGACTTCTTCCGTGACGGCTTCAGAAAACTTGTTCCTTGTTGGTAGAATTGTATCCAATTGTCTGGTGATTATGTGGAAAAGTGAATAGTGGTAGTTAAAGAGCACATTCTAAGGATTATTTCTGCGTTTGATTTATTAAAATATTCCCATCCAAATCCAAGTAACTAAGGTGGAGGCATTACTTTTCATTGAACCCTTGTACATCTGTATCCGCAAGTTGTCTTGACATGCTCAACTTTATACCCTTCACCATCTAGGACAGTGGTTCCCAAACTTTGGTCTCCTAGGTATTTTGGACCTTAGTACTCAGATTTTCTTTTAGTCAACCTGGTTGAAGCTTCTGGAATTTGAAGTTCAAAACACCTTGATAAGCAAGGTTTGGCAATCACTTCTTGCCTGTAAACTGCTGACGTCAACTTATGATGGAATGAAAGATCTCCAAACCCCTCTATCCCAGTGGTTCTCAATCTTTCTAATGCTACGAATCCTAAATAGAGTTCCTCATGTTGTGGTGACCCTCAACCATAAAATTATCTTCATTGCTACTTCATAACTGTAATTTTGCTACTGTAATGAATCGTAATGTAAATATCTGATGTGCAGGATGTATTTTCATTGTTGCAAATTGAACATAATTGAAGTATAGGGATTAATCGATAGGTTGTTAGGAATTGTGGGAGTTGGAGTCCAAAACATCTGGATCTACATACCCATGCCTGATCTACAGTGTAGAATGAATGATCCCATAGCATTGAACTATGGCAGTTCAAGTGCTGTCAGGTCCCCCAAAACAGCATCACAAAATTAGAAGTCCAAACATCACCTCGTCATTTCGAAACATAAACCTTTAAAAAAATAGTAAACTGCATGGTTTTGGAGGTAAGGAAAGAAATGGATGAAATGACTCATTGTTCCTTTGAGAACATTTTTAAAAATACCCGATCCTATTGCTTAGGGATGGGGACAACTTTGTTCCTTCTCTGTGTCACGTCTGACCTTCGGTTCCCCCGATTCTGTTCTGGTTTTGTATTCATCTGGGTTTTTAAAAAGTCACTTTGAAATATGGGTTTTGATATGTTTATCTGCTGAGAATGTATTTTAGTTCCAAGGCATCAAAGCTGGGCTGGATTCATAGTAAAAACTACAGGCTGGGATCCAACTCAGTGCATCTGGTGATGGAAACAAAAAAAACACCGTCCATCAATTCATCCCAGTTCTGCTTCTCAAATGCATCCTCAAGTACACTGAATTGCTGGATGCTAAATATATCCTGGGATCTAAATATAAATGGGACAGATCCTATCTCATCTTCGAAGCTAAGCACAGTCAACCGTGGTTAGAACTTGGATAGAGGAGATAACCAAGAAACACAAAGTTCTGTAGACCATATGTAGTGAAATTGCTACTCTATGCTAAAGTTTTGGTGTATAGCTCTATGTTTACATATGGCAGATAGGGAAGAATAGGCACAGACAGGGTAGCAACAGCAGAGGTAGGGTTCATTTGCATATGTGAAGCCAATTGGTCACATGCAGATTAGTGTAGGCCCAGGATTTGAAAAGGCTGCTAGGCCAAAATGACAGTTGGGGAGAGCAGAGCTGAACATTCCAAAGGAGCGGAGCCAAGGTTCTGAAAGAGGCAGTTAGGATGAGGGAGTTTGAAAATGACAGGAATTGTGTGAAGAGGAGAGTTGGTTTTTGAGTGCCTGATAGAAATAAGCAGTTATGAAGATGTGTTAAAGACTTCTTATGTAGTGAAGCAGTTAGTTAAATGGAGCTCGAGTTTTAAGGAACATAAAGAAGGCTAGTGTTGCCTTAGTTTAGAATATAATTCAGCCAAGAGTGTGTAAAGCAAGTAACATGTTTGTGAATGTGAAACATTGATAGTTTATTCAGAAAAATTAACCAAGTAAATGATATTGACTGTAATTCTCAAGACTGCAACAAAATACAAATGTAACCACAAGCGTTGGAGCCAGAAGCTATAAATAAACTATGTTACTTAGTTATACACAAGAGTGTTTCATTGCCTGTGATATAAAGCACAAAGGTTTGACAGCACACAGAAAGTCTCAGCCATTATAAAAAAAGAAACTGAATCAGTGTAAGGCAGCAAAAGGTTTTTAAAGAGGAAATAATATCTCTCCCTCACCTCACCATATTTCAGAGGAAAGATGTGACAAAACCACCTGGGAGTCTTCCTTGCCCAAGAAAACCCTCTAAAATCCACGAGGACATCATAAATTGACATGAAACTTGAAGGTACATAGACACACACTCATATAGGTGATTTGAAGGGCATGAAGATCCCAAAGGCATCAGATTCCAGAAGACGAGCAACATCAACCTTAGTTCGTACTTGGATGGGAGATAATCAATGAATGCCAGGTTCTGTAGGCCATATTTTAGAGGAAATTCTGGCAAAACTGTCAGAAATATTAAAAATTAACTGGGTGTCTTTGATTACAAAAGTGTGAGTCAAGCACTGAAATAATTAGTAGGCCAAAGCCTGTTAGAATCAGTGGGCCAAAGCTAGTGTCGTCCTGAGAAGAGTGAGTAGTCCAAAACCTGTTAGAGGTAGGACCTCATCACACTAGGGAATGAATTCTTTTAAATCCAGTTGCTGCCTGGAGTTTTCTCACACAAAGGCTTCTCTCACACAGAGGTTTACTTCACGCTCCTCAGGACAACACTGACTTTGGCCCACTAAGGACCTCATCACACTAGAGAATGAATCCATTTTAAATCTGGTTGCTGCCTGGAGCTTTCTCACACAAGGCTTCTCTCACACAGAGGTTTATCTCACGCTCCTCAGGACAACACTAACTTTGGCCCACCAAGGACCTCATCACACTAGAGAATGAATCCATTTTAAATCTGGTTGCTGCCTGGAGTTTTCTCACACAAAGCTTCTCTCACATAGAGGTTTTAAATCTGGTTGCTGCCTCCTGCAGAATTCTGGGGTTTGTAGATAAGGGAAGAGCCTTTAACAGCCTCACTAAACAGCAGTGGAGACTCCTTCTTTGGAGGCTTTGAAACAGAGGCTGGATGGCCATCTGCCAGGGGTGCTTTGAATGCGATTTTCCTGCTTGTTGGCAGAATAGGGTTGGGCTGGATAGCCCATGAGGTCTCTTCGAACTCTATGATTCTATGATTCCATTTCTGGTTACAAAAATGTGAGTCAAGCACTGAAAGGGTCAAATGGATGCAGTGACTCAGAGAAGCTGTGGTTCAATAGAAGCAGGCATGCCTGTTGCTTAGTAACACCTCAGTCTGAGAGAGCTCTCAGTGTGAGAGAAGCCTCCCTGTGTGAGAGATCATCTCAGTGGGAGAATAGGCTTCATTGTTAGTAGACCTGATTGTGAGATAGGTCTCAGTATGAGAAGGCCTCGTGTGTGAATCTCCAGTGTCAACGCTGAACTTGATTTGTGTCATGGCCATTTGTTGGGGGTGCTTTGAATGCAATTTTCCTGCTTCTTCGCAGGGAGTTGAACTGGATGGCCCACGAGGTCTCTTCCAACTCTATGATTCTATGAGTGTATCTCTCAGTGTGAGAGGATCCTCTCTGTGTGAGAGATCACCTCAGTGGGAGAATAGGCCTCATTGTTAGTAGGCTTGATTGTGAGGTAGGTCTCAGTAAGAGAAGGCCTCATGTGTGAATCTCCAGTGTGAAGGCTGAACTTGATTTGTGTCATGGCCATTTGTTGGGGGTGCTTTGAATGTAATTTTCCTTCTTCTTCGCAGGGAGTTGAACCACGAGGTCTCTTTCAACTCTATGATTCTATGATTGTATCTCTCAGTGTGAGAGAAGCCTCTCTTTGTGAGAGATCACCTCAGTGGGAGAATAGTCCTCATTGTTAATAGGCTTGATTGTGAGATAGGTCTCAGTAAGAGAAGGCCTCATGTGTGAATCTCCAGTGTGAAGGCTGAACTTGATTTGTGTCATGGCCATTTGCCGGGGGTGCTTTGAATGTAATTTTCCTTCTTCTTTGCAGGGAGTTGAACTGGATGGCCCATGAGGTCTCTTCCAACTCTGTGAGTTTATGAATGTATCTCTCAATGTGAGAGAAGCCTCTCTGTGTGAGAGATCACCTCAGTGGGAGAATAGGCCTCATTATTAGTAGGCCTGATTGTGAGGTAGATCTCAGTATGAGAAGGCCTCATGTGTGAAACTCCAGTGTGAAGTTCAGATTTGTGTCATGGCCATTTGTTGGGGGTGCTTTGAATGTAATTTTCCCGCTTCTTCGCAGGGTGTTGAATTGGATGGCCCACGAAGTCTCTTCTAACTCTATGATTCTATGATTGTATCTCTCAGTCTGAGAGATGCCTCTCTGTGTGAGAGATCATTTCAGTGGGAGAATAGGCCTCATTGTTAGTAGGCTTGATTGTGAGGTAGGTCTCAGTAAGAGAAGGCCTCATGTGTGAAACTCCAGTGTGAAGGCTGAACTTGATTTGTGTCATGGCTATTTGCCGGGGGTGCTCTGAATGTAATTTTCCTGCTTCTTCGCAGGGAGTTGAACTGGATGGCCCACGAGGTCTCTTCCAACTCTATGAGTCTATGAATGTATCTCTCAGTGTGAGAGAAGCCTCTCTTTGTGAGAGATCATCTCAGTGGGAGAATAGGCCTCATTGTTAGTAGGCTTGATTGTGAGGTAGGTCTCAGTATGAGAAGGCCTCATGTGTGAAACTCCAGTGTGAAGTTCAGATTTGTGTCATGGCCATTTGTTGGGGGTGCTTTGAATGTAATTTTCCCGCTTCTTCGCAGGGTGTTGAATTGGATGGCCCACGAAGTCTCTTCTAACTCTATGATTCTATGATTGTATCTCTCAGTGTGAGAGATGCCTCTCTGTGTGAGAGATCATTTCAGTGGGAGAATAGGCCTCATCGTTAGTAGGCTTGATTGTGAGGTAGGTCTCAGTAAGAGAAGGCCTCATGTGTGAAACTCCAGTGTTAAGGCGGAATGCAATTTTCCTGCTTTTTCGCAGGGGAGTTGAACTGGATGGCTCACGAGGTCTCTTCCAACTCTATGAGTCTATGATTGTATCTCTCAGTGTGAGAGAAGCCTCTCTGTGTGAGAGATCACCTCAGTGGGAGAATAGGCCTCATTGTTAGTAGGCTTGATTGTGAAGTAGGTCTCAGTATGAGAAGGCCTCATGTGTGAAACTCCAGTGTTAAGGCGGAATGCAATTTTCCTGCTTTTTCGCAGGGAGTTGAACTGGATGGTCCACGAGGTCTCTTCCAACTCTATGATTCTATGATTCTATCTCTGAGGATCTTTTCCAAAAGGTGCCAAAAGTTCAAAAATAAATCTGGAAGCTTCAATGGCTCTTTTAAAGTTTGGATGAAAACCTAAAATCATTTCTTTGTCCTGTTGTGAAAAGCAGGCCCCAGTTTCCATTGCTTGCTTCTCATCCAACCTGTTTTTGGTCTTCAGTAGGAGTTGGAAGAAATGTCATGGGTCTTGGCAGAAGCAGGATTTTCACACGTCTCAAGACTTGTTGGGAGCAAATCCTCCCTTCCTCTCGAGTGTTTGCAAGGCTTAGAAGGTGTTTCTGAGCAATCAATTGCTCATTTTTGAAAAGCAAAATGGAAAAGCTGTGCAGGTAGATGATTGAACTGAACAAAATACACAGAGATGTCTTTTAGTCGACGAGGAAATGAGATAAACCATACAAGGCCGAACGGGGCATAGGGTTACAGCCTGTGTTGGACGGGGTTACACTCCCCCTGAAGACGCAGGTTCGCAGCTTGGGTGTGACCCTGGATTCATCGCTGAGCCTGGAGCCTCAGGTCTCAGCGGTGGCCAGGGGAGCATTTGCACAGCTTCGGCTCGTGCGCCAGCTGCGCCCGTACCTCGGGAAGTCGGACTTGGCCACGGTAGTCCACGCTCTGGTCACATCCCGCATAGATTACTGCAACGCGCTCTACGTGGGGCTGCCCTTGAAGACTGCCCGGAAGCTCCAGATGGTCCAGCGCTCGGCAGCCAGGTTGCTAACAGGAGCAGCTCTCAGGGAGCATACCACTCCTCTGTTGAGCCAGCTCCACTGGCTGCCAATTCCCTACCGGGCACAATTCAAGGTGCTGGCATTAGCCTACAAAGCCCTAAACGGTTCCGGCCCCACCTACCTCTCCGAACGCATCTCCTCCTATGAACCGACACGGACATTAAGATCGTCCGGGGAGGCCCTGCTCTCGGTTCCGCCTGCGTCACAGGCACGGTTGGCGGGAACGAGAGACAGGGCCTTCTCGGTGGTGGCCCCTCGGTTATGGAATGCCCTACCAAGCGACATCAGACAGGCCCCTTCGTTGCTGGCATTTAGGAAGAAGCTCAAAACCTGGCTTTTTGAGCAAGCGTTTGGCTAATCAGCGCAATTGTACACAGAATGACGGTAAACTGAACATAGGAACGGTATAAGGATATGAGACTGGATCTTGGTTGCGATCGAGGCACTGTATGAATGGTTGTGTGTTTGTTATTGGGTATGCTGTGTTTTAATTGTTATTGCTGTGGTAATTAATATTGTGTAAACCGCATTGAGTCACCTATTATAGGTGAGAAACGCGGTATAGAAATAAAGCAAATAAATAAATAAATAAATAAATAAATAATTCAGACTGAAGAGGGAAAATATGTCTGGGAAGGGGAAAAAATATGAAATATAACAGACAAAAGGACAGGAAGACAATGCAGGTGGGATGGAGTCCAAGTAATTGAAGAGGAGGGATTTTCCTGTCCCAAGCTTTCAAGGTTTTATTTATTTATTTAGTATCAAAAGTCTTCCATAAATTAGCATAAAAACGATAAAAATAGAAGGAGCGCAGGTAGCTAAATATCTTTTGACCAAAAAACGGGCAACAGCAATGGCATTGTCTGTAGCCTCCAACAATTCTTCCTCTGTACATGAGGAAGGGCATAGTGGACAAGCATACAGATTACGAGTTGTTTGCTCTGCTCCACAGTTACACAAGGTGTGGGATTCTTTTAGGTTGTGCCATTTTGCCTGGTTGTCTTTTGATCTGCCCACTCCTCTTCTGGGTCTATTCAGGAACTTCCAAGTTGCTCATTCTTGGTTTTCCCCTGGAGGAAGACCCTCCCTCGTGGGGGGCCATCCAGTTGGGATTTCCTGGTTTGGGTGCCCAGGGAGATACCCTTGCTCTTGCTGAGGGGACACCAAGAGGAGCGGTAGCTTTTCCTTGATTTGAGTCTACGGGGTGGAGGTTAGTAGTCATGTAGTTGATGGCTTTCACATTGTTCAACCTTATTTCTCCCACATTTAGCAGCAACTTCCCATCGCACATTGGGGGGGGGGGGGGGGCAATGCCAGTTAGCTTGTAGAGTTTATCAACAGGTGTAGGTTTAAGACATCCTGTGATTATTCTGCATGTTTCATTAAATGCTGTGTTCACTATCTTTGCATGGGCAGACCAATAATAATAATAATAATAATAATCATCATCATCATCTTTATTTATACCCCACCACCATCACCCCGATGGGGACTCGGAGCGGCTTACATGAGGTGAAGCCCAAACAACAAATTACAATAGAGTAAAAGCGAAAACGCAAACCAAAAACGCGAACAATAAACAACAACATCATAATTGCATAAAACATGTGAATATTAGGCTTGGGCGATCAAGAAAAAAATTGGTTCTAAACTCGTTTTGTTTCTAGGGTGTGCTAGCGTTTTGAAATTCTGAGGACTTCCGAAATTTAAGATTTCAAAATTTCGAAATTTCAGAAATTTTGTAAATTACGAATTGATTCGTTAATGGCAGACGCGATTGCGCAATATGCTAAAAAAAACCTCCAAATGAGACGGGGGAACTTCTGAAGCTTCCCTCTCGCTCTGTTGTTGACTGTTGGTGTGATAAAACAAACAACAACTATATTATATTATATTATATTATATTATATTATATTATTATTATATTATTATATTATTATATTATTATATTATTATATTATTATATTATATTGTTGTATATTAAATTATAATATTATTATATTATATTATTGTATATTATATTATTATATATTATATTATATTATAATAATATTATTATATTATATATTATTATAATAATATAATATATATAATATTATAATTTATTATATATATATTATATTATATATAATAATATAATATATATATAGTATATATATAATATAATATAATAATTTATTATATTATATATATTATATTATATTATTATAATATTATTATATTATATTATTGTATATTATATTATTATTATATATTATATTATATTATATATTATTATATTATATATATTATATTATAATATACAATTATAACATAATATAATAATAATATATTAATATAATATATAATATAGTAATATAATATAATATACAATATAATGCACGAGACATACGAAAA
Organism: Anolis sagrei; assembly: GCF_037176765.1. NCBI lineage: Eukaryota > Metazoa > Chordata > Lepidosauria > Squamata > Anolidae > Anolis > Anolis sagrei. The sequence goes on from NC_090029.1 coordinate 6,960,271, forward strand.
TAATAGGGCTGGTCAATTCGTTTCGTTAATTCGTAATTCGTTAAAAAAATCGTTAATTTTTGAATTACGAAACGATTACAAAACTTTTTTTTTAACCTGGAAGTGTTTTTAAATATCAAAACGGCAGGCGCCAAAAATTTTTGTATTTCTGTCCATTTCGGAATTACGTAAGATGGCCGCCTGCCGATGCTTGCTGAGAGGGCGAGCTTTTACTTTTCCTTGGAAGGGAGAGGGGCGAGCGAGAGGGGTGAGCGAGCGGCGAGCGAGAGGGGCGAGCGAGAGGGGCGAGCGAGCGGCGAGCGAGAGGGCCCGCCAGAGTGAGTGCCTGCCTTCCCTCCTTAATAATAATTTTAATTTCTCCTCCCTATTCTACTAAATTAATAATTAAATTTAAAAAATATTGAAAAAATATTGAAAAAAAAAAGGGCGCCATCTTTACAAAATGTTTTGTAAATATTTACGAAATTTCGTAAATACCGAACTTTTTTTTTGGAAAATTTTGTAATTAATTTAAATATCGAAACAAAAAAAAACCCCAATTACAAATCGATTTTAGAAACAAATTTTGGCGTTGTTACCCAGGCCTAGAAAATAATTACAAAATAATTACGAAATAATTACGAAAATTTGAAAAAAATGTTTCAATTCTTAATTACTCCTCACACTATTCCTGCATAGCTCAATATGGGATCGTAAGCTAATTTAAATACGAATCAATAACGAATAACGAAATTAACGAACTGGATCGCCCAAGCCTAGTGAATATATAACAATATAAAATTACAATAACACAATCACAATGACAATGGGTGGGCTATATGTAATGATTAAAAGAAAAACTAATTAAAAGTAATTAAAAACTCAAAAAACAAAACAAAAACAGAGCAGGCATACTCGGCAGTTGAGTAAGACAAGGCTAGGGCGGATGTTGTTACTATTTTTTAAAAAGTTTTCCAGATAAATGATTGAAACATGATCAGATTCTCCCCTTTATCACTTAAAACCTGTCCATTGTTAGAAACAGTCAGTAAAATGCAATGAAAATGCTATCACTTTTTCAGACAGCAGGGAATTTGGCCAGGGTCGGATACCTGCAAAGGAGCGCAGGTGCTTTCACGCCACCCTTGAACAAATCCCTTTTTGGGAAAGCATCCTGTACTGGTTACTCTGTGGCCAAAACCCATCCCAATAAGCAATTAGAGCCTTGGCGAAGGCACTGGAACGGTCTGGAACGGTCTTGCTCGGCAGTCCAGTGTCTGGCAACAATTTTTCCCCTCAATTTATTCCAGCACTACTGGATTTCCCTTGGGTCAGATGTGGTTCACTGGCTTAACGTTAATTAGATCAGGATTGTTTTTGGAGAAAGAAAACACAAAGACTGAGGAGGAGGAGAGGAGATGGAAACACTCAGAAAAGTCGAACCCAGGCATGGGCCAACTTCGGCCCTCCGGGTGTTTTGGACTTCAACTCCCACAATTCCTAACAGCCGGTAGGCTGTTATGAATTGTGGATGTGACGGCACGAGTGGCGCCACCTATATGTAGAACTTTAATTTGCAAAAGTTTAAACTGTGTAACATGCCCCAACGTGTCTGTTTTCTCTGTAAATGTATAGTTGAATTGATTTGTTATTTATAGCTGTCAATCAATGTTGTTTGTACCAGTTGAATTGCTCCCTCAGCTCAATTGTTTGGCCCCACCTCTTCCTAGAGAGCAGGGCAGTGTTTCCTTCTTCATTCTACCATCAGACAGCTTTATAGACTGACGTGAGAAAGACTTGGCTCTAAAGCCCTTGTTTAAGCTATCTCTCATCACCAATTCTCAGGTTTTTACCCTTGAGACTCACACTTCATGCCCAGATCTTCCTGGATGACATTGGGAAGTCTCAAGCGCCTTCAAACCAGTCCTTTGGCACCAGAGGAAGACTTTGTGTCTTCAAATATAGGCCATTTGGACTGGGGTTGTGGATTGCTCCGGCATTCACAGCCATTGAGAAAAGAGGGAACTTGGAAAGCTTCTCAACTGCAAAACTCCTTGGACCCAAGGCTTCAGAGACTGTAACGTATATTTTCTTTATCCCTGTTGAAACATCAAGTTTGTGCCTAAGAAAACTCATTGTGAACAATAAAGACCATTTCGAGTTATCTTTTGTGTCTTAGTCCTTGGGAGTTCCAGTTTCCTAAAGGAGGGCAAGAAGCAATCCCCTGGGGAGAGATATCATGTCCATATATCTTTCACTAAGATCTATAGAGCCCAGGTGCGATGGCACAGTTGGAGTTGAAGTCCAAAACACCAGGAGGGCCGAAGTTGGCCCATGCCTGGGCTAGTAACTCGATTTAAGTTTTGGATTACGTTTTATTGACATTTCTACAATGTATTCCGCATACGAGGGTGGAATGAAAAGTAATGCCTCCACCTTCGTTACTTGGGTTTGGATGGGAATATTTTAATAAATCAAATGCAGAAATAATCCTTAGAATGTGCTCTTTAACTACTACTATTCACTTTTCCACATAATCACCAGACAATTGGATAAATTTCTGGTAATAATGAAGAAGTTTTCTGAAGCCATCACTGAAGAAATTGACACTTTGTTTCTACGACCCATTGTGCACAGATCTTCAATAGCCAAGCAAGGCAATAATGTGATATGCCGATTATGCTTGAAATTTCTCTCTGAGTTATACGATGAGTTATACGAGTTATACGATGATTGTCCTGAATCAATCTGTCAACCTTTTGCTTGTGGTTGTCCTGAATCAATCTGTCAACCTTTTGCTTGTGGTTGCTGTCACAGGACATCCAACTCTTTGTTTGTCACACAAATCAGATGTTCCCACCTCAACATCTTTAAACTTACTCGCCCAACGACGCAAAGTACTCACATCAACACAATCACCATAAACAGCTTGCATTCTCTGATGAATCTCCTTTGGGGTTGTCACCACTTTCTTCACACTTTCACAACACAACCGTTCAATGCTAAGGCTTCCCACCAAAATGGAACTGTAGAGGAGAGTGTACTGAACAAGCAAGTACATGCCACGTACCAGTACTGCTATCTGTTGAGGAGTTACAAAGGTGGAGGCATTACTTTTCATTCAACCCTCCTAAATGCAATCTAGAAAGTGAAACACAACATCCTCATTCAGTTCTTGTGGGTTTTTTCAGGCTATATGGCCATGTTCTAGAGGCATTTCTCCTGACGTTTCGCCTGCATCTATGGCAAGCTTCCTCAGAGGTGAGGAAGCTTGCCATAGATGCAGGCAAAATGTCAGGAGAAATGCCTCTAGAACATGGCCATATAGCCCGAAAAACCCCACAAGAACTGAGTGATTCCGGCCATGAAAGCCTTTGACAATACATTGAACATCCTCATTATTGTTCCCAGTTTAATATTCCTGTTTTTCATTTCTCAGCCTTGTCTGGAGAACAGAAACATCAGGGAGATCCAATGCACCTCGTACAACAACAAACCGTTCATGGGTCGCTTCTACGAATGGGAACCGTTTGCGGAAGGTAAGTTGAGGCAAATTTCCATATTTTTCTTCTGCGGTAGCAATGATTTTCTAATCTTTTGGAATATATTGACTGGCATTCTTTCAGAGAGTTGCCATTTGAGTAGACCCATTCAGTCAATTCAGTGATTGTTGTATAAATAAATCTAATTCCAGGTAATAATAATACACGCACAAAATGCTAGTTGTTTCTTTGTGTACATTTTTCTGCGCAGAATAAGTTCTAAATTGCAATTTTTCATTGGTTCAGGATTCTTTAGGTCAGATTGTCTTGACACTGCAAAAAAACAAAACAAAAACAAAACATGCTTTTCAACATTTTGTGATTGTTTTGGAATACAGTGATTTGGTTCCAGGATTTCCTTTGGATACCAAAACTGGTGAATGCTCAAGTCCTATTATGGATTAATGTGATGCATAAAATATATGATATATGGTTTGAATGGAATTGTATGAAATATCTGTGGTTGGAACCTAATTGGGCTGAAGACACAATTCTAAAATATTGAGGCCTTGGAAAACAACTTCACCCAGGAACTGTAATTAAAACCTGCTAATGAGAACTAAAATGGTTGACCTGCCATAGTAAACTGTGATAAGAACTGTGACAGTGATAATATAAATGTTTACATCTGTCAACATTTACTGACCAAAAACCAATATCTGTTAAGAAGGAAATCAACACAAGGCTCCTTACATTTACCAACTCCAATTAAGAAGAGTCAACATTTGCCAGGAAACTGGGTTGCCAGGATGTTTCAGACTGGAAAAACATATATCGTCGAAGGCTTTCATGGCCGGAATTACTGGGTTGTTGTAGGTTTTTTCGGGCTGTATAGCCATGGTCTAGAGGCATTCTCTCCTGACGTTTCGCCTGCACCTATGGCAAGCATCCTCAGAGGTAGTGAGGTCTGTTGGAACTAGGAAAAAGGGTTAATATATCTGTGGAATGACCAGGGTGGGACAAAGGACTCTTTTCTGCTGGAGCTAGGTGTGAATGTTTCAACTGACCACCTTAATTAGCATACAGTGGGCTGACTGCGCCTGGAGCAAACTTTTGCTGAGAGGTAATTAGATGTCCTTGTTTGTTTCCTCTCTGTTGTTGTGCTGTTGCAATTTTAGAGCTTTTTAATACTGGTAGCCAGATTTTGTTCATTTTCATGGTTTCCTCCTTTCTGTTGAAATTGTCCACATGCTTGTGGATTTCAATGGCTTCTCTGTGTAGTCTGACATGGTGGTTGTGAGAGTGGTCCAGCATTTCTGTGTTCTCAAATAATATGCTGTGTCCAGGTTGGTTCATCAGATGATCTGCTATGGCTGACTTCTCTGGTTGAAGTAGTCTGCAGTGTCTTTCATGTTCCTTGATTCATGTTTGGGCGCTGCGTTTGGTGGTTCCTATATTCATGAAACATTCACACCTAGCTCCAGCAGAAAAGAGTCCTTTGTCCCACCCTGGTCATTCCACAGATATATAAACCCTTTTTCCTAGTTCCAACAGACCTCACTACCTCTGAGGATGTTTGCCATAGATGGAGGTGAAACGTCAGGAGAGAATGCCTCTCGACCATGGCCATACAGCCTGAAAAAATCTACAACAACCCAAAACATATATCATTCATTTACAACTTTGGAACTATACCAGCAAGAAAAATTGCTATATAAGAGACCTTATTACAATCCAAAAAATGTGACAGACAGTGGTGCTGTTCATCTGCCATGCTCTGCTCCCTGGATAGGAGAGAGATGGTGTATGTATTTGGGACTGACAAATTTGCAATGGAAAGCAGAAGTCTGTTCAGTTGCTTCTTTCTCGGGGAAAGGGAAAGAGGAGCCATTTTGGAAGTACTGGAAAACTGGTAGATTTGCAAGGAAGCAGTCTGGCCTAAGAGATGTTCTTCGCCAGGAGACTGGGAGAAATGGAGTGAGGATGAATGGATGTGAATGGATAATGTGAAGGCTGAATAAAAATGAAATTTCCCTTTGTTTGTTTGTTAGCCAGTGTAACTGCAGATTGTTTGTGAATTCAATGTATGGGGTTGAATGAAAAGTAATGCCTCCAGCTTTGTAACTCATCAAGAGATGGCAGTACTGATACGCGGCAGGTACTGGCTTGTTCAGTAGACTCTCCTCTACAGTTCCATTTTGGCGGGCAGCCTTAGGATTGAACGGTTGTGTTGTTCAAGTGCGAAGTACTTGAACAACACAACCTGCACAGATGATTGGTCAATGTGGCTTAAGCAACATGTAGTCATTGAATTCTTGACAGCAGAAGGTGTTACCTCAAAGGAGATTTATCAGAGAATGCAAGCTGTTTACGGTGATTGTGTTGATGTGAGTACTGTTTATGATTATTATGTTGATGTGAGTTTAAAGATGTTGGAGGTGGGACCATCTGCCTTGCGTGACAAAGAGTTGGACGTCCTGTGACAGCAACCACCGAGTTTCACAAGCAAAAGGTTGACAGATTGATTCAGGATGATCATCGTATCACTCAGAGAGAAATTTCAAGCATAATCGGCATTTCACAAGAACATTTGGGTCACATTATTGCTTTAGAATCAAAGAGTTGGAAGAGACCTCATGGGCCATCCAGTCCAACCCCATTCTGCCAAGAAGCAGGTATATTGCATTCAAATCACCCCTGACAAATGGCCATCCAGCCTCTGCTTAAAAGCTTCCAAAGAAGGAGCCTCCACCATACTCCGGGGCAGCGAGTTCCACTGCTGAACGGCTCTCACAGTCAGGAAGTTCTTCCTCAGGTTCAGATGGAATCTCCTCTCTTGTAGTTTGAAGCCATTGTTCCGCGTCCTAGTCTCCAAGGAAGCAGAAAACAAGCTTGCTCCCTCCTCCCTGTGGCTTCCTCTCACATATTTATACATGGCTATCATATCTCCTCTCAGCCTTCTCTTCTTCAGGCTAAACATGCCCAGTTCCCTAAGCCGCTCCTCATAGGGCTTGTTCTCCAGACCCTTGATCATTTTAGTCGCCCTTCTCTGGACACATTCCAGCTTGTCAATATCTCTCTTGAATTGTGGTGCCCAGAATTGGACACAATATTCCAGACGTGGTCTAACCAAAGCAGAATAGAGGGGTAGCATTACTTCCTTAGATCTAGACACTATGCTCCTATTGATGCAGGCCAAAATCCCATTGGCTTTTTTTGCCGCCACATCGCATTGTTGGCTCATGTTTAACTTGTTGTCCATGAGGACTCCAAGATCTTTTTCACATGTACTGCTCTCGAGCCAGGCGTCACCCATTCTGTATCTTTGCATTTCATTTTTCCTGCCAAAGTGGAGTATCTTGCATTTGTCCCTGTTGAACTTCATTTTGTTAGTTTTGGCCCATCTCTCTAATCTGTCAAGATCATTTTGAATTCTGCTCCTGTCCTCTGGACTATTGGCTATCCCTCCCAATTTGGTGTCATCTGCAAACTTGATGATCCTGCCTTCTAGCCCTTCATCTAAGTCATTAATAAAGATGTTGAACAGGACCGGGCCCAGGACGGAACCCTGCGGCACTCCACTTGTCACTTCTTTCCAAGATGAAGAGGAAGCATTAGTGAGCACTCTCTGTGTTCGTCCACTTAACCAATTACAGATCCACCTCACCGTAGTTTTGCCTAGCCCGCTTTGCTTGGCTATCGGAAAATCTGTGTAGAGTGTTGACTTCTTCCATGATGGCTTCAGAAAACTTGTTAATTGTTGGTAGAAATGTATCCAATTGTCTGGTGATTATGTGGAGAAGTGAATAATAGAAGTTAAAGAGCACATTCTAATGATTATTTCTGTGTTTGATTTCTTAAAATATTCCAATCCAAAACCCAAGTAACGAAGGTGGAGGCATTACTTTTCACTCAACCCTCATAGCTACATATAATCTGCATGTCTGTATGTGTAAATCTTTTTCTGATACCCTTTCTCTTAGTGGAAAATTGCAATGAAAAGAATGTATGTTTTAAAGTTATCGAAAAGTGATTCATAACATTGTAGCTTATTACAATGGAGTCTGTTATATAAAATGGTGAGCTAGAGAGAGCCTGAGTCTCACTGTTTCTATAGCCGTGCACTTCAGTTTTTCTGCCAATATATAAGACTAGCTGTGCCCTGCCACGCGTTGCTGTGGCCTATAGTAAAACTTATCAAAGTTGAGGTAGATATCTGGACTATTATGAAAGAGAGGTACCTACCTCTTCCTTCCCCCCCCTTTCCTCCCCCTTTCTCTCCTTTCTTCCTTCTCCACCTCTTTCTTTCTTTCTTTCTTTCTTTCCTTCTTTCACTACTTGGTTTCATCCTTCTCTCTTTCCTTCATTCCCTCCCCCTTTCTTCCTTTGCCTTTCTTCCCTCCCTGTTTGCTTCCTTCTTTTACTTTTTATTTCCTTTTATTTCACCGCCATCATAACAATAACAATAATGCAATGCATTGCCTCTGGGACCTGACACCTCTCCCATTCCCCCTAAAAGGGTCTCATAGGAAGAATAATAGCATCATAATAATCATAGAAACAATAACCTTTACCCGCCACGTGTTTCTCTCCTTCTTTCCCTCCTTCCTTCCTTCCTTCCTTCCTTCCTTCCTTCCTTCCTTCCTTCCTTCCTTCCTTCCTTCCCTCCTTCCCTCCTTCCCTCCCATCTTTCCTTCTCCTCTTCCTTCTCTATCTCTTTCCTTCCTTCCCCCTTTTTCTTTCTCTTCTGGTCTCTTTTCTTTCTTTCTCTCTTTCCTTCTTTCCTTCCCTCCCTCTTTCTCTACATCTTCCCCCTTCCTTCACTCCCTCTTTCCTTCCTTCATTCCCTTTTTTCTTTCCTTCTCTCCTTCTTTCCTTCCCCCTTTTTCTTTCTCTTCTGGTCTCTTTTCTTCCTTCTCTCTTTCCTTCTTTCCTTCCCTCCCTCTTTCTCTACATCTTCCCCCTTCCTTCACTCCCTCTTTCCTTCCTTCATTCCCTTTTTTCTTTCCTTCTCTCCTTCCTTCCTTCCCCCTTTTTCTTTCCCTCCCTCTGTCTCTCATTTCTTCCTTCTCTACCTCTTTCCTTCCTTCCTTCCCCCTTTTTCTTTCTCTTCTGCTGTCTCTCTTTTCTTTCCTTCCATCTTTCCTTTTCTTTCCTTTTCTTCTTCCTTCTTTCTCTAACTTTCCTTCCTTCCCCCTTTTCTTTATCTCCCTTTCTCTTTCTTCCTTCTTTCCTTCCTTCCTGTCTTTCCTGGATTTTGACAGGGCGGGAAGGGGCGGGGTGGGGTTTGGAGAATGCGTGACGTAAAAGGAGGTAAGATTGGGGCAGGCGAGTGATGGAGTGTGAGGTTGTGTGTTTGTGCGGCAGCGGGGGGAGTGATGGAGCGTGGGGTTGCGTGTGTGTGCGGCAGCGGGGGGGAGTGGGGTTGCGCGTGTGTGTGTGGCGGTGGGGGGAGTGATGGAGTGTGGGGTTGTGTGTGTGCGTGCGGCAGGGGGTGTGTGTGTGGGAAGCGGCTCGGCGGGGCTTGGAGTGGGCATGGCTTCCGTAGAGGGAACTGTGTGTGCGCGCCAGGGAACTTGCGGCTGGGCACCAATGCGCATGCTCAGTTGTTTTGCCGTTTTGTGAGTGTGTTGTTGTGTTGTTTTTCATTTTGAGTAGATATGTTTGTACCTTATGGGTTGTGTTATGGGCATGGGAATTTTGGTTAAGTTTCGTTGGGTTTTTTTTTGAGTTTTGTTGTTTTGCCGTTTTGTGAGTGTGTTGTTGTGTTGTTTTTTCATTTTGAGTAGATATGTTTGTACCTTGTGGGTTGTGTTATGGGCATGGCAATTTTGGTTAAGTTTCGTTGGTTTTTTTTGGGTTTTGTTGTTTTGCTGTTTTGTGAGTGTGTTGTGTTTTTTTCATTTTGAGTAGATATGTTTGTACCTTGTGGGTTGTGTTATGGGCATGGCAATTTTGGTTAAGTTTCGTTGGGGTTTTTTGAGTTTTGTTGTTTTGCCGTTTTGTGAGTGTGTTGTTGTGTTGTTTTTCATTTTGAGTAGATATGTTTGTACCTTGTGGGTTGTGTTATGGGCATGGCAATTTTGGTTAAGTTTCGTTGGGGTTTTTTGAGTTTTGTTGTTTTGCCGTTTTGTGAGTGTGTTGTTGTGTTGTTTTTCATTTTGAGTAGATATGTTTGTACCTTGTGGGTTGTGTTATGGGCATGGCAATTTTGGTTAAGTTTCGTTGGGGTTTTTTGGGTTTTGTTGTTTTGCCGTTTTGTGAGTGTGTTGTTGTGTTGTTTTTCATTTTGAGTAGATATGTTTGTACCTTGTGGGTTGTGTTATGGGCATGGCAATTTTGGTTAAGTTTCGTTGGGGTTTTTTGAGTTTTGTTGTTTTGCCGTTTTGTGAGTGTGTTGTTGTGTTGTTTTTCATTTTGAGTAGATATGTTTGTACCTTGTGGATTGTGTTATGGGCATGGCAATTTTGGTTAAGTTTCGTTGGGGTTTTTTGAGTTTTGTTGTTTTGCCGTTTTGTGAGTGTGTTGTTGTGTTGTTTTTCATTTTGAGTAGATATGTTTGTACCTTGTGGGTTGTGTTATGGGCATGGCAATTTTGGTACAGTTTCGTTGGGGGGTTGTGGAGTTTTGCTGTCCGGTTGAACCAACCTAACAGATTTATATATATAGATAACACCATTATCTTTGCTAAAATTAATTTATTTGTTTGGTAATTTATTGAGCCTCCTTCACAATAACAATCTTGGATTGAACCTTCCAAGTTCTAGCTGAATCGCATAGTGGATTTCATTGAAAAACTCATTGCTGCGTGGTTTGTCCGGGAGAGATTTAATTAAAAGACTAGCGGTCCCCTGGCACACATTGCTGTGGCCCAGTCTGGTGATCTGGAAAATAAAGTAATGAGAAAGTGTTGGTTTCCAATATATGTCATGTCTTTCTGCTTGTGGGTAAACAGTATTTCTTGCTGTTTCTTTGCCAGTGTTGATGTGGAGAGTGTCTGGTTTGCCCAATCAGGAACATGCAACATATAATTTTCCTTCTTTAGGGGTCCCTTTCAAATCTGTGATAGAATTGGGCCAAACTTGGCACACAGAACTCCCATGACCGACAGAATATACGGGAAGGGTTAGGTGGGCATTGACCTTGAGTGTTGGAGTTGTAGTTCACCTACATCCAGAGAGCACTGTGGGCTCAAACAATGATGGATCTGGATCAAACTTGGCACGGATACTCAATATGCCCAAATGTGAACACTGATGGGGTTTGGGGAAAATAGACTTTGACATTTGGGAGTTGTAGATACTGGGATTTATAGTTCACCTACAATCAAGGAGCGTTCTGAGCTCCACCAATGATAGAATTGGGCCAAACTTCTCACACAGAATCCCCATGACCAACAGAAAATACTGTGTTTTCTGATGGTCTTTGACGACCCCTATGACACCCCTTTGCGACCCCCTCAGGGGTCCCGACCACCAGGTTGAGAAACACTGCAATAGTACAAAAATACATTAAAATACAATTATACAACTTACAAAAGGTCGGTTCGTCAGACTAAATCATAAATTCACCGCCATCTGCCCGTGTGGTCAGCAGTTATTGACTCTGTCATCATTCTGCAAATGCAGTATTCCAAAGCAATGTTTTTACCAGCTTTCTACAAGTCAGAAGGGAAGGGGCAGGTCTAATCTCCATCAGGAGGGAGTTCCAGAGCCGAGGGGCCACCACCGAGAAGGCCCTGTCCCTCATTCCCACCAATCGCGATTGCGAAGGAGGTGGGACCGAGAGCAGGGCCCCTCCAGAAGATCTTAATAATCTTGATGGTTCATAGGGGAGAATCCGTTTGGACAGGTAAATTGGGCCGGAGTCATTTATTGCTGGGATTTATAGTTCACCTACATTCATAGAATCATAGAATCAAAGAGTTGGAAGAGACCTCATGGGCCATCCAGTCCAACCCCATTCTGCCAAGAAGCAGGAATATTGCATTCAAATCACCCCTGACAAATGGCCATCCAGCCTCTGCTTAAAAGCTTCCAAAGAAGGAGCCTCCACCACACTCCGGGGCAGAGAGTTCCACTGCTGAACGGCTCTCACAGTCAGGAAGTTCTTCCTAATGTTCAGATGGAATCTCCTCTCTTGTAGTTTGAAGCCATTGTTCCGCGTCCTAGTCTCCAAGGAAGCAGAAAACAAGCTTGCTCCCTCCTCCCTGTGGCTTCCTCTCACATATTTATACATGGCTATCATATCTCCTCTCAGCCTTCTCTTCTTCAGGCTAAACATGCCCAGTTCCCTAAGCCGCTCCTCATAGGGCTTGTTCTCCAGACCCTTGATCATTTTAGTCGCCCTCCTCTGGACACATTCCAGCTTGTCAATATCTCTCTTGAATTGTGATGCCCAGAATTGGACACAATATTCCAGATGTGGTCTAACCAAAGCAGAATAGAGGGGTAGCATTACTTCCTTAGATCTAGACACTATGCTCCTATTGATGCAGGCCAAAATCCCATTGGCTTTTTTTGCCGCCACATCACATTGTTGGCTCATGTTTAACTTGTTGTCCACGAGGACTCCAAGATCTTTTTCACACGTACTGCTCTCGAGCCAGGCGTCCCCCATTCTGTATCTTTGCATTTCATTTTTTCTGCCAAAGTGGAGTATCTTGCATTTGTCACTGTTGAACTTCATTTTGTTAGTTTTGGCCCATCTCTCTAATCTGTCAAGATCGTTTTGAATTCTGCTCCTGTCCTCTGGACTATTGGCTATCCCTCCCAATTTGGTGTCGTCTGCAAACTTGATGAACGCTTCAAAGAGTGTTCTGAACTCTACTGATGATAGAATTGGGCTAAACTTCCCACACAGAACCCCCACGACCAACAGAAAATGCTGTGTTTTCTGTGGTCTTTGGCGACCCCTCTGACACGACCCCCCCAGGGGTCCCGACCCCAGGTTAAGAAAGCTGGGCTATACTCACAGCTCAAAACAGTGTGGGTCACAAAAGAGCAGACGAAGAGAGAGGCTCCTCTAAGCAAGAGTCTGCACTGGAACAGTGTACTGAACACACCAACCGCTTGGCTGAACAAGATGGCCCCGGGGACCCTTCGTCTCGGCCGTGCGGTAATTACACGGCGAGGCTAATTGGTTCCATACTGAGCCTTGTTCCTGCCGCTGCTACTCCTGTGAGCAAGAACCGTGCGTGCGTGCTACTTTGGAGACCTCCTCCTTCCCACAATTCACCAGCGATGACTCACGCTCGACGGTGCCAGCGGAGAATGCTCATGGGCTTCGGCATGGAACGACTACCATTTCTCTTTTGCTCTCCTGAACAACACCGTCCTTTGTAGGAAGGCTTGGATTTTACACCTCCTGTTTGCCTTGGAAACTCTTGGAAGGGCACCTCGCCCGTGATTTACGGCCAGGCCTTAATGATGGAGTTAGGAATAATTTTACCACCTTCTTTTAAAAAAATATAAATCAGTGCATGTGCCTACATTACAGTGTTCTGTTTAATTCCTCCCTTGTTTGCCAGGGTTCAGCTGCAGATAGAAACCATGTATTACCTGCCGTTGCTCCAACACAAACGCCTGTCTTTTTCAAAAAGTCCCTATTTAAGGAAATATGAACCCAATCAATTTAGAATCCATAATGCAGAATAGGAGTTTATATTGGAACAGGGGAACCTTAATGTTGGTGAAAGATGGAGAGAGAAGTTGGGCCTTTGAAAAATGATGGGTTTGTAATGTTGGAGCTGAAAATCTATGCAGCATGGAAGGGAGCTGATAGCAGAACAAGTTATATGTATTGTTGATGGCTTTCATGGCTGGAATCACTGGTTGTTGTAGGTTTTTTGGGCTATATGGCCATGCTCTAGAACAGTGGTTCTCAACCTTCTTAATGCCGCTGATGTCAAGTGTGAAGATCCCTTACCTTGCCAGTCTGGGTGGCAGGGCCTAGGGGAGACAGGCTAGTTGATTTCAGCTTGGAAGGCCTGGCAGAGGGCAGCAGGAGCCATCTTAGTTTAGGGAAAACTCCATTTCAGAGAGGGGGAGTGGCCTAGGCCTGAGCCAGCCTTAGAGCAGCCAGGATTGGTTTGTTAAAGGGGGGGGGGGCGGAGTTGGACTGTTTGGAGGGAAAGAAAGAAGCTGTTTTTACTTAGTTGGTCTGTTTGATGTTAGAGTTAGAGCAGGATTACAGAATTAGGAGTTCGTGATTAGAATAGGCAGTTTGCCTGAAGTTTGCCAGCCAAGTGAGCTGTGGCAAACTGGGTACAGCTATTTAGGGAAGAAATAGCTGGGTTTTGTAATTTGTAACAAAGAAAGAACCATTCTCATGCAACCGTTACGCTTACCAGAACAAGAACATTTTATCTGTAACAGCCAAGCTTATTACACTGCATTCACTTCATTCTGTACTATATTTAAATAAACTTTCCTTGTTTTTTTTGGAACTTTAAGCCTGAGTCCGGTGTACATTTGTGGATTTAGTCCCTTCTCCTTTTCAACCTCACCTGCTTTCCTTTAAATAAGAAAATAAGAACACACAGTACTTTGGTGGTCTAGAAAGCCTTTTAATAGTTTAACCAGCTAGAGGGTTCCTGTTCATTTAGTTTATGGTGGCAGCGAAGGTTTTAAATAGAGAGACATCCCCTCAAACGTTATATAGGTGCCAGTGAAGTCTTTATAGAGTGGTGTAAATTCTTTATTAAAGGAGGGACAGTTGGTGGGATTGATCGTATTGCCATCTGCGTAGCTATTATATCAAGCACCCCCCCCCCCCCCCAAATAAGGGATAGTGACATAGTTCTGCAAAGTGCAAGGGCACCAGACTACACAACAAGGGTTAAGTCTTGGTCACATTGCCAAGGCACTAATAACAAGGACCCCACAAGGCTTTTGGGAAATGGCTGGATCTTGGGACTTCTGCCCTTTGCGGGAGCTGTAGTTTCCCAGGACCGAGTGATGGACTTTGGTGCTCTTTTCAACTCAGTGCCCATCTGCTGATTCCAGCCTGAAACCATGACTCTCTGCTGCGTGGACTGGACTGTTTGCCACCACCCTGGCCATGAACTTTCTGTCAATGCTTGATTTGAACTGCTAACAACCTCCGTTTCCACACGCCCTTCCTAAGAGCATGGGATTTCTAGTTTGTGTTGTAATAAAGATCAAATATTGTAATAAAACTTATTGGGATATGGGCTGGGGATGGGGCTTCCCTTATGAACTTTGTATAAGAAAATATTGTATGAAATGTAATATGCTTCCCACTTTCCCTTTGACTTTTGCCCTACAAAAAGTGACCAGGAACTGTTGAAATGCTTGAGGGAAAATCTCTGCTTCCCTCGAAACTCATCTCTGATTGACTTATCTGCATGGAACAATAGCTGTTGATTCCTTCATCTCGCCCTCTGAGCTTGACTAGCGAGAATGAGGAAGTTTACAGAAGCCTAGGAAAAAAGAATGATTAAATTTACAAAAGACAGCGTTGATCCCCTTTGAGGTCCACTGTCTAAATCCAGCCGTTTCTTCCCCCAAAACCATTTCCAACAGGAAAACCTTTGTTTACAGCGGTCACACCTTGACGGCCAAGACAAAACCTCGCATTCCATTCTGGCTGGCAATCTGTAATCCCATCATTCCCCATTTGCCCGCCTGGCTTGCTTCTGATTCGTCCATCCTCAAAAAAGCAAGGAAAGCCTGCTGATTGGCCCTCCAGAGGCAGAGGGCGGGCAGGACATTTGAAATGTTTTCCTTTGTATTTTGTCTATAAATATGCTTGTAAAATGCCTAGCAGTATGCTTGTGGTGGAATGATTCTTGCAATGCATCCGATATCAGCTGAATCGCAAATAAACGCCTCGGTCGCTTGAAAAACCTTCTTCCACTTTGGTGAGGTTTTATTATTTTTAATACTTTAATCCTTTGAGATTGGCTTCGCTGGCCTCCCCAAGGTATCCAGGACCCTTTTGGTGCGGTCCTCGGGTTCTCCTCTCTTGAGGGGACCCTGCTAAAAGTAGCTCGATATCACCGCGACCCCTTAGTACAGGTTCTCACGTTGTGGTGACTCCCAACCATAACGTTATTTTCGTTGCTACTTCTTTAATTTTGCTGCTGTTATGAATAGTAATGTAAATATCTGATATGCACGATGTATTTTCATTCACTGGACCAAATTTGGCACAAATACCTGATACGCCCAAATTTGAATACTGGTGGGGTTGGAGGGGATTGATTTTGTCATTTGGGAATGTTGGAGTTGCTGGGGTTTATAGTTCACCTAAAATCAAAGAGACTGTTGAACTTCCACCAATGATGGAATTGAATGAAACTTGGCACACAGAATTCCCATGGCCAAGAGAAATACTGGGAGAGTGTGGTGGACACTAACCTTGCGTTTTTGGAGTTGTAGTTCACCTATATACATAGAACAATGTGGACTCAAACAGTGATGGATCTGGATCAAACTCGGCACAGATAATCAATATGCCCAAATGTGAAAATTGGTAGAGTTTTGAGAAAATAGACCTTGCCATTTGGGAGTTGTAGTTGCTGGGATTCATAGTTCACCCACAATGAAATAGCATTCTGAACCCCACCAATGATAGAATTGGACCAAATTTCCCACGCAGAACACCCATGACAAGGAGAAAATACTATGTTTTCTGATGGTCTTTGGTGACCCCTCTGACACCCCCTCACGACCACCACAGGAGTCCCGACCCCCAGGTTGAGAACCACTGCTCTAGAAGCATCCTCTCCTTGTGAGGTCGCTGAGGATGCTTGCCATAGATGCAGGTGAAACATAAGAAGAGAATGCTTCCAGAACATGGCCATATAGCCCGAAAAACCTACAACAACCCAGAACAAGTTATATTTTGAGTTGACTCTTCTAGTGTCTAGATTTTCAGCTACTTTAAAATGTCTTTGTTTCTTTCTCCCTGCTTCCCACTGTGCTGGTACAGCTGTAACAGGAGCTCCAATTTTATTTGCTTTGTATTAAATGTTTGCTTGCAGCCCTGGGTTTCAGGGACTCTGCAGAAAGGTGGCTTCCTTTGGTTGCAGTCATAGGGCAAGTCACCTGTCCATCATCATTAACATTTTGGTCCCGCCCCTTGCTCAGGGCAATTGGGAAGGGAAGGGAGCCATTTTTTAGTTAGTCTCAGTAAGGAAAGCTAATGTAGAGGACGTGGGCAAGCTTCCCCTGTACAAAAGCTTCAACCTTTAAGACCTTCCGGGAGAGAACAGTCTTAAGAGTCTCCAAAGATTTCCAGGGAAACAGCCCTAAAGACCAAAGAACTCCAGCCCCCCAAAAATGAGGTAAAATATACAACAACACGAGCACGACATGCTGGAAGTGTAGGAAGAAAGAAGGCTCTTTCTTCCACATTTGGTGGAGCTGTGAGAAAGCGAAGGATTATTGGAGAAAAATACAAAAAGAAATACAAAGCATGTTAAAATTAAAAATACCAATGAAACCGGAGATATTTTTATTAGGAATGTATGACAAGAATTTGGAAAAAGATAAAGACAAAATACTATTCCTAGCACTGACAGCTGCAAGAAGAAACGCCGGAAGAAGATGATTGGATTATAAAAATACTAGAAATTAGTAACCTAGACAGACTTACCTTTCTATTACTGAAAAACAAGGAAACGGACTGGCGAGAAGTCTCTGAATACTTTAGAAAAAAGAAAAAAGAGACACTGATCTGAAAAAGACAAATAAAGACTGAAACTCAAAAAATTAGGGAAAGAAAAGAAGAACTTAAAGTAATTAAGAGACTTCATAGACAATACTAAACAGAAGATTTTCAGAAGACACCAGGAGGTCAAAACCCTTCATCTATTCGATTTTCCGTGTTTTTACTTTTTGTTTTGGCTTCTCCTTTTTTCCCCCCTTTCTTTTCCTTCTTTTTTTCCCCCTCTTCTTTTTTCTTCTCTCTAACTTTTTTCTTTTGGAAACCTTTAATATAGTTGTATATTTTAAGAAAATTCTAATAAAGATTTTTTTAAAAAAACAACAACAAAAAGACCAAAGAACTCCAGCTGGAGAACATCTAAGCCTTTACTGGTAGGTCCACTCGGCATTCGAGAAGCAGTTCGACCTGGTAGCGGAGCCCACATCAGTAAGGGTTAGATTACAGCCAGCCTGGGAGAAGTTAAAAAGGGGACTTTCCTTTAAAGTAAAAAAGAAGTTATTGAAGACAGTTGCCTGTCCTTCGTGGGCAAGATTAGGAAGTCACCAGTTGCAATAAAGCTTGGAAGCATTTGTTTAGCTTTATTGAAGACAAGAGAAGTTTCTGTTTGATTGTTCATTAATAAAGGACTTTGTTATACTTCACAAGCCATCTAAAGATCATTTGTGGTGGAAAACCTCTGAGAACTTCTCCTTGGGCTTTATATTAAATGTTTGATTGCAGTCCTAGGTTTCAGGGACTCTGCAGATAAGTGGCTTCTTTTGGTTGCAGTCATAGGGCAAGTCACCTATCCATAATCGTTAAGTTTTGGTTCTGCCCATTGCTCAGGGCAATTGGGAAGGGAAGGGAGCCATTTTTTAGTTAGTCTCAGCAAGGAAAACTAATGTATAGGACGTGTGCAAGCTTCCCCTGTACAAAAGCTTCAATCTTTAAGAATTTCCAGGAAAACAGCCCTAAAGACCAAAGAACTCCAGCTGGAGAACATCTAAGCCTTTACTGGTAGGTCCATTCAGTGTCCGAGAAGCAGTTCGACCCGGTAGCGGAGCCCACATCTGTAAGGGTTAGATTACCATCAGCCTGGGAGAATATTAAATCCAAAATAAAAGCTTAACTTGAACCAGAAACAAAAGAACTTAGGCTTCTCACTTTAACATAGTGTTGCCTGAACTGACTTTAAGGTAAACAACTTGTTGTCTAATAGGCACCCATCATTCCATTTTCTGTGAATTTTTTAAAGGAAAATCCCCTGTTTAACTTTTCATTCACAACTTTCCCAATCATTTCTCTGAAGAATGCAATCTGTTTTCTGCTCTAATTTCCACCACAAATTGCCTGTCCTTCGTGGGCAAGATTAGGAATTCACCAGTTGCCTAAAAGCTTGGAATCATTTGCTTAACTTTACTGAAGACAAGAGAAGTTTCTGTTTGATTGTTCATTAATAAAATACTCTTCACAGGCCATCCAAAGACTATTCGTGGTGAAAACCCTCTGAGAACTTCTCTTTAGGCCCCCTGACTTCCCCTGACTTCCTGCTGGGCAAAGGTTGCACGTCCTGTTCTAAAGGAAATTCTTTACAGGCCCAGCGCGTGACAGAACACCACTTTTCTTCTTTGTCTACAACTTATTTCCTTTGCTGCAAATAAAATGCAAAGTGCAAAAGTCGTTCAAAAGTGGAGGGTGGAATTTTGTCCTTCCCAGTTGGCTTAGGCAAAAGCAAACAGATGTTTTTTTCTCAAGAATAATTTTGGCCATCTTGACTGCACTATGATGTTACTCAGCTGCATGGGTTCTGGTTTTTCATCTGCAAAATGTTAGAGGCTATGAAATATGTGGCTGTAGTTTGGAACACTTGGACATTGAACAATGAACTATTTACTCACTCCTTGTAAAATATCTGTTATAGATCAGCCAGAGGTGGCAGAGGCGGATGGTTTAACTGATGATTAACCATCAGTTAATCAGGCTCCTTCTTTGGCAGCTTTTAAGCAGATGCTGGATGGCCATCTGTTGGTGCTTTGAATGCGATTTTCCTGCTTCTTGGCAGAATGGGGTTGGACTGGATCGGCCCACGAGGTCTTTTCCAACTTTGATTCTATGATTTAGAGAGGATTGTGAGCTTTCCTGTGGCACAAAGTGATGGGTTCTCAAGTCTGGGAAATTGAAGTCTGGAAAATGATGGTTCTCTCTGAGAGGAAAACTGGCTCAGAAAGTGCATGGACTCAAGGGCAGTCGGGGAGTCAGAAGTAGCAACAGCAGATAAGGAATTGAGTGAAGAGCTGAGTGATAAGGAGAGTTCTCATGGGAATCCACCTGTAGCTACGGAAATCAACAAAAGTCTTCATTTACAAATTAGGGCCGAAAATAGATTGCATCTTTCAGAGAGATCATTGGGAAAGTTGCAAAGGAAATTCATGGAAAATGGAATGCTTTCATGAGTGTCTATTAAATAACAATTTTACCTTAAAGTCAGTTCAGGCAACACTGTTAAAGTGAGAAGCTAAGCCTGCATTCTCTTGTTCCTGGTTCAAGTCAAGTTTTGATTTTGGATTTAATATTCTGGAACTTTTCTATGTTCCTGTTAATGTACTCCTGTTTAAGTTTTATTAGTTATACCTTCTTGATTGTAAACTTATGCTGTATCTCTGATTTCTGGCTTTTGCGAGACTTTGTCATCTCTGGAACTTTATGAGATATTTGGATTATTGCTTGGTTATCATCTGTTGATAAACCTTTTTGGATTATATATCTTCCTTTCTTATTCCTGATTTTTACATGCTTTTTATATGTTTTTACAATATTCCTGGACTCTTGTGTGGTGCAGTGGTCATAGGTGTTCCAGACCTGGAGTACAACAATATCCAAAACTTAGAACCTTGGGGCAGCTGTCACATTTTAGAGTCATTTTCTACTGGCCATAAAATGAGGAAAGAAGGTGAGAAGAACACAATAGTGGCAGCCATTTTTTTTAAAAAAAATAAAGGCTTACTGCATTAGCCTCTCTGCAGAAAGATTTATGGTGGCCATTTTTAATAGGGGCAGCAGAGAGGCTTTTTACAGTTGCGTCTTGCCACCTCAAGCACCCAAAATGGCCAGAGCTTTGCAGATTCCTCCACTTTACCATTGGATGTCACTTTGGTGGAGGAAAGAAGTGAGGAGGGAGGGAAGGCTGCTATTATTTCTCCAGTGTGATCAAAGGAAGGTAACAGAATGGGAGCCATTCTAGCATTCATTCATATAAGTTAACCCAGATTTGTTTGCCATTTTTAACCAATTTATACACAGGTTCTGTGCTGGTACGGCTGTACCAGGAGCTCCAACTTTATTTGCTTTGTATTAAATGTTTGCTTGCAGTCCAAGGTTTCAAGGAGTCTACAGAAGGGTGGCTTCCTCTGGTTGCAGTCGTAAGGCAAGCCACCTGTCCATCATCATTAAGTTTTGGTTCCACACCTTGTTCACGGCAATTGGGAAGGGAAGGGAGCCATTTTTTAGTTAGTCTCAGTAAGGAAAGCTAATGTAAGGGACGTGTTCAAGCTTCTCCTGTACAAAAGCCTCAACCCTTAAGACTTTCCGGGGAGAACAGTCTTAAGAGCATCCAAAGACCTCCAAAGATTTCCAGGGAAACAGCCCTAAAGCTTTGAGGAATTTCAGAGGGTAAACAGTTTGGAAGACCAAAGAACTCCAGCTGGAGAATCTACTGGTCTTACTGGTAGGTCCACTCGGTGCTCGAGACGCAGTTTGACCCGGTAGTGGAGCCCACATCAGTAAGACTTAGATTACAGTCAGCCTGGGAGAAGTTAAAAAGGGTTTTTCCTACAGAGAAAGTTTAGTTAATCAAAGTCAGGTGCCAGTCCATTGATGACTAGACTGAGAAAGCCTTGAAGTGTTGTTTGAACCATTGAAGATTTGTTGTTTGTTCCATAATAAAGACTTTGTTGCATTATCAAAGACTCTAAAGACCATCACTTCTGGAAAATCCCTGAGAACTTCTCTTTGGGGCCCCCTGGCTTCTTGCTTGGCCAGCACGTTAAAATAGGATGTGCTTGGTTGCACGTCCTATTTTAAAGGAAATTCTTTACAGGCATGATCATCAAGTTTGCAGATGACACCAAATTGGGAGGGATAGCCAATACTCCAGAGGACAGGAGCAGGATTCAAAACGATCTTGACAGATTAGAGAGATGGGCCAAAACTAACAAAATGAAGTTCAACAGGGACAAATGCAAGATACTCCACTTAGGCAGGAAAAACGAAATGCAAAGATACAAAATGGGGGACGCCTGGCTCGAGAGCAGTACGTGTGAAAAAAATCTTGGAGTCCTCGTGGACAGCAAGTTAAACACGAGCCAACAATGTGATGTGGCGGCAAAAAAAGCCAATGAGATTTTGGCCTGCATCAATAGGAGCATAGTGTCTAGATCTAGGGAAGTAATGCTACCCCTCTATTCCGCTTTGGTTAGACCACATGTGGTATATTATGTCCAATTCTGGGCACCACAATTCAAGAGAGATATTGACAAGCTGGAATGTGTCCAGAGGAGGGTGACTAAAATGATCAAGGGTCTGGAGAACAAGCCCTATGAGGAGCGGCTTTAGCAGCTGGGCATATTTAGCCTGAAGAAGAGAAGGCTGAGAGGAGATATGATAGCCATGTATAAATATGTGAGAGGAAGCCACAGAGAGGAGGGAGCAAGCTTGTTTTCTGCTTCCCTGGAGCTAGGACATGAAACAATGGCTTCAAACTACAAGAGAGGAGATTCCATCTGAACATGAGGAAGAACTTCCTGACTGTGAGAGCCGTTCAGCAGTGGAACTCTCTGCCCCAGAGTGTGGTGGAGGCTCCTTCTTTGCAAGCTTTTGAACAGAGGCTGTATGGCCATCTGTCAGGAGTGCTTTGAATGCAACATTCCTGCTTCTTGGCGGAATGGGGGTTGGACTAGATGGCCCATGAGGTCTCTTCCAACTCTTTGATTCTATGATTCTATGATTCTACAGGCCCAGCATGCGACAGAACAAGTTCAATACCCAAAGAAACCTTTGGGAAAATGTGTGAGGTTCTTTTTTCTATGAAAGGTGAATAGAAGTCTTTTTCTTTTCAGCAGCGAGGTGCAAGAACAAAGTGGGTCTCTTGGGGTTTATCATGGAAGAAAGTTGAGCCAAGCAACAAATAGCAAACTCTTGTGCTAAAGTGTAGTCCTTTCCCTTTTAAATCTGCTCATAAATTAGGTTGTTTTAGTTATAGGTGAAAAAGACCTAGCTCAGGAGAAAGTGTAGAAGGGACCCAAGGCAAAAGCTTGTTCCCCGGACTGTCAATTTGAATATGTGCCCCGCTCACACTAACATAACACAGAGAACAACCCGCATAGTGTACTTCCCAGAATTGCATTCTTTCCTCCTTCATTACTAATTTTTAGTTCAAGTTTGGTTAGTAGCAAATGTCTTTTTTTCCCATTTTAATTTAAAAAAGAGTGCGTTTAAGACATTTACATTTTTCTCTCTCTATTTTATTTATCGTGTCATCAGCAACCAGACATTTGTATTACATTTTTAACAAAAACTAAGAAACAAACACAGAATTTGCAAGCTTGGTAGTTGGTTAAATGTCCTTTGACCAGTATCTGGCCACTTGGAGTGCCTCTGGTGTTGCCGCAAGAAGGTCCTCCCTTGTGCATGTGGCAGGGCTCAGGTTGCATTGCAGCAGGTGGTCAGTGGTTTGCTCTTCTCCACACTCGCATGTCGAGGATTCCACTTTGTAGCCCCATTTCTTGAGGTTGGCTCTGCATCTCGTGATGCCAGAGCGCAGTCTGTTCAGCGCCTTCCACGTTGCCCAGTCTTCTGTGTGCCCAGGGGGGAGTCTCTCATTTGGTATCATCCATTGGTGAGGTTCTGGGTTTGAGCCTGCCACTTTTGGACTCTCGCTTGCTGGGGTGTTCCAGCGAGTGTCTCTGTAGATCTTAGAAAACTATTTCTTGATTTAAGTCGTTGACGTGCTGGCTGATACCCAAACAAGGGATGAGCTGGAGATGTCTCTGCCTTGGTCCTTTCACTATTGGCTGCTACTTCCCAGCGGATGTCAGGTGGTGCGATACCGGCTAGACAGTGTAATTTCTCCAGTGCTGTATTGCACAGGCACCCCATGATAATGTGGCATGTCTCATTAAGAGCCACATCCACTGTTTTAGCGTGGTGAGATGTGTTCCACACCGGGCATGCATACTCAGCAGCAGAGTAGCACAGCGCAAGGGCAGATGCCTTCACTGTGTGACAGGGAGGGTGAAGGAAGGAGAAATGAGGAACAGATAAGAGCAACGTCTTTCCTGATAAGTTTTGTAAAGTATTGTTGAAGGCTTTCATGGCCGAAATCACTGGGTTGTTGTAGGTTTTTTCTGGCTATATGGCCATGTTCTAGAGGCATTCTCTCCTGATGTTTCTCCTGCATCTATGGCAAGCATCCTCAGAGGTAGTGAGGTCTGTTGGAACTAGGAAAAGGGGTTTATATATCTGTGGAATGACCAGGGTGAGACAAAGGACTCTTGTCTGCTGGAGCTAGGTGTGAATGTTTCAACTGACCACCTTGATTAGCATACAATGGCCTGACTGTGCATGGAGCAAACTTTTGATGAGAGGTGATGAGATGTCCTTGTTTGTTTCCTCTCTGTTGTGCTGTTGCAATTTTAGAGTTTTTTAAATACTGGTAGCCAGATTTTGTTCATTTTCATGGTTTCCTCCTTTCTGTTGAAATTGTCTACATGCTTCTTGGAAAGATGCTTCTCCGAACGCATCTCCTCCTATGAACCGACTAGGACATTAAGATCACCTGGGGAGGCCCTGCTCTCGGTCCCGCCCGCATCACAGGCGCGGTTGGCGGGGACGAGAGACAGGGCCTTCTCGGTGGTGGCCCCCCGGCTGTGGAACGCCCTACCTGTGGACATCAGACAGGCCCCCTCACTGCTGGCATTCCGGAGGAAGGTCAAGACCTGGCTTTATGAACAAGCGTTTGGCTAATTGTGCAATGAAACACAGTAAGATGGTACAATCGAACACAGGAATTGGTATAAAGGATTATGATTGCGGATTCTGATTTTGATTTGTTTGCTGAGGCGCACGTTTATGTTAATGATTGCTTGATTTGATATGTTTTGTATAATGTGTTTTAACTGCTTTTTGATGTTGTTGTGTTAACTTTTACTATGTAAACCGCCTTGAGTCGCCTTTTTTGGCTGAGAAAGGCGGTATAGAAGTAAAGCAAATAAATAAATAAATAATAAATAAAGAAGTGATGAGTGGAGTGCCGCCGGGTTCCGTCCTGGGCCCGGTCCTGTTCAACATCTTTATTAATGACTTAGATGAAGGGCTAGAAGGCAGGATCATCAAGTTTGCAGACGACACCAAATTGGGAGGGATAGCCAATACTCCAGAGGACAGGAGTAGGATTCAAAACAATCTTGACAGATTAGAGATGGGCCAAAACTAACAAAATGAAGTTTAACAGGGACAAATGCAAGATACTCCACTTTGGCAGGAAAAACGAAATGCAAAGATACAGAATGGGGGACGATGCCTGGCTCGAGAGCAGTACGTGTGAAAAAGATCTTGGAGTCCTTGTGGACAACAAGTTAAACATGAGCCAACAATGTGATGTGGTGGCAAAAAAAAGCCAATGGGATTTTGGCCTGCATCAAGAGGAGCATAGTGCCTAGATCTAGGGAAGTAATGCTACCCCTCTATTCTGCTCTGGTTAGACCACACCTGGAATATTGTGTCCAATTCTGAGTACCACAATTCAAGAGAGATATTGACAAGCTGGAATGTGTCCAGAGGAGAGTGACTAAAATGATCAAGGGTCTGGAGAACAAGCCCTATGAGGAACGGCTTAAGGAGCTGGGCATGTTTAGCCTGAAGAAGAGAAGGCTGAGAGGAGATGTGATAGCCATGTATAAATATGTGAGAGGAAGCCACAGGGAGGAGGGAGCAAGCTTGTTTTCTGCTTCCTTGGAGACTAGGGCGCGGAACAATGGCTTCAAACTACAAGAGAGGAGATTCCATCTGAACATGAGGAAGAACTTCCTGACTGTGAGAGCCGTTCAGCAGTGGAACTCTTTGCCCCGGAGAATGGTGGAGGCTCCTTCTTTGGAAGGAGGTGGATGGCCATCTGTCAGGGGTGATTTGAATGCAATATTCCTGCTTCTTGGCAGAATGGGGTTGGACTGGATGGCCCATGAGGTCTCTTCCAACTCTTTGATTCTATGATTGTGTATTTCAATGGCTTCTCTGTGTAGTCTGACATGGTGGTTGTGAGAGTGGTCCAGCATTTCTTTGTTCTCAAATAATATGCTGTGTCCAGGTTGGTTCATCAGGTGCTCTGCTATGGTTGACTTCTCTGGTTGAAGTAGTCTGCCGTGCCTTTCATGTTCCTTGATTCGTGTTTGGGCAATTCCGCTGCGTTTGGTGGTCCCTATGTAGACTTGTCCACTGCTGCATGGTACATGGTAGACTCCTGCAGAAGTGAGAGGATCCCTTTTGTCCTTTGCTGAATGGAGCATTTGTTGGATTTTCTTGGTGGGTCTGTAGATAGTTTGCATGTTGTGTTTCCTCATCAGCTTCCCTCTGCGGTCAGTGGTTCCCTTGATGTCTGGTAAGAACACTTTTCCTCTGGGTGGATCTTCGTCTTGACTCTCGTGGCTTGTTATCGGTTTTCTTGCAGCTCTTCTGATATCTGAGGTGGAGTCTCCATTGGCCTGGAGAGCCCAGTTGAGGTGGTTCAGTTCATCTTGGAGGAGGTGGGCTTCGCAGATTCTTTTTGCATGGTCTGCCAAGGCTTTAATGGTGCTTCTTTTTTGACTTGGGTGATGGTTGGAGTTTTTATGTAGATATCTATCTGTGTGTGTGGGTTTTCTGTAGACGGTGTGACCCAATTGTTGATCTGGTTTGCGGATGACTAGGACATCTAGAAAAGGCAGTCTTCCTTCATTTTCTTTTTCCATAGTGAACTGGATTTTTGGGTGGATGCTGTTAAAATGGTCCAGGAACCTGTTGAGTTCTTCTTCTCCATGGCTCCAAATGGTGAAGGTGTCATCCACATATCTGAACCATATCGTGAGGATGCTTGCCATAGATGCAGGTGAAACATCAGGAGAGAATGCCTCTAGACCATGGCCATACAGCCCGAAAAAAACTTACAACAACCCAGTTTTTTAAAGCTTTGTCCAGATTGAAATAAGTGCTGCGAGCTGAGTCCCCAGCCAATTCTCCTTCAGTCTGGGGAAGCCACAGAATGTTTTCACATGGCTCTGCACATTGGCCATGTTGCATATGTACCCTATATATCAGGGGTCCTCAAACTGAGGCCCCGGGGCCGAATACGGCCCTCCAAGTTCATTTACCTGGCTCTCGCTCAGGGTCAACCTAAATCTGAAATGACTTGAAAACACACAACAGCAACAATACTATCTCATCAGCCAAAAGCAGGCCCACACTTGCCATTGAAATACCAATAAGTTAGTATTTGTTAAAATTGTTCTTCATTTTAATTATTGTATTGTTTTTAAGTGTTTGTTTTGCACTACAAATAAGATATGTGCAGTGTACATAGAAATTCACTCATGCTTTTTTCAAATTTATATATATACTAGCTTGGGGACCCGGCGCTGCCCGGGTTATTTGTGAAAGGAATTGTGTATCAAGGTTGGTCTTTATCAGTTATTTATACGGCTTGCAGTGGTCTCAGGAAGTTAGTGAATGTACTGTGAGTCCCATCATCTGTGGTCCATCCTCCTCCAAACTGCTCCAGGATGGAGAGTGGGTCATGGGGGCTCTGTGTGCCAAGTTTGGTCTGTATTGGTAATTTTCTGACATAGCCTAAGGCCTTTTTCTCTCCTCTCTTGACACCTCAGAATCTTGGAACTTTCAGACTGGCCAATCAGAGACCATATGTAAATTTCCTTCTCTCATGTCCCTGCTTCTCTCATTAACCCTCTTCTCCACCAGGGGGTCCTGTTGAGGTTGGCCAATCAGAGACCATATGCAAATAGCACCACAGTGGCAGCCAATCAGAAAGCTGCCACAAACCCCTCCGCCCTACGTCCTCCTTCCTCTGTCTGTCCGCCACATACAAACTTTGACTTTTATATATATACACACACATACACACACACACTTACTCACTCATTTGACAGTCCATGGTTCTAAATGGTTCTAAAGTACTAGGGGGCGTTGGTGCTTTGTTTCTAAAGTGTTAACTAAAGTTCTGGTGGTGAAAATTTCAGAACTCTAACAAAACTTTCAAAATTTTGTTATAAATGGCAGTTTCTTTGGTTCTGTCATAAAAATTGCCAATAACAAAACAATAATGGCATTTGAAAGTTTTCTCAGAGTTCTGAAATTTTCACCACCAGAACTTTAGCAACACTTTAGAAACAAAGCACCAACGCTCAAACTTATCCATGGGTCGTATCTCAAGCCATAATTTTTTCCCCAAATCTGCCGTATACATGGTTGAGTTATACAGAAGTACGTAAGATAGATTTATACATGTGGTTGACTTCTACATGGGTATATTCAGCAAGTCTTTGCATCTGCCGAGAAGACACGGGAAGGTATCCATGATGGATGCTTCCCGTGGGCCTGTAAATTCTTGGCTCCATCCGGGAAAGCCATCTCTGAAAGCGCTGATGTTGTCTTGGCTCGTTGGAGCTTGGCTTCCTCCCCGTCGTTCCGTTTTGGGACGCATTTTTCGGCGTCCGTTGACTTGCGCCCAAGCTTCCCTGTCCCAATTCCTTCAAGCAGGGGCCAAAACCAAGAATTATCTCCTCATTAGTTGCAATTTACCTTGGAGAAACTAATTTGAGTTGGTGGCCCGGCAGATGTTTTGACAATCTCGGCGCTTATCTCAAGAAGTAACCCAGCTGGGCTTGTTTTTCACCCAGCTGTAAGTTATTACATACCAGCTGCTGGAAGACTCGCTTTCTCATGGCAAGAAGACATTTTCCCCCTTTTCCCCGCTCTTCCCTCCACCTGTTTGGGATATTTTTGGTTTAGTTTTATTACTTTTCTGCCCTTGCTCGAAGGAGTGGGTAGGTGGGGGGAAGCGGATTAACCATGTACCGAAGCGTCTCCCATAATTGCTTCCAGTTAACTCAACTATAAACCAATTTTGTTACTCCCACATTACAGGGACTACTGTTGGGATGCTGGATAGGTCAAGGGGTGAATCAAACAAAAATGGTTGGGTAACTGAACAAGTTTGAAGGATGTACTTGTCTTAATGGCTCTAACAGGGGCAGTCACAGCTCTGTATTATGCCAAGGCATTCACATTTTAATTATTATTTCTGACACAATGGCATTTAACATCCTCCAAGTTCAAGGACAATCAACTTTGTGTAGCATCAGGGTGGAAAGAAGTGGTTCGTCATGCGGGAGAGGGCAAAGTCAAAGGCTGGGGAGGCAGATGGGTTTGGTTGTTGCTCACTGTAAAAATGAGATACTGTTGTGATAGAGCAATAGTTCCCAAGCTGTGGTCTATGGACCACCAGTGGTTCACAAGGATGAAAATATAGTCTGTGGCCTCACCATTACTACACTTGTCCTGGACGAGTGCCTGGCCGCTGTGTCTATCTGGATGAGGAGGAACAAGCTGAAGATCAATCCCGACAAGACAGAGGTCCTCCTGGTCGATCGTAAAACTGACCGGGGTATAGGGTGGCAATCTGTGCTGGACGGGGTGACACTCCCCAGTATGGGAGTCCTCTTGGATTCATCACTTTCGCTTGAGGCTCAGACGTTGGCGGTGTCTGGGAGGGCTTTCGCATAATTAAGACTCGTGCGCCAACTGCGACTGTACCTCGCGAAGGCTGATCTGGCCGGGGTGGTCCATGCCTTAGTCGCCTCTAGATTGGACTACTGTAATGCGCTCTACGTGGGGCTGCCCTTAAAAATGGCTCAGAAATTTCAACTGGTCCAACGGGCTGCGGCCAGGATGTTAACTGCTGCTCCTTACAGAGAGAGGTCAACCCTTCTGTTCAAGGAGCTCCACTGGATGCCGTTTATTTTCCGAGCCCAATTTAAGGTGCAGGTGCTTACCTACAAAGCCCTGAACGGTTTGGGACCAGCCTACCTGCGTGACCGCATCTCCGTTTATGAACCCACGCATTCACTTCAGTCATCTGGAGAGGCCCTGCTCGTGATTCCACCTGCATTGCAAGCGCGTGATTCCACCTGCATTGCAAGCGCGTTTGGTGGGGACACGAGACAGGGCCTTTTCTGTGGTGGCCCCCTGACTCTGGAACACCCTCCCCAAAGATCTTAGACAGGCCCCTACACTGGCAGTCTTCAGAAAGAACTTGAAGACCTGGCTGTTCCGATGTGCCTTCCCAGAATAGGAAATCTCCAATACCAATTCCCAGAAGCACTTTATTAGAACTAAGATTGCTGCACACTGCACATTGCACCTACCCTATAATCCTTACGTATCACCTGTCACATCAGCACTTTTAATTCTGTACCCATTACTCTGGCCCGCCCAATTTTATTATGTTTTGGTGTATTGTTTATTGCTTGTGGTTTTGTTGTTTAATATTGCTTTAATTGTTTTAATTTGCTTTAGGTTGTATTGTTATGTTGTGTA
Organism: Anolis sagrei; assembly: GCF_037176765.1. Taxonomy (NCBI): domain Eukaryota; kingdom Metazoa; phylum Chordata; class Lepidosauria; order Squamata; family Anolidae; genus Anolis; species Anolis sagrei. The sequence continues at coordinate 6,990,045 of NC_090029.1, forward strand.
TTGAGGCCTTGGCCTTTGTAAGCCACATCGAGTCCTTCGGGAGATGCTGGCGGGGTACAAATAAAGTTTAATAATAATAATAATAATAATAATAATAATAATAATAATTGTCATATTGTAAGGATTCTGGCTTTACAGAGGCAGAGATGAACCAAACAAAAACCTAGTTTGTATAAAACAATTTAATTAAAACAGCACTAACTTTCTGGCTGTTTTAATAGTCCAAAATATAAAACATAAAGACTGCACTTAGCCACAGAATATAAAACAAAAACAGCAAACACTATTGCAGGTTCAAGATAACTCTGTAGTCAAAAGGTCCAGTCCAGTGGTCAAACGCCGAGAGTTCAATAAATAAAGTCCAGGGATCAAGAACCTACACCGTAGTCAAAAGCCAGTCCGAAGATTCAAGGTTCCAGGATTCCAAAGGTTTGGGAGACAGGTCAGGATACTGAAAATCTACAAACCTGGGGGAAAACCAGCAGCATCTACCACCAAAATAAGACAATACTTTTCTCCCAAAGATAAGTTCCATGGCTCACTTCTTATATACAGAAACACCCAGCTGCAACCTATCTCTTGTATACCTCCACCCTTAATAGCTTTCACCCATGAACTCTTACTTACAGATTACTCAACCCTTTAGAACTAAGACTTACATTAACCCTTTCATCACCAACTGCTAGGCCTACCACCACCAACCACCACCAACTGCAGAACATGATGCATGACAACACTGTTGACTCGAAGCCATGCGCAACAAGAGGGGCTGGTCTCGCAAAACCCTCTTATAGTCCTGAGGCACTGCTCTGGGCTTCTCAACTTCTGGGGAGACAGAGACCCAAAACAAAATGGACATAATCAGTGGATTCACCATAAAAGAAATGGGATTCCATCTGAACATTAGGAAGAACTTCCGTATTGTAAGGGCTGTTCATAGTGTCTAGATCTAGGGAAGCAATGCTACCCCTCTATTCTGTTTTGGTTAGACCACATTTGGAATATTGTGTCCAATTCTGGGCACCACAATTCAAGAGAGATATTGACAAGCTGGAATGTGTCCAGAGGAGGGCGACTAAAATGATAAAAGGTCTGGAGAACAAGCCCCATGAGGAGCGGCTTAAGGAGCTGGGCAAGTTTAGCCTGAAGAAGAGAAGGCTGAGAGGGGATATGATAGCCATGTATAAATATGTGAGAGGAAGCCACAGGGAGGAGGGAGCAAGCTTGTTTTCTGCTTCCTTGGAGACTAGGATGCATTGGAACAATGGCTTCAAACTACAAGAGAGGAGATTCCATCTGAACATGAGGAAGAACTTCCTGACTGTGAGAGCTGTTCAGCAGTGGAACTCTCTGCCCCAGAGTGTGGTGGAGGCCCCTTCTTTGGAAGCTTTTAAACAGAGGCTGGATGGCCATCTGTCAGGGGTGATTTGAATGCAATATTCCTGCTTCTTGGCAGAATGGGGGTTGGACTGGATGGCCCATGAGGTCTCTTCCAACTCTTTGATTCTATGATTCTATGATTCAACAGTGATTCTCTTTCTTTGGAGGCCTTTAAAAAGAGTCTGGAAGGCCATCTCTTGGATTGTTTTGCTTGCAACCAAATCCAAGATGGTCTCTTGGTCTCTTCCTTTATTATGGTTCTCCCCATAATAACCCAAAATATTAAATTTCAGCTCTCTGCAAAATATTGGATTTTGGATTTTGCAAAATATTGGATTGGGAGTCAGGGCTCTTCTGGACTCCTGGTCCAGTTCTTAAACACGCTACTGGAATGAGCTTCATGCAATGAGAGCTACTGGTCTCGTGAAACAGTCTTATAGTGCTGAGGCAATGGGGATATCGGGAGAGGAGAGGCGGACGACCCACGAAAGATTACTGCTACCACATCAGCTCTAGATTATTAAATATGGTTTTCTGTGGGTGAACACATGGTGATTACTGGATGTTATATGTTTTGTATCAGAAACTAGAGCTGATGTGGTCTATCTAGTGCAATTTTCTGAATCAGCACCCCAAACCAAATCTGAAGTTGACCAAAAACTGATCTGTACTCCTTTGGTGCTAATGTTGGAGAGTGGTCCTTGATCAAAGTGAACCCTGGTCAAGTGGTCCCTGGTCAAAAAAAGGTTGGGAACCACTGTGACAGAAAATCACTTGGAGAGAAATTCCAAGCATAATCGGCATTTCACAAGAACGTGTGGGTCACATTATTGCTTGGCTTGGCTATTGGAAGATCTGGGCACGATGGGTACCCAGGATGCTGATGCTTGAAATGAAAGCGCACAGACTTGAAACTTCAGAGTCTGGATCTCACCACTGTACGACATCCTCCATACAGTCCAGATTTTGCACTGTCTGGCTTCCATCTGTTCCTGATAATGGAAGAAGATCTGTGGGAACATCATTATAGAATCATAGAATCATAGAATCAAAGAGTTGGAAGAGACCTCATGGGCCATCCAGTCCAACCCCCTGCCAAGAAGCAGGAATATTGCATTCAAATCACCCCTGACAAATGGCCATCCAGCCTCTGCTTAAAAGCTTCCAAAGAAGGAGCCTCCACCACACTCCGGGGCAGAGAGTTCCACTGCTGAACGGCTCTCACAGTCAGGAAGTTCTTCCTCATGTTCAGATGGAATCTCCTCTCTTGTAGTTTGAAGCCATTGTTCTGCGTCCTAGTCTCCAAGGAAGCAGAAAACAAGCTTGCTCCCTCCTCCCTGTGGCTTCCTCTCACATATTTATACATGGCTATCATATCTCCTCTCAGCCTTCTCTTCTTCGGGCTAAACATGCCCAGTTCCCTAAGCCGCTCCTCATAGGGCTTGTTCTCCAGACCCTTGATCATTTTAGTCGCCCTCCTCTGGACACATTCCAGCTTGTCAATATCTCTCTTGAATTGTGGTGCCCAGAATTGGACACAGTATTCCAGATGTGGTCTAACCAAGGCAGAATAGAGCATGGGGAGCATCACTTCCTTAGATCTAGACACTATGCTCCTCTTGATGCAGGCCAAAATCCCATTGGCTTTTTTTGCTGCCACACTTCATTATGCTTCTAATGAAGACATTGAGAGAACTGTGAGACGCTGGTTGCGGAAACAGAGTGTCGACTTCTTCCGTGACAGCTTCAGAAAACTTGTTCATCTTTGGCAGAAATATATCCAATTGTCTGGTGATTATGTGGAAAAGTGAATAGTCGTAGTTAAAGAGCACATTCTAAGGATTATTTCTGTGTTTGATTTATTAAAATAGTCCAAACCCAAGTAATGAAGGTGGATGCATTACTTTTCATTCAACCCTCGTAGCCTTGCTGGACCCAAATTTCATACTCTTCTGGGTGGGATACATGAAACCGGCAAGTTTGTAAAACTTTAATTGGTTTCAGTTGGCTTGGTCAGCTTTGCAGCCGATCCTCCGAGCCAAATAATCAAGAATCCCAGATGACAGAAGTTGTGTCTCTGCTCCATGTTACTCCGCTGACTTCTTCATCCCATATGTACCCTATTTATTGGGATTACTCAATTAGGAGGAAGCCTGGTGTCGTTTAGCATCTTCGCAAGTGGGACTCTGCTTAATAGCTCAAAGCCACATTTCCCTCGGAACTCTCTTGATTTCCTCCACAGTTCCTTTGACCGCAGTTGCAATGAGTCTCTTTGTGGTGGTTGTCAATGTTGACAAAAAGGCAATCACAGAAAAACAGAAGCAATAACAATGACGAAAGACGTTCCAGTCGTGCAAACCTTCTCTACACTTTAGTTTTCTCCATATGCCTTCCTTGATGTTGCACTCCAAGTCAGGAAAGAGCCCTCTGACTCCAAAACACACCACACGAAGAGTGAAGAACAAATCTTCTTTTGTTGAAACTTAGTAAATAGCCAGAAGAAATAAATGCTTGTAAGAAAATAAGAGAGTTCCAAAAAGTAATAAGTCCATAAAAGGCAGTAACCCAAAGCAATGTCCACACAAGGGATAAAAGCAATCCAAGACAGCGTTTATCCAGACAGGAATCAATAGGATGCAAAGACAACCCAAAAGGCTAAAAAACTCCACAAGTACAAGACCCCTTGAACAGGTTTTCCATGGCACATGAACTTGATTTCCAAACGATGCCTGATCTAACAAGTTTCCCCTTGAGGCAAACCTTTTATCCCAAAACTCAGAAATTGGTTTCGCTTCCCCCCACATTTACCCCTTATTAGACTTTTGGAGCAATGTAAACACTGAGTATGCTGTCGATCCTGGCTAATCTCTAGCCGCCTATTGTTCAGCTCCCTATCTGGCTGCTCATTAAAATTCCCAAGTGTCAGATTGTTTTCCAAACCCAAATCTCGAGAGCTCACACAGAGAGGGAGTGAACCATCATTGCTAGGCCCAGCAGGGATATTCTCATGAGAAACTGCCCTTTGCACTGGGGCCTCTCATAGAATCATAGAATCATAGAATCAAAGAGTTGGAAGAGACCTCATGGGCCATCCAGTCCAACCCCCTGCCAAGATGCAGGAATATTGCATTCAAACCACCCCTGACAGATGGCCATCCAGCCTCTGCTTAAAAGCTTCCAAGGAAGGAGCCTCCACCACACTCCGGGGCAGAGAGTTCCACTGCCGAATGGCTCTCACAGTCAGGAAGTTCTTCCTAATGTTCAGATGGAATCTCCTCTCTTGTAGTTTGAAGCCATTGTTCCGCGCCCTAGTCTGCAAGGAAGCAGAAAACAAGCTTGCTCCCTCCTCTCTGTGGCTTCCTCTCACATATTTATACATGGCTATCATATCTCCTCTCAACCTTCTCTTCTTCAGGCTAAACATGCCCAGTTCCCTAAGCCGCTCCTCGTAGGGCTTGTTCTCCAGACCCTTGATCATTTTAGTCGCCCTCCTCTGGACACATTCCAGCTTGTCAATATCTTTCTTGAATTGTGGTGCCCAGAATTGGACACAATATTCCAGGTGTGGTCTAACCAAAGCGGAATAGAGGGGTAGCATTACTTCCTTAGATCTAGACACTATGCTCCTATTGATGCAGGCCAAAATCCCATTGGCTTTTTTTGCCCCCACATCACATTGTTGGCTCATGTTTAACGTCATTGTCTGCATGAAAATCATTGACCAAACCATCTCCATCTTGTACCTCAACTTCAGCACCATCATTTCCCTCATCATTTCCTTCATCGGGATCCTGAAACACAAACTGAGTCCCAACACTTGATTGAGTACTATTGAGGGAAAAAAAATCTACCTTCCTTCCAAACTTGGTGCACAAGATGCCATCTTAATGATACTGATGCTTGCAAGAAGACCTTGATGTCTGATGGTTATATGCTACTGAAAGTCCTTTCTTGGACAGAGACTGAAATTAGTTAGATAAGTGCTCACATTCCTCAGAGATTGGGGCAACCGATATGATCTTGCCATCAAACATGAATTTAGTCCAATATGCCTTTCTGAAGTTGAATCTTCATTTAAATCCAACTTCCTAAGGCCTTATAGTTGAGAACAATTGGCATACTATCGGCTGATGCTGTGTGTTTGGTATGGGTGGTTCCACTGATTTAGTGTATTGCTGCACAATGCTGTCACTCACAAATAGGAGGTTTGGGTTATATCCTCAGAGTCATCTCCCACTGTTGTAGGATAGAGGGAAAGTACTGTAATGAATAAGTAATAGTTTGTGCAGTTCAGCCCAAGAGAGGACAGCCTCATGAAATGAAAGGAAAACATTCTGTTTGCCTTTAAAACCAGATAAGGACTTGTTTTCTCTCTTTTCTAATAAACAGGCTTACATTTGGTGAACTTGGGAACTCTCTTATAGTTTACAAAAGTCTAGCCTTCTATCTTCAGTCTCATTAACTTCTGCACCTGACAAATCATCTTCAGAAGACAATTCCTCAGAAAAAGGCTGCTGTGGGCCCCTTTCAGGAATTTGACCTTCAGAATGTACAGGAGAAGAACTGTGTTCATTAGACCCTTTGGCCTTTCAGCAAGGCCAGAACCAGGCCTTTCAACAAGGCCAGGACTTGACAACTCAAGCCCAGGATAACCATCATCCCCATTGACATCAGACATAATCACAGGCTGAACTACAACATGGGCTGTTAGGAATTGTGGGAGTTGAAGTCCAAAACACCTGGAGGGCTGAAGTTTGCCCATGCCTGGTGTAGTAAAATGGTGCCCGTTATATAAAACTCAAGTATATTATTGTCGAAGGCTTTCATGGCTGGAATGACTGGGTTTTTGTAGGTTTTTCAGGCTATATGGCCATGTTCTAGAAGCATTCTCTCATGGTGTTTTGCCTGCATCAATGGCAAGTATCCTCAGAGAACTCACAACCTAGAACATGGCCATATAGCCCGAAAAACCTACAACAACCCAAACTCAAGGGTTGCTTTTTGGAGTATTTTTGTTCTGTTGTGCGCTGGGCCTGTAAAGAATTTCCTTTAGAACAGGATGTGCAACCTTTGCCCAGCAGGAAGCCAGGGGCCCCAAAAAGAGGTTCTCAGAGGTTTTCCACCACAAATAGTCTTTAGATGGCTTGTGAAGTATAACAAAGTCTTTTATTAATGAACAATCAAACAGAAACTTCTCTTGTCTTCAGAAAGTTAAACAAATGATTCCAGGCTTTTATGCAACTGGTAGCTTCCTAAACTTGCCCACGAAGGACAGGCAACTGTCCTCAATAACTTCTTCTTTACTTTAAAGAAAAATCCCATTTTTAACTTTTCCTAGGCTGACTGTAATCTAACCCTTACTGATGTGGGCTCTGCTGCCGGGTCGAACTGCTTCTCGAACACCGAGTGGACCTACCAGTAAAGGCTTAGATGTTCTCCAACTGGAGTTCTTTGGTCTTTAGGGCTGTTTTCCTGGAAATCTTTGGAGACTGTTTTCCCCTCGGAAAGTCTTAAGGCAGTGTTTCTCAACCTGGGGGTGTTTCTCAGTGTTTCTCAACATTTGGGCATATTGAGTATTCATTCCAAGTTTGGTCCAGATCCATCATTGTTTGAGTCCATAGTGATCTCTGCATGTAGGTGAACTACAACTCCAAAACCAAAAGACACTGCACACCAAACCCTTCCAGTATTTTCTGTTGCTCATGGGATTTCTGTGTGCCAAGTTTGGTTCAATTCCATTGTTGGTGGAGTTCAGAATGCTCTTTGATTGTGGGTGAACTATGAATCCCAGCAACTACAACTCCCAAATGACAAAATCAACACTACCAACCCCAACCCATCAGTATTCAAATTTGGGTGTATCGGGTATTTGTGCAAAACTTGGTCCAGTGATTGAAAATACATCCTGGATATCAGATTCATAACAGTAGCAAAATTACAGTTGTGAAGTAGTAATGAAAATAATTTTAGGGTTGGGGGTCACCACAACACGAGGAACTGTATTAAGAGGTCATGGCATTAGGAAGGTTGAGAAACACTGTCTTAAGGGTTGACGCTTTTGTACAGGGGAAGCTTGCACACGTCCTGTACATTAGCTTTCCTTGCTGAGACTAACTAAAAATGGCTCCCTTCCCTTCCCAATTGCCCTGAGCAAGGGTCGGAACCAAACTTAATGATGATGGACAGGTGACTTGCCCTATGACTGCAACCAAAGGAAGCCACCTATCTGCAGAGTCCCTGAAACGCAGGGCTGCAAGCAAACATTTAATACAAAGCAAATAAAATTGGCGCTCCTGGTACAGCCATACCAGAACAATTTTAAAGCTTTATTTCTCTCGTGTCAGGGCAGCCAGTCAATTATATTACATTTCTAACAGAACAAAGCAAACAAACAGAGAAAATACAAAATGTGTGAGTTTGGTAGTTGATTAAATGTCCTTTGACTAGTATCTGGCCACTTAGAGTGCTTCTGGTGTTGCTGCAAGAAGGTCCTCCATTGTGCATGTAGCAGTGCTCAGGTTGCATTGCAGCAGGTGGTCAGTGGTTTGCTCTTTTACGCACTCGCATGTCCAGGATTCCACTTTGTAGCCCCATTTCTGAAGGTTGGCTCTGCATCTCGTGGTGCCAGAGCGCAGTCTGTTCAGAGCCTTCCAAGTCACCCAGTCCTCTGTGTGCCCAGGGGGGAGTCTCTCATTTGGTATCATCCATTGGTTGAGGTTCTGGGTTTGAGCCTGCCACTTTTGGACTCTCGCTTGCTGAGGCGTTTCAGCGAGTGTCTCTGTAGATCTTAGAAAACTATGTCTGGATTTAAGTCGTTGACGTGCTGGCTGATACCCAAACAGGGGTTGAGCTGGAGATGTCTCTGCCTTGGTCCTTTCACTATTGGCTGCCACTTCCCGGTGGATGTCAGGTGGTGCGATACTGGCTAGACAGTGTAATTTCTCCAGTGGTGTGGGGCGCAGACACCCCGTGATAATGCGGCATAGAATCATAGAATCATAGAATCAAAGAGTTGGAAGAGACCTCATGGGCCATCCTGTCCAACCTTCTGCCAAGAAGCAGGAATATTGCATTCAAATCACCCCCGACAGATGGCCATCCAGCCTCTGCTTAAAAGCTTCCAAAGAAGGAGCCTCCACCACACTCCGGGGCAGAGAGTTCCACTGCTGAATGGCTCTCACAGTCAGGAAGTTCTTCCTCATGTTCAGATGGAATCTCCTCTCTTGTAGTTTGAAGCCATTGTTCCGCGTCCTAGTCTCCAAGGAAGCAGAAAACAACCTTGCTCCCTCCTCCTCCCTGTGGCTTCCTCTCACATATTTATACATGGCTATCATATCTCCTCTCAGCCTTCTCTTCTTCAGGCTAAACATGCCCAGTTCCCTAAGCCGCTCCTCATAGGGCTTGTTCTCCAGACCCTTGATCATTCTAGTCGCCCTCCTCTGGACACATTCCAACTTGTCAATATCTCTCTTGAATTGTGGTGCCCAGAATTGGACACAATATTCCAGATGTGGTCTAACCAAAGCAGAATAGAGGGGTAGCATTACTTCCTTAGATCTAGACACTAGATGTGTCTCATTAAGAGCCACATCCACTGTTTTAGTGTGGTCACCACACTATTTTAAAGCTATAAATGGTGGAATCCATGGGTGCAGATTTGTGGATACGAAAGGCCGACCGGAGCTAGGACCTTTGCTTTGGTGATGACTCTGTTTCTTGCTCTTGACTTTCAGTCCAGGCAAGTTTCTTCTGTCAACACTCCTGCTAATGGTACCATCAAAAGGCAGTGGTGGGGAGGACTCCACTTTGTGATACCCTTGAATTACAGAGGAAGGTCCTGAGAAATGTCACCGTAGAGTATCTCCAGTGCTTCTGATCTGAGGGTTCAGCCACCTGTCAACATGATCCCTGCCTCTCTCTCTCTCTCATACAATGGCTCCCCTTTCTCCCTCTTCTGAATTGCTTTGGAAACACATCTTATGGGTGCGCCAAACAATTGCATGCCTTTCGCTGTGGATGAACACAGCCGTCCATTTATCCTGGCCAATTATCATTAATCTCGGTAAGTGATTTGTAGGTGTTCAGGGGAAGGTTACACTAGTTAAGGTTTCACTAGCCAAGCCGTGAAATCCTGGAGGCTTGACTTCCTGCTGTTAACAGAATGGATCCGATCACAAACTGTGGTATTGCCTTACCCATTGTTTCTGTGGACAAAGCGAGGAGGAAACAAATAATTAACAAGTGATGCCGAGAAGTGGAAATGGCTATGCTGAGAATAGCAGAAATCTTTTTTTTGGTGGATATTTGAAAGCAGCAGGGATTGAAAGAAAGAGCCAAGAGCCTAAATTGTGGAATATAGCTATGATTTAGATCAGTTGAAACAATGCACCGGGACTGTGGCACAGCTGGCTGGGAGTCAGCTGCATTAAGATCACTACTGACTGAAAGGTCATGAATTCTAAGCCAGCCCAGGTCGGAGTGAGCTTCAGACCAATTTGTTTAGTTTGTTGTTGACCTTTGCAGCCTGAAAGACAGTTGCATCTGTCAAGTAGGAAATTTAGGTACCACTTATGTGGGGAGGCTAATTTAACTAATTTACGAGGCCATAAAAATCTCGAGCAAGTATGCAAAGAATGAGGAAGTACATCAGTGTCACAAACGGACGGTAAAGCAACAGCTCCCCTGGTGGCCTGAAGCTGGAATGTTAAATAGCCTCTGAATGTCTGTCTATATATGTTGTGTGTCTATGGCATTGAATGTTTGAATGTTTGTAATCTTCCCAGTATTCAGGCAGAGGTGAACTAAACAAACACCTAGTTTTTATGAAACAGTTTACTTAAAGCAGCACTTACTTTCTGGCTTATTTAATAGTCCAAAATATAAAACATAAAAATAGCACTCGGCCACAGAATACAAAACAAGAACAGATAGCAAACACTACACCGAAGTCACAGGGTCCAGTCCAGTAGTCAAATGCCGAGAGTTCAATGAGCAAAGTCCAGGGATCAAGAGTCTATACCGTAGTTAAAAGCCAGTCCAAAGATTCAAGGTTCCGGGATTCCAAGAGTTCAGGAGACAGGTCAGGATACCAAAAATCCAGAAACCTGGGGGAAATCCAGCAGCATCTACCACCAAGATACGACAAATACTTTCCTCCCAACGATTAGCTCCTTAAATCCAGTAACACCAAGCTGCAACCTGTCCCTTGCATGCCTCTACCCTTAATTGCTTTTACCTATAAACTGTTACTTACAAATTACTCAGCCCTTTAAAACTAAGACTTACATCAACCCTTCCATCACCAACTGCTAGGTCTGCCACCTCCAACCACCATCAACTGCGGGACATGATACATGACAAGCACCATACCTGAGGCAAAGCTTTGAAAGGATGGGATTCAGCTCCATACTGGAGCAGTGTTTCTCAACCTGGGGGTCGTAAGGGGGTTTCAGAGGGGTCACCAAAGACCATCAGAAAACATATAACGTTGGCAGAGAAGGCTGAAGATCTCTCCGCCTGTCCTTCTCTTCTGTTTTGGAAACGGGCAATGACTCTTCAAACCAAAAGCTCTCCTCTTCTGTGAATGGCTGGTTAGGGTTAGGGGTTAGGGTTAGGATCAAGGAGAGGGCTGTTTCTGAGGGAGGGGAGAGCAAGTGTGCTTGGCGCACGGCAGCGTGGTGCACATGTGTGGGTGAGGGAGAGCATGCAAGGCTGGAGGGAGGCTCAGGCCAGCAAGTCCCTTCAAGGCATGGAGGGTCTGTGTGGGAAGTTGACCCAATTCTATCATTGGTGGGGTTCGGAATGCTCCTTGATTGCAGGTGAACTATAAATCCCAGCAACTACAACTCCCAAATGTCAAGGTCTATTTTCCCCAAACTCCACCAGTGTTTACATTTGGCCATATTGAGGATTCGTGCCAAGTTTGGTCCAGATCTATCATTATTTGAGTCCACAGTGCTCTCTGGATATAGGTGAACTACAACTCCAACACTCAAGGTCGATGCCCACCAAACCCTTCCAGTATTTTCTCTTGGTCATGGGAGTTCTGTGTGCCAAGTTTGGTTCAATTCTATTACTTTTGAAGTTCAGAATTCTCTTTGATTGTAGGTGAACTATAAATCCCAGCAACTACAACTCCCAAATGTCAAGGTCTATTTCCCCCAAACTCCACCAGTGTTTACATTTGGGCATATTGTGTATTCATGTCAAGTTTGGTTAAGATCTTTCATTGTTTGAGTCCACAGTGCTCTCTGGATATAGGTGAACTACAACTCCAACACTCAAGGTTGATGCCCATCAAACCCTTCCAGTATTTTCTGTTGGTCAAGGGAGTTCTGTGTGCCAAGTTTGGTTCAATTCCATCGTTGATGGAGTTCAGAATGTTCTTTGATTGTAGGTGAACTATCAATCCCAGCAACTACAACTCCCAAATGGCAAAATCAATCCCCTCCAACCTCACCAGAATTAAAATTTAGTCATCAACTCCATCATTGGTGGAGTTCAGAATGCTCTTTGATTGTAGGTGAACTATTAATCCCAGCAACCACAACTTCCAAAAGGCAAAAACAATCCCACCCAACCCCACAAGTATTAAAATTTAGGCATCAATTCCATCCTTGGTGGAGTTCAGAATGCTCTCTGATTGTAGGTGAACTATTCATCCCAGCAACTACAACTTCCAAATGACAAAATCAATCCCACCCAACTACTCACCCCCCAACTCCATCGGTATTCAAATTTGGGCATATGGGGTCTTTGTGCCAAATCTGGTCCAATGAATCAAAATACATCCTGCATATCAGATATTTACATTACGATTCACAACAGTAGCAAAATTGCAATTATGAAGTAGCAACGAAAAAGAGGAAATCAGATCAGTCTTCTTTGCCGGCATCAATTTGTAAGTTTGGGCATCGAAATGGAAATTACAACAAACGTTGAAATGGGTGAAGGAAGACGCCATCTCAATCTTTCTTCGCTTTGCAACACAGAGGAGCCGCTGTGCTTTCCGCACCCCTGTTCGTTATTTCATAGTATCGACATGAAAGGAAACCAGATCCCCTTTGAAACCCTTCTTATTTATTCTGCACCCTCGAAGATGTGTGCACAGAGAGGTATTTATTTATCCAGCCGAAAATGTATACCCCGTTTACTAGCCTTAAAAGGAGTTCATTTTGGCCTTTAAGCAAATGTTTACCATCCGTTCTTTTATAGGCGCATTTGACTCCGACCGTTCAGCAGCTGTGAGTAAACGTAACACCACTGTATTTGTATAAAATGAGGGAAATCATATGGGTCCCCCACCCTGGACCATAGAATTTATTTATTTATTTCGTATCAAAAGCATTGCATAAATTAGTATAAAACTGATAAAAATAGAAGGAGCGCAGGCAGCTAAATATCTTTTGACCAAAACGGGCAACAGCAATGGCATTGTCTGTAGCCTCCAACAATTCTTCCTCTGTACATGAGGCAGGGCGTAGTGGACAAGCATACAGATGCGGAGTTGTCTGTTCTGCTCCACAGTCACACAAGGTGTGGGATTCTTTTAGGGAGTGCCATTTTGCCAGATTGTCTTTTGATCTGCCCACTCCGCTTCTGGGTCGGTTCAGGGACTTCCAAGTTGCCCATTCTTGGTTTGCCCCTGGAGAAAGACCCTTCCTTGTGGGTGGCCATCCAGTTGGGATTTCTTGGTTTAGCTGCCCAGATGGATACCCTTGCTGTTGCTGGGGGGATGCCAAGAGGAGTGGTAGTTCTCATAAAGCTTTTCCTTGATTTGACTGCTGATTCTCAGGCTGCCGATTCTCAGGGTAATGAGCTATCCGACCTTGAAGGCTCTGCAGATTTAGATAGAGAGGATCACTTGCAATTCAGTGCGAGGCTTGCTAACAAGAAAGAGGTTAGAGGTCAAAGGAATGCGTACATGCTGAGAAAATAATAATAATAATAATAATAATAATAATAATAATAATAATAATAGAGATCTCTCAAGGCATTAGTAAGTTGGATTTCAACTGTTTCAAAGTCTTTTGCTTGTGTTGTTATGAAGCCGAGAGGAGTTTTTGGAGGGTCTTCCCCAGGAGGAGGGACCCTAAGACCCCACCAAAGAGGGATTGCTACTTTGACGAGCCAGAGAAGCCTGATTTCAGCAATTTTATTTAGATTAAAAATTCAGAATAAATCTCACCAAAGTTGAAGAAGAGGCACCGAAGTGTTTTTATTAGTGATTCAGCTGAAAAGGGTGCAATGTAGCAATCATTCGCCTACAGAGCATGCCAGTACAGAGATCAGAGGCATTTTTATAGGATCTACAGGCTTAGCAGTTTCAAAATTCCCACCCTCCGCCCAGCTCGCTGGTGATTGGCTAGCGTGATAACAGCAGGGAGGAGGCTCGACCACCCGCCCTGCGCCAGAGCCAATCACGGAGCTCCTCTGCAATGCAGGAGCCAATGGGAAAACTCCTACCGCCTCAGCGCCCTGGCGAATCAGGAGAGGGGAGGCAGGACAAGGAAGAAACAATGGGCAGGTGAATGGATTAATGTGTTTAATGCCCAGGGGGCCCGGAGCCCGAGAAATCTGGTTCGCGATGGATGTCCAGTCTATTGTCTTTAAATGGAGTTGCGATGAGCGTTGATTACTTTATCCGAGTCTTCCTGTTACAATCAGATAAGGCACAAAGGAGAGGCTTGTGGTGAAGGTTGGTTACGATGAGTTGTGAATGAAGTAAACAAAATTGGGGAAGGCGACCTTCCAAGAGTCGTTTCATTCCCATTGTGAAATGATCAAAAAGTTTGCCAAAGGATATTCCAGTCTGGTGGTCTTAACTCTGAAATCAAATAGGAATCCCAAGTTTTATTGTTCATGCCAGAGTTCCAAGGTATGGGTTTCTTTTGTGGTCACTGATTGCCCTTTCAATAGCTGGCCGCTTCCTTGATGAGCCCCCCTCACAAGGGGTCGGGTGCCAAGGGAAAAATACATGGGGAAATATAGGGATCCAAAGAAATTCATATCAAACCTGTCTTCCCACCCCTCGCCCACCAGAGAAATTGATTAAAACAATAATTTTATTAAAACTGTGTCCATAGTTCATACTGGGGAAGTTCAGACATGAAGATGAGTTCTTTTGAGTCAAAAAGGAATTGAAGAAAGTCCAGCAGCCACAAAGGAAGCTTGGTGATTTCCACTGAGTCAAGGAGGGGATCCCCGCAGCGCCCAAGATCAAGTTTGCCTTAGGTCCTTGGGAAACTATAACTCCCTCCAAGGACTGGAGCCCCGAGGCCAGGCTCTTCCCCAAGAGCCTCATGGGGTAGCCGCACCAAGTCTTCAGGGCCAGGGCCTGGCAGAGGTGATGAAATGGCGAAGCGCAGCAGCAGTGGACCACCGGGATTGTGGCGCAGCTGGCTGAGTGTCAGCTGCATTAAGATCACTCTGACCAAAAGGTCATGAGTTCGAAGCCAGCCCGGGCTGGAGTGGGTGTCCAGCCATTGTGTAGCCCGTTGTCGACCTTTGCAACCCGAAGGACAGTTGCATCTGTCAAGTAGGAAAATAAGGGACCACCTTGTGTGGGAGGCTAAATTTAACTAATTTATGAGGCCATAAAGAAAGAAGACTCCGGGGAATGTGGAATGCGGAAGAACTTCATCGGTGTCATTGATGGACGATGAAAAGCAGCAGCTCCCCTGGCGGCCAGAAAAAAGTTAAATAGCCTTTGTCTGTTAAATGTTGTTTGTCAAACTGGCATTGAATGTTTGCCATATATGTGTTTACTGTAATCCGCCCTGAGTCCTCTGCGGGGTGAGAAGGGCGGAATATAAGAACTGCAAATAATAAATAAATAAATAAATAAATGGAGCCGACTTTTTTGACAATCAGTTGTTTCTTGTAAAATATATTCTCAAAACTTAAATGATTATTTCCCGAGCGTCAAAGCCCGAAATGTGAAAAGCAAGATAGCAGATAGAGTTAGAATTAAGCTAGGAAAAATATGCCATCATAATTGAGGCGATCCGCCATCTCGCGGATACTGGGGCCCAAAAGGGGCGACTCAATATCCGAGGTTGAGAAAGCGCAGATTCAGCCTCCCGGGAACACCAAGAAGGCATTCCGGGCAGGCCTGCAGTCTCCCGCGGCCTGGAAAAAGTTAGTTTCATGCATTGGGATAGTTTCAGGCAAGAAGAGACACAAAGTATCAAGCTAGAGAGTTAAAAGATGCATTTTCATCAATCTTTATTTGGGGATTTGTTACAAAGTTGGGCCTTGGTAGGAAAGTGAAAAGAGAGAACTGTGTTGAGTCCCTGGTTGAGCTTGCTGTTGGGGTACATTTCATCAGTTTGGCCCAATCTTTGCCTCCAGGAAGCGCGGAACTCCCTGCTGCAGGTCAAATTAATTTAAAAGCAGGGGCCTGAGCTGCGCTCGGCATCAGTTAGGCCAAGTTCATGAGCATATATAAAGCTCTTTGTGAGTGGAGGTTGTGGCTGATCATTAGTGAAGATATTAAACAAGGTCGGTGCAAGAACGCTGCCTTGGGGCAAGCCATTCTTTTGTCTCCTCCATCTACTTTTCCTGCCTTGAAACTCCACATAGAAGCTCCACATACAATTGCCGCCTACCGTTTGGACAAAAAGATAGTGATCGGTATCTTAAAATGCATGCTCAGGAAAGGTTTCCTGCAAGTGAAACTGGAGTACGCGAAGCTGTTGCCTAAACAGTTGTTGGAAACGTAAAATAAAGGATGGGTCTAGTTTCCAGATAAGATCTAGGCCTGACGAGAAGAAAACAAGCCGGTCCCTCTTGCTCCAAAATGCATTAACATGTGAATGAAGAATCCATTAATAACTTGCTGTGAAAAGATGTGTTGGGACAAAGCAGAGGGAGTCCGTACCTGCTCCTTAGAAGCAATTTAAGGCAGCCTCTATTCCGCTGCCAAGATCTACTGGCGCGCTGCTTAACGCTCTCCAATCTCTTGATTAAAACAGAAACAATAAACTGGTTTTTAGAGGCTTAACAACCTGTTCCGTCAGGTTCTTGGAATCGGCTTTCTTCATACTTCAAAATCTAAGCCGAGAAGGAAAGATTTGTCATGTTGGATTGTACGAGTTCAGTCCCCAGAGTATCGTAAGCCAAATCTCCTGCTTAAATAATATCGAGAGTTGGCAAAGTCCTCCCCGAGGAATAGAGAGAGAGGCCACATATTAACAACTTGGCAATGGCATTGACTAAAGAAGTGTGGATGCCGGTTAAACTATGGCTATAGATCAGGGATGGGCAAACCCTTGGGCTCTTTTCTCAGGCCCTCCTCCCTCTCACTATCTATTCTTCCGTCATTCTCTCTTTCCTTCCTCCTTTCTGTCCTCCATTCTTTCCTTATCTTCCTCTTTCTCCCTCCCTCCTTTCCTCTCTTCCACCCTTTTGTCCTTCCCTACTTCCCTCCTTCTTCCCTCCTCCCTCTCTCTCTTTCTCCTTCCTTCCTTTTTGTGTTTTATTTCTTCTCTCTTTCCTCCCTCCCTCCATTCCCTTCCACCCTTCCCTTCCCTTTCCCCTTCCCCCTCCTTCCTTCCTCCCTCCCTCCCTCCCATCTATCCATCCATCCATCCTTCCTTCCTTCCTTCCTTCCTTCCTTTTTGTATTTTCTTCCTTCTCTCTTTTCTCTCCCCCTCCATTCCCTTCCACCCTTCCCTTCTCCTTCCTTCCTTCCTTCCTTCCTTCCTTCCTTCCTTCCTTCCTTCTTTCCTCCCTCCCTTTTTGTGTTTTCTTCCTTCTCTCTTTCCTCCCCCCTCCTTCAATTCCCTTCCACCCTTCCTTCCCTCCCTCCCTTTTTAAGTTATCTTCCTTCTCTATCTCCTCCCTCCATTCCCTTCCACCTTTCCCTTCCCCCCTTCCCCCCTTCCCCCCTTCCTTCCTTCCTTCCTTCCTTTTTGTGTTTTCATCCTTCTCTCTTTCCTCCCTCCCTCCATTCCCTTCCACCCTTCCTTCCTTCGTTCCTTCCTTTTTGTGTTATCTTCCTTTTCTTTTTCCTCCCTCCCTCCATTCCCTTCCCTTCCTTCCCTCCTTCCTTTTGTGTTATCTTCCTTCTCTCTTTCCTCCCTCCATTCCCTTCCCTTCCCTTTGCTTCCCTCCCCTCTCTTCCTTCCTTCCTTCCTTCCTTCCTTCCTTCCTTCCTTCCTTCCTTCTTGTGTTATCTTCCTTCTCTCTTTCCTCCCTCCATTCCCTTCCTTTTCCTTCGCCTTCCTTCCTTTTTGTGTTGTCTTCCTTCTCTCTTTCCTCCTTCCCTCCCTCCCTCCCTCCCTCTCTCCCTTCCCTTCCCTTCCTTCCTTCCTTCCTTCCTTCCTTCCTTCCTTCCTTTTGTGTTATCTTCCTTCTCTCTTTCCTCCCTCCCTCCATTCCCTTCCTTTCCCTCTATAGGAAATAGATAGATAGATAGATAGATAGATAGATAGATAGATGATAGATAGGAGATAGGAAATAGGAGATAGCAAGGAGATAGGAGATAGGCAATAGGAGATAGATAGGAGATGTATAGGAGATAGGGCACAGGAGATCGATAGAATAGACAGGAGATAGACAGGAGATAGGAGATAGAAAGGAGAAGATAGGAGATGGATGGATAGATGGATGGATGGATAGATAGATAGATAGATAGATAGATAGATAGATAGAAGATAGATAGGAGATAGGAGAAAGATAGGATGTAGGAGATTGATAGGAGATATCTAGGACGTAGGAAATTGATAGGAGATAGGAGATAGGAGATAGATAGATAGATAGATAGATAGATAGATAGATAGATAGAGATAGATAGATAGATAGATAGATAGATAGGAGATAGATCGCAGGAGATAGATAGATAAGAGATAGATGGGTGATATGAGATAGGAGATAGGATAGGAGATAGAAAGGAGGTAGATAGGAGATAGATAGAAGATGTATAGGAGATAGGTAGGAGATAAGAGATAAGGATGGCTTGAGCTGGCTAGACTGATAACTTCCTCCTCCTACCATAAACAATCACTTGATAGACCTCATCATAGCCAATCAGATGTATCTTTATAACAATGCCTCTCTTAGCCTACAAAGCCCATTCAGAGCAACAGCAATGCTATGTGATGCAATATTATATTTCTTCCCCCTGGTTTGTACCTCCCATTAGGCGCAGGACCTTATCAAAAACTGTGCATGGATTCCACCATGGGGATTGAACACATGTTAATAATCTTGGCGTTAATCGCTTCCTTGTTTACAAAGAATTCCCCCAAGTTAAGGCGCACATATGGTAAAATAACTATAACCATTAGGTTTCGCCTCTCTTCTGCAGATGTTTTCACTGATCTGTGGGCTGGCGGAGAAGAATGCGATGCCTTGCGACTCTTTGGAGCTCTCTCCCATTTTTTATCCTAGAGATATTGCGTTGTGTTGTGTGCGGGGCTTTTCTCTCTCTCTCCATAAGCCAGCTGTGCTTATTCCCCTGAAACCATAATGCAAAACTGTTTCAGTCTTCGGCAGTTCACATCTTGGTTTTCGTCTGGAGGGAAGGGATTTGTGTTGAAGTTGAGAAAAATGCAAAGAAGAGCTCATCTTAGCAAAGATATCTTGATGGGATGGTTGCGTTTGCCAAGTCTGGCCTCCAATGTCTAATTTTGAGAATAATAATAGTAATAATAAACACAAACCAGTAAAGGTGGTCCCAGTGGTGATCGGCACACTGGGTGTAGTGCCTAAAGATCTTGGCCTGGACTTAAACACAATCGGTGCTGACAAAATTACCATCTGACAGCTGCAGAAGGCCATCTTACTGAGATCTGCAAACATTATTCGCCGATACATCACACAGTCCTAGACACTATTAAGCGTCCGACATGTGATCCAATTCAACAGCCAGCAGAGTGCTGTGGATGCATCTTGTTGAGTTAATAATAATAATAATAAAAATAATTATTATTATATCTTACCTTGATATCTAGAATCAAAGAATCAAAGAGTTGGAAGAGACCCCATGGGTCATCCAGTCCAACCCCCTGCCAAGAAGCAGGAATATTGCATTCAAATCACCCCTGACAGATGGCCATCCAGCCTCTGTTTAAAAACTTCCAAAGAAGGAGCCTCCACCACACCCCGGGGCAGAGAGTTCCACTGCTGAACAGCTCTCACAGTCAGGAAGTTCTTCCTCATGTTCAGATGGAATCTCCTTTCTTGTAGCCTCTTCAAGGCAGGGTACAAACCAGTTAAACATCTATCTATATAAATAAAAAATGTAAATTTTCATTCGTTCAAAATCTAAAATCTTCCAAAATACTTTATTGATTGCTTTGAAATTTTGACACAACACAGCACTCGAATAGGTGCACGTTTTTATGTTTTTACATATCTACTATAATATGTCACACCTGTGACAGGTAAAAATAGGCTTTTTGGGAAAACCACCGCCATCTGCTGGACGTCAAGGCAACACACACTATACTACATATTTCACGATTCTATTTCAATGTTTCTCAATGCATTGCTAAATTGAATTTTCAGTCGTTTTGATGTAGTTTCATTTTGATTTAATTGTTTTGTGCGACATTGTGTAGGAGTTGAGATGTGTCTATCTATCTATATAAATAAAAAATGTAAATTTTCATTTGTTCAAAATCTAAAATCTTCCAAAATACTTTATTGATTGTTTTGAAATTTTGACACAACATAGCACTTGAATAGGCACATGTTTTTATGTTTTTGCATATCTACTATAATATAGATGTCACACCTGTGACAGGTAAAAATAGGCTTTTGGGGAAACACACCGCCATCTGCTGGATGTCAAGGCAACACACACTCTACTACATATTTCACGATTCTATTTCAATGTTTCCCAATGCATTGCTAAATTGAATTTTCATTCGTTTTGATGTAGTTTCATTTTGATTTAATTGTTTTGTGCGACATTGTGTAGGAGTTGAGATGTGTCATTTACCATAGTGTTCATTTCGTGAGTATCGTTTATTGTTGTCCTTCTTTCCTTCGGTGCTGTTCGCTCTGCTCTAAAGGAGGTGGTATTGCATGGGGGCAGGCCTTGGGGGTGCGCCTTCGCCTTCCCCCCCCCCCCCAAGCTTCTTGTCTCAGTCTGAAGTTGTGCCTGAGGAAGAGGGAGTGAGCCTCGGCCACTCACCTAGGCCTCTGGGCAGGTAAGACAGGCATCACCTCTTGGACTCTGTGTGCTTATTTGGCTGTGTGGGCATGCACATCACACTCCCTTCTGGACTACAGCTCCCAGCATCCCGTAGACCAGGCCCTTTAGGAGAGGAGGATGATCCAAATGCACTGCTTCCAAGCTGTAAACTTGCTTCTCCTTGGATTTCTTTGAGAGCATCCCAATCCCTGCATCTTTCCAATTTCCTATTCCTGGACTACAACTCCCAGCAATCCTCCAGATAGATTAAATAGAGATAAGTAGGAAGATAGATTGATCAGGAGGACTGCTAGGAGTTGCAGTCCAAGAATAGGTAGAGAAGGAAGAAAGGGGGAAAAGAGGAAGGGAAATAAGGGGGGAGGAAGGGAAGAAGAAGAGAAGGAAGGAAGGAAGGAAGGAAGAAAGGCAGGGAAGTAAGGAAGGGAAGTGAGAGGGAAGGAAGGAAGGAGAGAAAGAAAGAAAGAAAGAAAGAAAGAAAGAAAGGGAAGGAAGGCAGGAAAGAGGGAGTGAAGGAAGAACAGAAATCAGGAGGGAGGGAAAGAGAGAGAGAGAGAGAAAGAAAGAAAGAAAGGGAAGGAAGGAAGGCAGGAAAGAGGGAGTGAAGGAAGGAGAGAAAGCAGGAGGGAAGGAAAGAGAGAGAGAGAGAGAGAAAGGGAAGGAAGGAAGGTAAGGAAGAAAGAAAAGAGGGAGGGAAGGAAGGAGAGAGAGAGGGAGGGAAGGAAGGAGAGAGAGAGAGAGAAAGAAAGGAAGGAAGGGAAGGAAGGAAGGAAGGAAGGAAAGAGGAAGGGAAGGAGGGAAAGAAAGAAAGAAAGAAAGAAAGAAAGAAAGAAAGAAAGGAAAGAGGGAGGGAGGGAAGGAAGAAGAGAAAGAAAGAAAAGAGAGGGAAGGAAAGAAAGCGGGACGGAAGGAAAGAGAGAAAGAAAGAAAGAAAGAAAGAAAGAAAGAAAGAAAAGGAAGGAAGGAAGGAAGGAAAGAGGGAGGGAAGGAAGGAAGGAGAGAGAGAGAGAGGAAGGAAGGAAGGAAGGAAGGAGGGAAGGAGGGAAGGAGGGAAGGAGGGAAGGAGAGAATGAATGAAGGAAAGAAGGAAAGAAAGGGAAGGAAGGAAAGAGAGAGAGAGAGAAAGAAAGGAAAGAAGGAAGGGAGGGAGGGAAGGAAAGAGAGAGAAAGGAAGAAAAAAAGAAAAAGAGAAGGAAGGAAAGCGGGAGGGAGGGAAGGAAGGAAGGAAGGAATGAAGGGAAGGGAAAGGAGGGAAGAGGGAGGGAAGGAGAGAAAGAAAGAAAGAAAGAAAGAAAGAAAGAAAGAAAGAAAGAAGAGAAAGAGGGATGGAAGGTTGGCCACAGCAACGCATGGCCAGGGACAGCTAGTATATAAATACTGAAACCCATTTAAATACAGTACATACAGTATATTAAAAGACCTGCACACTATCCAACTCGGCCAGTCCTGCTAAGAGCATTAAGGCAATAAAAATAAGAAAATAGGAAAATGAGCCAAGATGCCTCGAAGTTGTGCATTTGCCTCATCTTGTTGTTTTGCGGATCAGCTAATTTCCTTTCCAGATTACACCCAGGGTCAACAGGTAACCCATATCTTGGCTGCTTTTGCTATTTATCGTGCAGGTTTTGCCCAATGGGTCGGGGTGGAAGAAAGGCAAAGATACGCCACGAAAGGAAAAAGTCGTTGCGAGGATCTTTCTGTGTCGTAATTGCTGCTGAAACAATAATGTGACAGGTCTGGAGAAAGATCACACAAAAGGGGATTTGGCGGCGCTGGAGCCTCCTCCGCTCTAGATATCAAGTGTAAAAACAGACCTCAAAGAACAGAGCCTGGTTTAGGGAAAAAGGATCTTTTTTCAAGCTGGTGACATCATTGGAGTTGGAAATACTATACAGTCTTTTTTATATAAGTATTCCTTTGTGTCGGTATCTTTGATAAGGGGCTGCTTCGGGCGTGATGGAGAATGTATACCACCCAATACCCCAGCCAAGCAAAAAATTGGCTACCAACCATCTGCTGAATGATTCGGGATATTTGAACCCAAGTTGCCAAAGGGACTTACTACCAGTCCAGGGCTGGAATGCCGGATTCAATCTGCACCCTGAAACCTGGAAGCCTCGCCCCACATTTCAATGCAGGGGAAATCCAAAATAAATCCTGACTTTTAATTCTGATGGAGGTGTGTACGTGTGGAAGCAATGGTTAGCTCAGACAGCAGCTGGCTGTTTGGACCACAAAGGCCATTGCTAGGTAGTAGCAGTAGTAGTAGGAGTGATATCGAGCTACTTTTAGTAGGGTCTCCCGGCGAAGGGAGATCCCTGAGGACCGCTCAAAAGGGCCCTGGAACCTTGGTGAGGCCAGCGAAAGCCAATCCAAAGAGTAAAAATATTATAAATAATAATCCCTCATCAAGGTGGAAGAAGTTTCCAGCAACCGAGGTTTATTTGTGATTCAGCTGAGATCAGATGCATTGCAGGAATCATTCCGCTGCAAGCATACCAGTACAAAGAATACAGGCATATTTATAGTAAAAATACAAAGGAAAACTTTCAAAATTCCCGCCCACCCCTTGCCGGCCGGCTTCACGCTGATTGGCTGATGCTGGAACAGCTGGGAGGAGGCTGGGCGGCCCGCCTCTGCTCTGGACCAATCAGCGCATTTCTTCGCCTCTAGAGGGCCAATGAGCGCCCTCCGCTCGCCTCGCAAGATGGACAAATCAGGAGAGAGGAGGCGGTGCGGCCTCGGACAAAGGAGGGGGGAAATGATGGGATTAGGAGTTGCCAGCAAGCCTTTGTCTCAGGCCGGCAAGGTGTGATCCTAGCAAACGAAAGCTTTCCTGTCCTTGATGAGCTTTGGAGGGGGATATGAATGGCTTTTTCGACATCGGACCTCAGGGGGGATCGACGTCTTGATGATTTAATCAATCTTTTCTTCCTGAGTTTCTGTTGACCCCCTCCCCTCGCTGGTCTGCTCCGAGGGCCAGGGTTGGGGATTAACAGTATTGTCCATGCTGGTGAATTAATCAAGGGTGATTGAGGGAGAGGCTGGAGCCCTCCCCCAGGCAGTTCCTGGTCACAGCAGTTTTGTGGGGCAAGGGACGAGGGTACAGAGGAAATTCATAAGGTTACATACATATATCAAAATCATAGGCAATAGGCATCACTGATACAGAGTTAGAGCAGCAGAGGAACCCCCATCCCACCCCATAAAGTTTATTTCAATATTTGATCTTTATTAAGGTCCAAACTGGAAATCCCATGCTCTTAGGAAGGGTGTGTGGAAGCAGAGGTTGCTAGCAGTTGAAATCAAGCATTGATAGAAAGTTCATGGCCAGGGTTGCGGCAAACAGTCCAGTCCACTCAGCAGAGAGTCATGGATTCAGGCTGGAATCAGCAGATGGGTGCTGAGTTGATCAATAACAGAATCCATCGCTCAGCCCTTGGGGAACTACAACTCTCACAAAAGGGCAGAAGTCCCAAGATCCAGCCATTTCCCAGAAAGCCTCGTGGGGTCCTTGTTGTTGTCAGTGCCTTGGCAATGTGGCCAAGACTTAACCCTTGTTGTGTAGTCTGGTGACCTTGCCCTTTGCAGAACTATAAGTTCTTATCCCTTAATTCTGAGGGGGGGGGGGTGCCTGACATCAGGAGGAGGTAGTAGTGATGCTACTGGGTTGGCTGTCGCTGTGTGAAGTGGCCCTCTGTGCTGTCACTGGGTTGGCTGTTGCTGAGTGAAGTGGACCTCTGTGCTGTCACTGGATTGGCTGTTTTTGGGTGAAGTGGCCCTCTGAGCTGTCACTCAGAAACAGGTTGGCTGTTTCTGAGTGGAGTGGCCCTCTGTGCAGTCACTGGGTTGGCTATTGCTGGATGAAGTGGCCTCTGTGCTGTCACTGGGTTGGCTGTTGCTGAGCAAAGTGGCCCTCTTTGCTGTCACTGTGTTGGCTGTTTTTGGGTGGAATGGCCCTCTGTGCTGTCACTGGGTTGGCTGTTGCTGGGTGGAATGGCCCTCTGTACTGTCACTGGGTTGGCTGTTGCTGGGCGGATTGATCCTCTGTGCTATCACTGTGTTGGCTGTTGCTGGGTGGAATGGCTCTCTGTGCTGTCACTGGGTTGGCTGTTTCTGGGTGAAGTGGCCCTCCTTATTGTCAGTGGGTTGTCTGTTGCTGGGTGGAGGGGCCCTCTGTGCTGTCACTGGGTTGGCTGTTGCTTGGTGAAGTGGCTCTCCTTGATGTCACTGGGTTGGCTATTGCTGGGTGGAGTGGCCCACTGGGTTGGCTGCTGCTAGGTGAAGCGGCCCACTGTGATGCCACTGGGTTGGCTGTTTTTGGGTGAAGCGGCCCTATGAGCTGTCACTCAGAAACAGGTTGGCTGTTTCTGAGTGGAGTGGCCCTCTGTGCTATCACTGGGTTGGCTGTTGCTGGACAGAGTGGTCCTCTGTGCTGTTATTGTGTTGGCTGTTTTTGAGTGGAATGGCCCTCTGTGCTGTCACTGGGTTGGCTGCTATTGGGTGAAGTGGCCCTCTGTGCTATCACTGGGTTGGCTGTTGCTAAGTGAAGTGATCCTCTGTGCTATCACTTGGTTGGCTGTTGATGAGTGAAGTGGACCTCTGTGCTGTCACTGGGTTGGCTGTTTCTGAGTGAAGTGGCCCACTGTACTGTTACTCGGTTGGCTGTTGCTGGGTGGAATGGCCCTCTGTGCTGTCACTGTGTTGGCTGTTGCTGGGTGAAGTGGCCCACTGTACTGTCACTGTGTTGGCTGTTGTTGGGTGGAATGGCCCTCTGTGCTGTCACTGGGTTGGCTGTTTCTGAGTGGAGTGGCCCTCTGTGCTGTCACTGGGTTGGCTGTTTCTGGGTGAAGTGGCCCTCTGCGCTGTCACTGGGTTGGCTGTTTCTGAGTGGAGTGGCCCTCTTTGCTGTCACTGGGTTGGCTGTTTCTGGGTGAAGTGGCCCTCTGCACTGTCACTGGGTTGGCTGTTGCTGGGTGGAATGGCCCTCTGTGCTGTCACTGAGTTGGCTGTTTCTGGGTGAAGTGGCCCGCTGTACTGTCACTGGGTTGGCTGTTGCTGGGTGGATTGGTCTTCTGTGCTGTCACTGGGTTGGCTGTTTCTGAGTGGAGTGGCCCTCTGTGCTATCACTGGGTTGGCTGTTTTTGGGTGAAGTGGCCCTATGAGCTGTCACTCAGAAACAGGTTGGCTGTTTCTGAGTGGAGTGGCTCTCCTTGCTGTCACTGGGTTGTCTGTTGCTGGGTGGAGGGGTCCACTGTGCTGTCACTGGGTTGGCTGCTGCAAGGTGAAGTGGCCCTCTGTGAGGTTATTGGGGAAGAAAGTGGCTTGACTGCAGCTAGGTGACATATGTATGAAAAGGAGGGAGGAGAAAAAGAAAGAAAGAAAGAAAGAAAGAAAGAAAGAAAGAGGAAGGGGAAGGAGAAGAAAGGGGAGGGAGAGAGAGAAAGAAAGAGAAAGAAGTGAAGAGAAAAAGAAGGGACAAAGAAAGTGACAAAAATAAGAGAAAAGAAAGGAAAGGAAAAAAAGGAAACAGAGAGGGAAAGAAGACGGACGGACGGAAGGAAGGAAGGAAGGAAGAAGAGGTGTATGAAAATGCAAACCTTTGCAATGTACACCAGTATAATATTAAGAAAGATGCCTCATGTGTCCCATTTTGGCACCCCTAGTAATCACGTTTGGCCACTTTGCATCATCCCAGCAAGATGGATGTTTGCCATTTCTTGGCCATTTCTTTCCATGGGTTCTTTTTTTGTTGAATTAAAGGAGAACCGAAGGCCTTCGAAAAGGCCCAAAGAATGCGGGTTTAAGTAAACACTCAGCAAGCGGGCGACCGCAAGAAGAGCAAATATTGACAAGGAAATACAAAAAAGAGGAATTAGAGGAGGAATCGTAAGTCGTAGCCAAGAAAGGGAAAAGTTCACCCAGTGTTTGCATTGAAGCGCCAGCCTACACTTTGCCCTGTTGGCACCGGTATCTTCCTTGCAGGCAGGAACACATACCCGGGATGGTTTGCATTCTTCCTCCACCTTAACACACACACACACAATGAGGCAGGTTTCCAATTCATGATTTCACCCAACCAAAACAGCCCTTGGCTTTCCCTTTCTCTTCTTGTTTTCATTAGTGGGGTGGTTTGATCTGGACCTCCGGATCTGCGGATTCAACCAACCGCAGATTCCAAAATACGCAACACACACAAGCTGGAGAACGTGGGAAAGAAAGCGAGGCTGGAAGAAGACTGGGGATTTGTGAAATGAGCAAAATGTCCTTAGTAGAGGTGTTCAACTCGGCCAAAACGCATGCTGTTTCGGGGTCCTACCCCTCATTCTCTTTACCAGGAAGTTATTCGAATTGGGAGGAGTGTTGCTGTTTTCATCATCATCATCATTTAATTACTTATTAATCGCCCTCCATCCAAGATGCTCCAGGCTATTTACAAGCCAAATTGTAAAGGATAAAAATACATACATGCAGATATTGATAAAATTAACATAGATCAAAAGCTCTAGTAAAAAGCCAGGTCTTAAGTGCTAGGGTAAAAGGCTCTAAGTCACGCATGGCTCTCATGTAGGGTGGCAAGGAATTCCATAAGGCAGGGGCAGAAATAGAAAAAGCCCACCTGCGTCTGGTCCTTTCCAAGTGCACTTCTCTAGGACCCGGTATATAGAGTAAGTCACGTTGGGATGGTCGTTGCGACCTCCGATGATGGGAGAAGGAGAGACGGTCCCTAAGGTACGATGGACCCTGGCCGTAAGGAGTTTTAAAGGTCAGAACTAGCATCTTATATAGACCATGGTAATCAGTTGGAAGCCAATGCAAATGCCGCAACACTGGTGTTATATGGCATTTCATGGGCGTTTTTGTGAGTAACCTGGCTGCCACATTCTGAACAATACGGAGCTTTCGGGTCGTAGACATCGGAAGGCCCACATACAGGGCGTTGCAATAGTCCAGCCTAGACATGACCATGGCATGGATGACTGTTGCCAGAGCCTCATCAGATAGGTAGGGTGCCAGTTGCCTCGCTTGTCGTAGATGGAAAAAGGCCTGTTTGCTGGCAGCAGCGATCTGAGCATCCATTGTCAGCTGCGAATCCAAAACGACACCCAAGCTCTTAACGGTAGGCGAAGGAGATAGGGCGGCACCATCGAAGGTGGGTAGCAAATGGGTCAGACCAATCGAGCGGCCATGCCAGAGAATCTCAGTCTTTGCCGGGTTCACTTTCAATCTGCTAGCACGTAGCCAGTTCGACAGAGCCTCCAGACATAAGGTGACATTGTATGGTATTGACATTGCTCCAGGCTCCAAACGCAGAAGGAGTTGGGTGTCGTCCACATATTGATAGCTGACCAGGCTGAAACTCCAAGCCAAACTAGCAAGGGGTCTAACGTAGATGTTGAAGAGAAGAGGGGAGGGAATTGCACCTTGGGGTACTCCACATAGGAGGGGAGATCTTTCAGAGACTTGGTCCATATACTCCATGCATTGGCTTCAGTTTCGGAGGAATGAGACGAACCAATTGAGGGCCTGACCAAGAACTCCGGACATGGCAAGACGGTGAATCATTAGATCGTAGTCAACGGTGTCAAACGCTGCGGTAAGATCGAGAAGTACCAGTAGCACTGATCCCCCGCTATCAGACTGGCGACAAAGTTCATCTGTAATAGCAACCAGGACTGTCTCCGTCCCATGGCCAGGGCGGAAACCTGACTGGAAAGGGTCCAGGCCGGCTGTGTCATCCAAAAATGGTTGCAATTGTCCCAGTACAGCCCGCTCTATCATCTTGCCTAAGAATGGAAGGTTAGAGACAGGACGATAATTGGCAAGGGTCATGGGATCCAAGCTAGGTTTCTTTAGCAAGGTACGAACCCTTGCCTCTTTTAGGTTGTCCGGGAAGACAACTTCAAGAGAGCCATTGATTATATTACTCAACGGATCGAGTAGACCTTCCAGGCAGCTCTTATCCAGCCAAGAGGGGCATGGATCAAGGGAAGAGGTGGTTGGTTTTGAAGCAGTCAGGATTCTGGCGACATCTTCCTTGTCAAGCGGAGTAAATCGGTCAAAGATAGGCCCACTAAGTGGCCACAAAGTCTCGAGCTCACTCAAGGTATTGACGGAATGGGCAGTTCCTGCTGAAGCATGGTGATTTTATCAGTGAAAAACTTCTGGAATGCCACTCCTGTAAGAGCCGTGGTTGCTGGGTTCTGGACTAAGGGAGCCGGACTGATCAAAGCACGAACAATTTTGAATAATGTATTGTCGAAGGCTTTCATGGCTGGAATCACTAGGTTCTTGTGGGTTTTTTCGGGCTATAGAGTCATGTTCTAGAGGCATTTCTCCTGACGTTTCGCCTGCATCTATGGCAAGCTTCCTCATATATAAACCCATTTTCCTAGTTCCAACAGACCTCACTACCTCTGAGGATGCTTGCCATAGATGCAGGCGAAACGTCAGGAGAAATGCCTCTAGAACATGGCTCTATAGCCCGAAAAAACCCACAAGAACCTAATTTTGAATAATTGTGCTGGGCGCGATCTAGCAGGGGCTATTAAGGAGGAATTGTAAGATTTTTTAGCGTCCTTGATGGCTGATTCGTAGGACCTGTGAAAAGCCTTGAAAGCGGACACCAACACCTCGTCGGGTTTCCATCGCCACCAGTGCTCCAGCCACTTTCGTGCCTGCTTCATCGTCCGTAGCTCATCAGTGTACCAAGGGGAGCGATTCTGGCAAGGGCGAAGGAGGCGCCTGGGGGCAATCTCATCCAAGGCAGCCAACAAACTGACATTCCAGTTGTTGACTTGCTCATTGAGAGCGGTACACACAGTTCCCAGGCCCTTGAGGGCATTCAAGAATCTAGCAGGTTCCATGAGTCTCCTAGACCAAGCAAGGATGGGTTTGGCAAAGATTTGGCTACAATAGGAAACTTTAAAGGCCCAATCCTCAGTCATTTAAGGCCTATCTGCATGAAAGGTACCTCAGTTTTAGACCCTGTTTACAACTGCAGGCCTGCCAAGTTTCAGAACAATTCACCAATCTACTGATTTTTTAGAATTATTTTAAGTTTTTACCATAACATTTTTTAAAATAAGACAAATTGCGAGGGGGGGTTCTGGGAATTGTACTCGTCACTTGTGTCTATTCTCTGCAAATCAGAGCATGGACACAATCATGCTTTTAATTGGCTGAGAATCAGAGAGAAATTTCAACTCCCATCGTGCTCTGAGAACTCAGTGACTTTTCAATGCCTGCTCCATGCAAATGCTGTTGGGGAAGCGAGTTCCCAGCAGGATCCTCTCTGGAGGAGGAGTTAAGGTTTTAAAAAGAACCTTAAAACCTGGTTCTTCCATTGCACCTTTGGTGAGTAGGTATATAATTTCACGTTATTGCTCAGCCCCAAAGCTCTGTCATTAGAGTATATACCCCCCCTTTTGTGGTAAAGCTTGATTCCACAACACCCGCTATAATGAACCCTCCTCCACACATAACTTATTTTCCTTTATCTCGTCCGAGTTTTTAATTAGTCTTAATCAGTTCATCTTTTAATCATTACATGTAGCCTGCCCATCGTGCCTGTGTTTATTGTAATCTTTTTTACTTTGTTATGTAGTCACAGGCACGAATATTCCATATGCCCAAATATGAACACAGATGGGGTTTGGGGGAAATAGGCCTTGACATTTGGGAGTTGTAGTTACTGGGATTTATAGTTCACCTACAATCAAAGAGCATGCTGAACCCCACCAATGATAGAATTGGGGCAAACTTCCCACACAGAACCCCCATATGTAAGGCCATCCAGTCTAACTCCCTTCACCAGGGCAAGAAAACATAATCAAAGCCCTCCTGACAAAGAGCCATCCAGCCAGGGGAGAGGACCACTAGCATAGATAGATAGTAGGGCTGGGCTATTCGTTTCGTTAATTCGTTAATTCGTTAAAAATTCATTATTTTTTGAATTACGAAAGGATAACAAATTTTTTTTTTAACCTGGAAGTGTTTTTAAATATCGAAACGGCAGGCGCCAAAAAATTTTGTATTTCCGTCCATTTCGGAAATACGTAAGATGGCCGCCTGCCGATGCTTGCTGGGAGCTCTGCCGGCTGAGCAAGCGAGGGAGAGGGCGAGCGAGAGGGGCGAGCGAGCGGCGACGGTGAGAGCCATTCAGCTGTGAAACTCTCTGCCCCAGAGGGAGTGCGGTGGAGACTCTTTGAAACAGAGGCTGGATGGCCATTTGTCAGGGAAGGGCTTGGTGGGCCATTGACCTTCAGTTTTGGAGTTGTAGTTCACCTACATCCAGAGACCACTACAGACTCAAACAATGATGGATCTGGACCACACTTGGCCAGCGAGAGGGGTGAGCGAGCGGAGAGCGAGAGGGGCGAGCGAGCGGTGAGCCGAGCGAGAGGGGCGAGAGAGCGGCGAGCGAGAGGGGCGAGAGAGCGGAGAGCGAGAGGGGCGAGTGAGCGGAGAGCGAGAGGGGCGGGTGAGCGGAGAGCGAGAGGGACTCAAACAATGATGGATCTGGACCACACTTGGCAAAAGCACTCAATATACACCCAAATATGAACACAGATGGAGTTTGCGGGAAATAGACCTTGACATTTGGGAGTTTTAGTTACGGGGATTTATGGTTCACCTGCAATCAAAGAGCGTTCTGAACCCCACAAGCGGCGAGCGAGAGGGGCGAGCGAGCGGCGAGCGAGCGAGAAGGCCCGCCAGAGTGAGTGCCTGCCTTCCCTCCTTAATAATAATTTAAATTTAATAATAATAATTTTAATTTCTCCTCCCTATTCTACTAAATTAATAATTAAATTTAAAAAATATTTTAAAAATATTGGAAAAAAAAGGGCGCCATCTTTACAAAATGTTTTGTAAATATTTACGAAATTTCGTAAATACCGAACTTTTTTGGGGGAAAATTTTGTAATTATTTTAAATAACGAAACAAAAAAACACCCCAATTACAAAACGATTACAAAACCAAATTTTTGCGTTGTTACCCAGGCCTAATAGATAGATAGATAGATAGATAGATAGATAGATAGATAGATAGAGATAGAATATTCCACATGTGATTTGCATCCACCACAAACAAAGAACTACTGTCCACAGTGCCTTCGTGCAATAAAGTCCTCACTTTGGTTTTAATGTTGTCACTAGAAAGAGCGTATCTTTTGCCTCCACTCACTTCTAACCATAACACCAGTAAAACGTAAGTTAAACAAGTGAACTGGAGAAGAATAAATAAGGAAAGGAGTTTATCCGAGGGTAAGGTTTGTTTATCTCCGGTGGCAGCCCACCCGCAATGTCGTTCCTC
Source organism: Anolis sagrei (assembly GCF_037176765.1). NCBI lineage: Eukaryota > Metazoa > Chordata > Lepidosauria > Squamata > Anolidae > Anolis > Anolis sagrei. The sequence continues at coordinate 7,021,904 of NC_090029.1, forward strand.
GGTGAGAAGATGTTTCTTGATAAAAAAAGGGGGGAGGATGTGAGATGTACACTGAAAAATTGCAACTGGAACTGTAAATGATCCCAAATGCCAAAAAGTGGTGGCCTTGGGTGAGCCTCAGAGGAAGGAAAACTCCCTCTGAACCGACACGGACAAGAAAAACACTTAAACGACTTGTGTGCCTTTGAGTGCATCTACACTGTAGGATTGATGAAGTTTGACACCACTTTAATTTTTTATTGATCACTAGCTGTCCCCTGCCAGGCGTTGCTGTGGCTCAGTCTGGTGATCTGGAAAATAAAGTAACAAGAAAGTGTTGGTTTCTAATGTATATAATGTCTTGTGGGTAAACAGTATTTCTTGCAGTTTCTTTGTCAGTGTTGATGTGGAGAGTGTCTGGTTTGCCTACTCTGGAACATACAAGATATTGTCCTTCTTTAGGGGTCCCTTTCCAATCTGTGATACTATATCTCTCTGTGTGTGAATCAGATCTATCTATCTATATCTATGGCTGGGTGGCTCTTTGTCAGGAGGGCTTTGATTACGTTTTCTTGCCCTGGTGAAGGGAGTTGGACTGGATGGCTTTAAGTATTTTCTGTTGGTCATGGGGGTTCTGTGTGGGAAGTTTGCCCCAATTCTGTCATTTGTGGGGTTCAGCATGCTCTTTGATTGTAGGTGAACTATAAATCCCAGTAACTACAACTCAAAAATGTCAAGGTCTATTTCCCCCAAACTCCATCTATGTTCATATTTGGGCATATGGAATATCCGTGCCAAGTTTGGTACAGATCCATCATTGTTTGAGTCCACAGTGCTCTCTAGATGTAGGTGAACTACAACTCCTAAACTCAAGGTCAATGCCCATCAAACCCTTCTAATGTTTTCTGTCGGTCATGGGAGTTGTGTGTTCCAAGTTTGGTTCAAATCCATCCTTGGTGGGGTCCAGAAAGCTCTTTGATTGTAGGTGAACTATAAATCCCAGTAACTACAACTCCCAAATGTCAAGGTCAACTCCACTAGTGTTCATATTTGGGCATATTGAGTATGCATGCCAAGTTGTGTCCAGATCCCTCATTGTTTGAGTCCACAGTGCTCTCTGGATGTAGGTAAACTACAACTCCTAAACTCAAGGTCAGTGCCTACCAAACCCTTCTAGTGTTTTCCATTGGTCATGGGAGTCCTGTGTGCCAAGTCTGATTCAATTCCATCACTGGTAGAGTTCAGAATGCTCTTTGATTGTTGGTGAACTATAAATCCCAACAACTACAACTCTCAAATGACAAAATCAATTATTTTTGAGTGATGGTAACTCCTTGGGTTAGTAAGTGACTTGTGGCCAAATTTGGCGACAATTCGTCCAGTTCAAATCTGGGGAGCGGGGTGAGCTCCTGCTGTTAGGCCCAGCTTCTGCCAACTGAGCAGATAAAAAACATGCAAATGTGAGTAGATCAATAGGTACTGCTTTGGTGGGAAGGTAACAGCGCTCCATGCAGTCATGCCGGCTACATGACCTTGGAGGTGTCTAGGGACAACGCCGGTTCTTCAGCTTAGAAATGGAGATGAGCACCACCCACCAGAATCAGACACGACTAGACTTAATGTCAGTGGGAAACCTTTACCTTTATCTTTTAACAACAACAGGTATATAGGGCAATGGTGAGTAAAGGAAACACCTTCCTAAGTTGAACATTGGTCTTTCCACTGGCATATTTTGTCCATCGCGAGGGCGAACCCACTACGAATACCAGAAATGCATGGAAAGGGGAATTTGGGGACTGAGCCAAGGTGAACACACATGGAATTATAGAAGCCCGATTGCCAGATGCCAGTAAATCAACTCTGGGAGAAAAAGGAGGAAAGGATGCCAAACAATACAGCGTCTGACTCTCGGTGCTGTTTTTCCTTCTCTTTCTATATATACAAGTGCTTTGGAAGGTGGTGGCCATTAAAAAGTAATCTCCGCTGATCTTTTATTCAACAGAACTGAGCGCAAAACTAACTTTTCCCCTTCTTCTTGGTGATACGAGTTTAATCGCCTTGGATCCGAGCTCCCATTCTTTTGGAAGCATTGGCATGCGGCAAGAAGGAAACCGCTGGAAACGTCGGAGGCTCAGGAAACCCAATACCAGATTATTCCGAATATCATCAATATTAGATGGCTCTGTGAAATCCTGAGGCTAGGTCACTCATAGATCATAGAATCATAGAATCAAAGAGTTGGAAGAGATCTCATGGGCCATCCAGTCCAACCCCATTCTGCCAAGAAGCAGGAATATTGCATTCAAATCACCCCTGACAGATGGCCATCCAGCCTCTGCTTAAAAGCCTCCAAAGAAGGAGCCTCCACCACACTCCGGGGCAGAGAGTTCCACTGCTGAACGGCTCTCACAGTCAGGAAGTTCTTCCTCATGTTCAGATGGAATCTCCTCTCTTGCAGTTTGAAGCCATTGTTCCGCGTCCTAGTCTCCAAGGAAGCAGAAAACAAGCTTGCTCCCTCCTCCCTGTGGCTTCCTCTCACATATTTATACATGGCTATCATATCTCCTCTCAGCCTTCTCTTCTTCAGGCTAAACATGCCCAGCTCCTTAAGCCGCTCCTCATAGGGCTTGTTCTCCAGACCTTTTATCATTTTAGTCGCCCTCCTCTGGACACATTCCAGCTTGTCAATATCTCTCTTGAATTGTGGTGCCCAGAACTGGACACAATATTCCAGATGTGGTCTAACCAAAACAGAATAGAGGGGTAGCATTACTTCCCTAGATCTAGACACTATGCTCCTATTGATGCAATATGCACTATGCTCCTATTGATGCACTCTGCCCAGTATGGGAGAACAACCAGAGCACATTAAACCTGCTGCGACTGGCTCCTTGCATGCCTTTTGAAATATATGATATCAGCATGGAGAGAGATGCATCTGCCGACCATTGACGAGAATGATTGCAGAACAATGGCTCAAATACAGAAATCAGAGAATGCATTCATTGCAACGTAAACAGGCAACTAGGAAATGGTGTGGAGAAATTAGCTGGCCAGTACCTTCCTCATCCAGACATTGTTTTTCATAAGCCAGAGCTTTACAGATCAGATGGGGTGCATCTAATAATCTATATATATAAATTTGTTAGGGGCATCCAACGAGGAAACAAAACTCAAAAACCCCCCAACGAAACTTAACCAAAATTCCCATGCCCATAACACAACCCACAAGGTACAAACATATCTACTCAAAATGAAAAACAACACAACACACTCACAAAACGGCAAAACAACTGAGCATGCGCATTGGCGCCCAGCCGCAAGTTCCATCGCGCGCGCACATGGCCTTCTGGCCAACGTTCCCTCTGCGGAAACCATGCCCACTCCAAGCCCCGCCGCGCCGCTTCCCGCACACACACACACCCTGCCGCACACACACACGCAACCCCACGCTCCATCACTCCCCCCGCCGCCGCACACACACACGCAATCCCACGCTCCATCACTCCCCCCACCGCCGCACACACACGCAACCCCACTCCCCCCGCCGCCGCACACACACACGCAACCCCACTCCCCCTGCCGCTGCACACACAACGCAACCCCAGGCTCCATCACTCCCCCCGCCGCCGCACACACACACGCAACCCCACGCTCCATCACTCCCCCCGCCGCCGCACACACACATGCAACCCCACGCTCCATCACTCCCCTGCCCCAATCTTACCTCCTTTTACTTCAGGACACCTCCAAACCCCACCCCGCCCCTTCCCGCCCTGTCAAAATCTAGGAAAGACAGGAAGGAAGGAAAGAAGGAAGAAAGAGAAAGGGGGGGTAAAGAAAAAGGGGGAAGGAAGGAAAGTTAGAGGAAGAAGAAAAGAAAAGGAAAGATGGAAGGAAAGAAAAGAGAGACAGCAGAAGAGAAAAAAAGGGGGAAGGAAGGAAAGAGATAGAGAAAGAAGAGGAGAAGGAAAGATGGGAAGGAAGGAAGGAAGGAAGGAAGGAAGGAAGGAAGGAAGGAAGGAAGGAAGGAAGGAAGGAGGGAGGGAGGGAGGGAAAGAAGGAGAGAAAGAGGGAAGATTGGCCACAGCAACACGTGGCGGGTAAAGGTTGTTATTTCTATTATTATTATGATGCTATTGTTCCTCGGAGACCCTTTTAGGGGGAATGGGAGAGGTGTCAGGTCCCAGAGGCAATGCATTGCATTATTGTTATTGTTATGATGGTGGTGAAATAAAAGGAAATAAAAAGAGAAAGAAGGAAGCAAACAGGGAGGGAAGAAAGGCAAAGGAAGAAAGGGGGAGGGAATGAAGGAAAGAAAAGGATGAAACCAAGTAGTGAAAGAAGGAAAGAAAGAAAGAAAGAGGTAGAGAAGGAAGAAAGGAGAGAAAGGGGGAGGAAAAGGGGGAAGGAATAGGTAGGGACCTCTCTTTCATAATAGTCCAGATATCTACCTCAACTTTGATAAGTTTTACTATAGGCCACAGCAACGCGTGGCAGGGCACAGCTAGTAACAACAATAATAACAATGGGTTGTTGTAGGTTTTTTCGGGCTATATGGCCATGGTCTAGAGCAGTGTTTCTCAACCTTTCTAATGCGGTGACCCCTAAATAAAGTTCCTCATGTTGTGGAGACCCCCAACCACATTTTCGTTGCTATTTCATAAATAATTTTGCCTGGCAGGAGTGCCATTTGGCTGGCTCAGGGGGTCGGCAGCCATTTTGGAGGGGGCAGGGCTGGGCAAGACAGCTTCACAACCCCCCGAAAATGGTCGAACGACCCCCCCAGGGGTCACGACCCCCAGGTTGAGAACCGCTGGTCTAGAGGCATTCTCTCCTGACATTTTGCCTGCATCTATGGCAAGCATCCTCAGAGGTAGTAGGTCTGTTGGAAGTAGGAAAAAGGGTTTATATATCTGTGGAATGACCAGGTTGAGACAAAGGACTCTTGTCTACTGGAGCTAGGTGTGAATGTTTCAACTGACCACCTTGAATAGCATATAATTTATTTTATTATTTATTTGCTTTATTTCTATACCGCATTTTTCAGCCTAATTAGGCGACTCAATAATGGCCTGACAGTGCCTAGAGCAAACTTTTGTTGAGAGGTTATTAGATGTCCTTGTTTGTTTCCTCTCTGTTGTAATTTTAGAGTTTTTTTTTAAAATACTGGTAGCCAGATTTTGTTCATTTTCATGGTTTCCTCCTTTCTGTTGAAATTGTCCACATGCTTGTGGATTTCAGTGGCTTCTCTGTGTAGTCTGACGTGGTGGTTGTGAGAGTGGTCCAGCATTTCTGTGTTCTCAAATAATCTGCTGTGTCTAGGTTGGTTCATCAGGTGCTCTGCTATGACTGATTTCTCTGGTTGAAGTAGTCTGCAGTGCCTTCCATGTCATCCATGTCTGGGCAATGCTGCGTTTGGTGGTCCCTCTGAAGACTTGTCCACTGCTGCATGGTACACGGTAGACTCCTGCAGAAGTGAGAGGATCCCTCTTGTCCTTTGGTGGACGTAGCATTTGTTGGACTTTCTTGGTGGGTCTGTAGATAGTTTGTATGTTGTGTTTCCTCATCAGCTTCCCTCTGCGGTCAGTGGTTCCCTTGATGTATGGCAAGAACACTTTTCCTTTCCTTCGTCTTTATTATCTCTTTCTTCGATAGAGCTACAAGCTGGGTAGATGCAGGGAATGCCGTGGATGGAGCGTACCTGGATTTCAGTAAGGCCTTCGACAAGGTCCCCCATGACCTTCTGGCAAGGAAACTAGTCCAATGTGGGCTAGGCAAAACTACGGTGAGGTGGATCTGGAATTGGTTAAGTGGACGAACACAGAGAGTGCTCACTAATGCTTCCTCTTCATCTTGGAAAGAAGTGACAAGTGGAGTGCCGCAGGGTTCCGTCCTGGGCCCGGTCCTCTTCAACATCTTTATTAATGACTTAGATGAAGGGCTAGAAGGCATGATCATCAAGTTTGCAGACGACACCAAATTGGGAGGGATAGCCAATAGTCCAGAGGACAAGAGCAGAATTCAAAACGATCTTGACAGATTAGAGAGATGGGCCAAAACTAACAAAATGAAGTTCAACAGTGACAAATGCAAGATACTCCACTTTGGCAGAAAAAACGAAATGCAAAGATACAGAATGGGGGACAATGCCTGGCTCGAGAGCAGTACGTGTGAAAAAGATCTTGGAGTCCTCGTGGACAACAAGTTAAACATGAGCCAACAATGTGACGTGGCGGCTAAAAAAGCCAATGGGATTTTGGCCTGCATCAATAGGAGCATAGTGTCTAGATCTAAGGAAGTAATGCTACCCCTCTATTCTGCTCTGGTTAGACCACACCTGGAATATTGTGTCCAATTCTGGGCGCCACAATTCAAGAGAGATATTGACAAGCTGGAATGTGTCCAGAGGAGAGCGACTAAAATGATCAAGGGTCTGGAGAACAAGCCCTATGAGGAGCGGCTTAGGGAACTGGGCATGTTTAGCCTGAAGAAGAGAAGGCTGAGAGGAGATATGATAGCCATGTATAAATATGTGAGAGGAAGCCACAGGGAGGAGGGAGCAAGCTTGTTTTCTGCTTCCTTGGAGACTAGGACGCGGAACAATGGCTTCAAACTACAAGAGAGGAGATTCCATCTGAACATGAGGAAGAACTTCCTGACTGTGAGAGCCGTTCAGAAGTGGAACTCTCTGCCCCGGAATGTGGTGGAGGCTCCTTCTTTGGAAGCTTTTAAACAGAGGCTGGATGGCCATTTGTCAGGGGTGATTTGAATGCAATATTCCTGCTTCTTGGCAGGGGGTTGGACTGGATGGCCCATGAGGTCTCTTCCAACTCTTTGATTCTATGATTCTATGATTCTATGATTCTATGATTCTATCGTGGCTTGTTCTCGGTGGTCTTGCAGCTCTTCTGATGTCTGAGGTGGAGTGTCCATTGGCCTGTAGAGCCCAGTTGAGGTGGTTCAGTTCATCTTGAAGGAGGTGGGCTTCGCAGATTCAGGAAGGAAGGAAGACTGCCTTTTCTAGATGTCCTAGTCATCCGCAAACCAGATCAACAATTGGGTCACACCGTCTACAGAAAACCCACACACACAGATAGATATCTATATAAAAACTCCAACCATCACCCAAGTCAAAAAAAGAAGCACCATTAAAGCCTTGGCAGACCGTGCAAAAAGAATCTGCGAAGCCCACCTCCTTCAAGATGAACTGAACCACCTGTTCTTTCTTTCCCCTTTCTTCAATTACTGAGGTAACTTCTCCAAATGGTAGAAAAAATCCTGGGATATTTCACCCTAAACCTGAACTGCTATGGTTAGAAAGAAAGGGTCTTCGCCTATCTAAGCACAAGGTTAGTTTTGGAGATGAAGTAATGCTCAATAGTGCTCAATAACGATTTCTCTCCATTTCTCACTAAGCTTCTCTTTATCTCTATATCTATCTATAACTCAATCAGCTTCTCTGTCTAAATACCCCGTAACTCAATTACTCAATTCCTATTCTATCTATCTCAGTATTTCAATTGCTATTCTATCTATCTATCTCAATTGTACTCACAATGACTTTTCGGAGCTTTACCTGTCTGACCAACAGCATATCTGAGGCTTTTTCCTCTACTGAAGGAAAAAGAGATACTTTCAAACCCAAAGAGATACTTTCTAAACCAGCGTTTCTCAACCTGGGGGTCAGGACTCCTGGGGGGGTCACGAGGGGGTGTCAGAGGGGTCGCCATCAGAAAAAGTATTTTCTGTTGCTCATGGGGTTCTGTGTCAAGGTCTGTTTTCCCCAAACTCCATCAGTGTTCACATTTGGACATATGGAATATCCGTGACAAGTTTGGTCCAGATCCATTATTGATTGAGTCCACAGTGCTCTCTGGATGTAGGTGAACTACAACTCTAAAACACAAGGTCAATGCCCGCTAAACCCTTTCAGTGTTTTCTGTTGGTTAGGGGCATTCTGTGTGCCAAGTTTGATTCAATTCCATTGTTGATGGAGTTCAGAATGCTCTTTGATTGTGGGTGAACTATAAATCCCAGCAACTGCAACTCCCAAATGTCAAGGTTTATTTTCCCCAAACTCCATCAGTGTTCACATTTGGACATATGGTCCAGATCCATCATTGATTGAGTCCACACTGCTCTCTGGATGTAGGTGAACTACAACTCCAAAACTCATGGTCAATGCCCACCAATCCGTTCCAGTGTTTTCTGTTGTTTGTGGGAGTTCTGTGTGCAAGATTGGTTCTATTCCATCATTGGACACGCACCTCTGGACAGAAGGGGCCAACTGGATGGCCAGAGGGGAGCACTTGAATCCCCCCCCCCCCCCCGCGAAAGACCAGTTGGTTCTAGCTGGTATTTTCACCAGTTGCCAGAGGGGAGGGCCCTTAGGAAAGCTCCTGCAGGTACCCCCCTCCCTTCTGCATTCAGCCATCTTGCAGCACAACTAGAAGAGACCTCAGAGACCATCCAGTCCAACCCTCTTCTTCATGGAAGGCCTATTTGAAATTCCTTTGCCTCTTTTCTCGGCTTTACATAATCCGAAATGTCATCTGTTTTCTTTGCACAACGAGTTGGGTAGTGTCCTTGGAATACAAAACCGGATCAGGCCAAACGTTTGAAGTCTGAACTGCAGCCACCCGGACTTGACTCGTTTTAAGTCATTTCACAGGCAATGTTATTAGTCTTACATGCCGCCCTCGCAAGCGCATTTCCAGCAAGGCACCTGAATGGTGCAGATGGGCAAATGTTCAGCTGGAAACCAGGACTTAGTTTCTTAAAGGGACGATTAAGTGCCCCGTACTTTACACGTGATCTTACGATAAGCAGGGCATTAATTTTAAACAAACTTCTGAATGCGTATTGTGGAGAATCGCAGACTTCTGAAAAGGAGAGATTGGAATAAATGGGAATAAATTGGTAATTAAGTGGCTGGAGCCCTTTGGTTTTAATCTGTATGCACAGCGCGAAGAGTCTTTTTCAGGATTCGGCAATGCTAGAAAGGCAGAGTGAAATTTGTGTCAAAGACACAAAGAAATGGCCTTCTTCTTCCAGTAATGCTGGATTTACAATGTGCTTGTCTCATCCTCTAGAAGATCAGTGTTCTCAGCCTTCCTAATGCCACGACCCCTTAATACGGTTCCTCGTGTTGTGGTGACCCCCAACCGGAAAATTATTTTTGTTCCTACATCATAACTGTTATGTTGATCTGGCCACGGTGGTCTACGCTCTTGTCACATCCTGAATAGATTACTGTAATGCACTCTACCTGGGGTTGCCTTTGAAGACTGTTCGGAAACTTCAATTAGTCCAACGGGCGGCAGCTAGATTACTCACTGGAGCATCATACAGGGAGCATACTGAAATCCGGGAGGAATTTTAAAGGGTCTGGCACTGTAGGAGAGACCCTGCGGACCCACCAAAGAGGGCTCGCTACAATGGTGAGCAAAGAGAAACATCACGGCGCTGTTTCACCATTGCCTCACCACCAGTTACTTTCAGTGGGACAATGAATTCTACGAACAGAAAGATGGAGTAGCTATGGGGAGCCCTCTCAGCCCGGTCATAGCTAACTTCTACATGGAACACTTTGAAAAACAAGCCCTGGAGACAGCAACCAAAAAGCCCACGATATGGTTCAGATATGTGGATGACACTTTCACCATTTGGAGCCATGGAGAAGAAGAACTCAACAGGTTCCTGGACCATCTGAACAGCATCCACCCAAACATCCAGTTCACTATGGAAAAAGAAAAGGAAGGAAGACTGCCTTTTCTAGATGTCCTAGTCATCCGTAAACCAGATCAACAATTGGGTCACACCGTTTACAGAAAACCCACACACACAGATAGATATCTACATAAAAACTCCAACCATCACCCAAGTCAAAAAAGAAGCACCATCAAAGCCTTGGCAGACCGTGCAAAAAGAATCTGCGAAGCCCACCTCCTCCAAGATGAACTGAACCACCTCAACTGGGGTCTCCAGGCCAATGGAGACTCCACCTCAGACATCAGAAGAGCTGCAAGACAACCGAGAACAAGCCACGAGAGTCAAGATGAGGATCCACCCCGAGGAAAAGTGTTTCTACCATACATCAAGGGAACCACTGACCGCATAGGGAAGCTGATGAGGAAACACAACATACAAACAATCTACAAACCCACCAAGAAAATCCAACAAATGCTACGTTCAGCAAAGGACAAAAGGGATCCTCTCACCTCTGCAGGAGTCTACCGTGTACCATGCAGCTGTGGACAAGTCTACAGAGGGACCACCAAACGCAGCGGAATTGCCCAAACACGAATCAAGGAACATGAAAGGCACTGCAGACTACTCCAACCAGAGAAATCAGCCATAGCAGAGCACCTGATGAACCAACCTGGACATAGCATTTTATTTGAGAACACAAAAATGCTGGACCACTCTCACAACCACCATGTCAGACTACACAGAGAAGCCATTGAGATCCACAAACATGTGGACAATTTCAACAGAAAGGAAGAAACCATGAAAATGAACAAAATCTGGCTACCAGTATTAAAAAATTCTAAAATTGCAACAGCAAAAACAGCAGAGAGAAAAACAGGCAGGGACATCTAATCACCTTTCAAGAAGAGTTTGCTCCAGGCACAGTCAGCCCATTGTATGCTAATCAAGGTGGTCAGTTGAAAGATTCACACCCAGCCCAACTTACAAAAACCTTTTGTCTCACCCTGGTCATTCCACAGATATATAAACCCCCTTTTTTCCCAGCTCCAGCAGACCTCACCTCTGAGGAAGCTTGCCATAGATGCAGGCGAAATGTCAGGAGAAATGCTTCTAGAACATGGCCATATAGCCCGAAAAAACCCACAAGAACCGAGTGATTTCAGCCATGAAAGCCTTCGACAATACAAGAGAAGCTCAATTTAAACGGTTTTTCCTAAGTTCCCAAAAGAAATCTCACCAAAGTTGAAGGAAGCGCCACCGAGATGATTTTACTGCGATTCAGCTGAAAAGGATGCAAAGCATCAATATTTCGCCAAGCTGAGCATAACATGTACACAAATAAAAGCCTTTTTTATACAGTAACAGAGGAAAAACTGTAGTGGAGGCTCCTTCTTTGAAAGCTTTTAAACAGAGGCTGGATGGCCATCTGTCAGGGGTGATTTGAATGCAATATTCCTGCTTCTTGGCAGAATGGGGTTGGACTGGATGGCCCATGAGGTCTCTTCCAACTCTTTGATTCTATGATTCTATTGTCGTGACCCAGAGCCCAAAGATTGTCCAACACAGCAAATAAGGGGTTAACAGAGTCTTTAATGGGTCTTTAACAAGGCTAATAGCACTTAAACTGCAGTACTAATTAGCAAAACAAAAAGGCCTTCAGGCAGGTAAACAAAGGAGGAGAAAAGCCGGATTTTCTCAGAACTCAGTCACTCAAAAAGGAAAGCTGGAGCAAAACTAGCAATGGCAAATGCGAAGTTAAACAGTCCTAGGTCAAACACGGAGTAAGGCAGCAAGAAGGGTCTGAAAGGCAGATGTCGTGGTCAAGAAACGTTCCGTAGTCAAGGGCAAGACAAAGTCACTCACGAAGTCACATCCAGAGTCAAGGCACACGGTAACACGATAGCTGTATTCCCAGGACCCAAACAGGAGATAAGGCAGCACAAAACACCCGATACAACGCTTTGTCCTCTGCAAAGCTACACATCCCAAAGCCCTCATTTTATTAGCAGTCGCTATCGCTGGATTGACTATCATCACTTGCACCTGGATCATTATCTTCAGCTGCTGGCTCATTACTTCACCAGCGTTGCCAACGTTGATCTTGTCCAGAATCCTGCCAAGACGTACCTGCCTGCCATGTATCTTGGAACCCCTCAAACTCGTCGCTAAACGTGGGCTGTGTACATATGTCCTGAATTTCTCTAACACGCGTCCAGTCCAGCCCCTCTTCCATTTCTCCATCACTGGATCCCTGTTCATCCGAACTACAATTGTCAGCTATTAGGCTTGGGCGATCCAGTTCGTTAATTTCGTAATTCGTTATTAATTTGTATTTAAATTAGCTTACGATCCAATATCGAACCATGCAGGAATAGTGTGAGGAGTAATTAAGTATCGAAACAATTTTTCCAATTTTCGTAATTATTTCGTAATTATTTTCGTATGTCTGGTGCAAGTTTTACAATCTCGCATTTACCCCACTTCCGGTCCCTTTGCTCTGCTGCTTCTCTCCTCTTTCCTCATGCTTCTTCTTGCCTCACTCTAATATATAATACTATAATATAATATATAATATAATAATAATATATATTATTATGTTATATTATATTATATTATATTATATTATATTATATTATATTATTATAATACTATTATATTATAGTATAGTATATATTATATTATATTATTATATTATATTATAATTGTATAATATAATATAATATAATATAAATAATATATTATAATATAATATACAACAATATAATATAATAATATTATAATAATATAATATAATATAATATAATATAATATAATATAATATAATATAATATAGTTGTTTGTTTTATCACATCAACAGTCAACAACAGAGGGAGAGGGAAGCTTCAGAAGTTCCCCCTGTTCCATTTGGAGGTTTTTTTAGCATATTGCGCAATCGCGTCCGCCATTAACGAATTGATTTGTAATTTACGAAATTTCGGAAATTTTGAAATCTTAAATTTCGGAAGTCCTCAGAATTTAGAAACCCTAGAAACAAAACGAGTTTAGAACCAATTTTTTTCTTGATCGCCCAAGCCTATCGGCTATATCTTTAAGCCGTTTGTTCATTACTTCCTCATCACTGTCAGACTCACTGGCAAAGCGATATACTCCCCTGTAAACTAATTCCTCTAAGTCTTCGGGCCCAAACCCTGCAAAGTCCTCAGAGTCACTAGGTGCCAAAATAATTTCCCGAAAGTGTTTCAGCTGACGCTGTTCCTCCTGTAACTCAGCATCACTCCTTTTCCTCCTACAACTGGTAGTAACTTCACTGCCAGGACGCTGAGCCTCAACTTCTATTCTATGATTCTATGATTCTACAGTTAGGAAGTAGCAACGAAAAAAATATGGTTGGGGTTCATCACAACACGAGGAACTGTATTAAGGGGTTGTGCCATGGGGAAGGTTGAGAAACACTGGTATAGTGTTTCCTACAAAACATACGCCTATACATGCACACCTGAATTATTGAAACAAACAATTCCAACAGTAGTTTTGCATATAACTAATTTGAATATTATCCATAGTCCCATCTGTATCAGGATCTCATTCTTGGTCTATGAGAGCCATTGTTTTAAGAGCAGAAGTGCATGGAAGCAATTAAGCGCATGCCGCGGAGGGAAAGAAAACATGTATTTTGTGAAAGAGAACGGCCGAGAATCGAAAGGAAATCGGCTTAAGTTGCAGTCTTCTTAAAAAGAGGGTTTTAAAGAAAAAATTTAAAAATCCTCTGAACAGTTGTTCTGACCTCCTCTCCGCCTTCCTCCCCAATATTACAGTCTCCCTTAGAGAAAACTATTAAATAGTCGGTTAACTCCGTGGAAAAAATGATCGCCCTTGCAGAAGCCTCTAAAAATATACCTACGCTGGGCAGGGTTTGTGTTCTGGTAGATGGATTCTCATGTCATGGTTTGATTTATTTGCATTTCCTTGGCTTGGAGTTCTGTTCCATTTGGAAAAGGGAGGTGGGCCGAATGAATACATTGTTCTCGATCAAGAAAGCACATTTTTGAAGCATTCCCTGAAATGCTTTAAAACCGAACGTAGACAAGTTACTTTTTATTTGGACAGCAAGCTCCTGAATTTTCCCAGCAAACATGGCCATTTATCCCTTCCATGTCTTCCTTGAAATAGCAGTATTGCCTAAAATATGTTTCCCTGTAGGTATTATCTGATGTCCTAATACATTGTTCAGATTTAGATTGATCTAAATCCAACTGTGCTGGTACGGCTGTACCAGGACATCCCACTTTATTTGGTCTGTATTAAATGTTTTTTTTTTCAGTTGAGGTCCTCCATCTTTAAAGATTTAAGCAGGGATCCCATCAGGTCCGCTGGCTTTGTTAGTTTTTTGTTGGCTGATGGCATTGCTGACTTCTTCCAAACTAGGCAGTGCTGCAAGCTCATCTCTGGTTTGTTGTTGTGGGATTTGTGAGAGACACCTGATTCCACCTTAAACGGGACATTTTGGGAGCCATTGCTGTCCAAGACTGTTGCCATAATGTCACCATTGAGGATGTTTACAAATTTGTTCGGGCACCTGATTTTTTGGAGGATGGTCCAGAGAGCGCTGCGATTCACTGTGTTGAATGCCTTTGCAAGATCAATGAATGCCATGGACAGAGGTTGATTTTGTTCCCTGCCTTTTTCTTGGAGCTGTCGTGCAGTGAAGATCATGTCCACTGTTCCTCTGGAGGGGCGGAAGCCGTTCTGGGATTCTGGGAGGGTGTCTTCTGAGAGGGGTAAAAGGCGGTTTGCAAGGATTCTTGCGAGGATTTTCCCAGCGGAGGTTAGAAGGGAGATACCTCAATAGTTCCGAGCACAATTCAAGGTGCTGACCTACAAAACCCTGTACGGTTCCGGTCCAGTGTATGTGTTCGAACGTATCTCCCTCTACGTCCCACCCCGGAGTTTGAGATCATCTGGGGAGGCCCTGCTCTCGACCCCACCGTTGTCACAAGTGAGGCTGGTGGGGACAAGGAGCAGGGCTTTCTCAGTGGTGGCCCCTCACCTGTGGAACTCACTCCCGGGGGAAATTAGGGCATCAACATCTCTCCTCTCCTTCAGGAGGAAGGTAAAGACGTGGTTGTGGGACCAGGCCTTTGGGCAATCTGACAACTAGATAAGACAATCAGACGAGTAAGACTGACAGGCTGGACAATGTGGAATTGAAAATGGAACTATGAGATAGCGAACGCTGACCGTTTATGAGGAGGAATTAGGTTTGTATTGGTTTTATTGATTTTATTGGTTTTATGGTTGTAATGCAGGAATTGTTGTTTAACTGTGAATTGATGCTATTTTGTTTTATGACTGTTATGTGATACGGGCATCGAATTGTGCCTTTGCTTTTGTAAGCCGCCCTGAGTCCCCTTCGGGGTGAGAAGGGCGGGGTAGAAGAAACCGAAATAAATAAATAAATAAATAAATAGTTCTCCCCCCCCCCCCCCTTTTTGAAGAAGGTGATGATGGTGGCATCCCTGAAATCTGCTGGGATTTTCTGGGTCACCCACACTTTTTCTATGAGCTGATGGAGTTTTTGTGTCAGTTGAGGTCCTCCATCCTTAAAGATTTCAGCAGGGATCCCATCAGGTCCGCTGGCTTTGTTATTTTTTGTTGGCTGATGGTATCACTGACTTCTTCCAAACTAGGCAGTACTGCAAGCTGGTTTGTTGTTGTGGGATTTGTGAGAGACACCTGATTCTACCTTGAACTGGTCATTTTGGGAGCCATTGCTGTCCAAGACTGTTGCCATAATGTCATCATGGAGGAGCCGTAGGATGTTCACCAATTTGTTAGGGCACCTGATTTTTTGGAGGATGGTCCAGAGAGCGCTGCGATTCAATGTGTTGAATTATTATTATTATTATTATTATTATTATTATTATTTTATTATTATTAAACTTTATTTGTACCCCGCTAGCATCTCCCGGAGGACTCGATGCGGCTTACAAAGGCCAAGGCCTCAACACACATATACAATACAAAACCTAAGGCAAATTAAAACAATTAAAGCAATATAAGCAACAAACAATAAACAATACACTAAGACACAATAAAACTGGGCCGGGCCAGAGTAAAGGGTACAGGATTAAAAGTGCTGATGTGACAGGTGGTATATAAGGCTTATAGGGCAAGTGCGGTGTGCAGCATGCGGCAATCTTAGTTCTAGTAAAGTGCTTATGGTATTGGAGATTTCCTATTCTGGGAAGGCACATCGGAACAGCCAGGTCTTCAAGTTCATGGCTCTCACAGTCAGGAAGTTCTTCCTAATGTTCAGAGAGGAGATTCCATCTGAACATTAGGAAGAACTTCCTGACTGTGAGAGCCGTTCAGCAGTGGAACTCTCTGCCCCGGAGTGTGGTGGAGGCTCCTTCTTTGGAAGCTTTTAAGCAGAGGCTGGATGGCCATTTGTCAGGGGTGATTTGAATGCAATATTCCTGCTTCTTGGCAGAATGGGGTTGTACTGGATGGCCCATGAGGTCTCTTCCAACTCTTTGATTCTATGATTCTATGATTCTTTCTAAAGACTGCCAGTGTAGGGGCCTGTCTAAGATCTTTGGGGAGGGTGTTCCTGAGTCGGGGGGGCACCACAGAAAAGGCCCTGTCTCGAGTCCCCACCAAACGCGCTTGCGACGCGGGTGGGATCACGATCAGGGCCTCTCCAGATGACCGAAGTGAACGTGTGGGTTCATAGACGGAGATGCGGTCACTCAGGTAGGATGGTCCCAAACTGTTCAGGGCTTTGTAGGTAAGCACCTGCACCTTAAATTGGGCTCGGAAAATAAACGGCAGCCAGTGGAGCTCCTTGAACAGAGGGGTTGACCTCTCTCTGTAAGGAGCACCAGTTAATAGGCCTGGGTACCAACGGAAAAATTTGTTTCTAAAATCGATTCGTTTTTTGGGAGTTTTTGCGTTTCGTTATTTAAAATAATTACAAAATTTTCCTTTTAAAAAGTTCGATATTTACGAAATTTCGTAAATGTGAAAAAAATTACAAAACATTAACGAATCGATTTCCGAAACAATAACGAATCGATTCGTTAATGGTGGACGCGACCGCGAAATACGCTAAAAAACCTCCAAAAACTTCTGAAGCTTCCCTCTCCCTCTGTTGTTGACTGTTGGTGTGATATTATAATTTTTTTTCACTAATTAAACAAAAAACAACCATAAAACTTGCCCCAGACATGCGGAAATAATAATGAAACGACCTCAAAACAATAACGAAACGAATACAATAACGAAATACGAAGCATTTACAAAACGTGTTTAAAAATTCGTTTTTTTAAAAAATTGCTCCAGAATGGTTCGTTATCGTTTTGTAATTAAAAAAATTAACGAATTATTAACGAATTACGAATTAACGAAACGAAACTGCCCAGGCCTAGTATATAAGGCTTATAGGGCAAGTGAAGTGTGCAGCGTGCGGCAATCTTAGTTCTAGTAAAGTGCTTATGGTATTGGAAATTTTCTATTCTGGGAAGGCACATCGGAACAGCCAGGTCTTCAAGTTCTTTCTAAAGACTGCCAGTGTAGGGGCCTGTCTAAGATCTTTGGGGAGGGTGTTCCTGAGTTGGGGGGCCACCACAGAAAAGGCCCTGTCTCGAGTCCCCACCAAACGCGCTTGCGACGTGGATGGGATCACGAGCAGGGCCTCTCCAGATGACCGAAGTGAACGCGTGGGTTCATAGACGGAGATGCGGTCACTCAGGTAGGATGGTCCCAAACTGTTCAGGGCTTTGTAGGTAAGCACCTGCACCTTAAATTGGGCTCGGAAAATAAATGGCAGCCAGTGGAGCTCCTTGAACAGTGGGGTTGACCTCTCTCTGTAAGGAGCACCAGTTAACATTCTGGCTGCTGCTCGTTGGACCAGTTGGAACTTCTGAGCCGTTTTCAAGGGCAGCCCCACGTAGACCGCATTGCAGTAGACCAATCTGGAGGTGACCAAGGCATGGACCACCTCAGCCAGATCAGCCTTTGAAGGTCAATGAATGCTGCCACAAGTCTCTTTCACAAAGATTATATCTAACTTAGACAGTATGGAGGCATGGAACATTGCGGCTGGATGTCGTTTGGTTTCCCCCTACGGAAGTTCCCAGGTGAATCCCAAAAGAGTCAACAGAAATTGTCATCTCAATATATTGTTTCAGTAAAGTCCCAGCATCCTTGAGATGAGGAGTGAAAAACGTAGAAACCCATTTTCTCTGCCAATTGGAGGAGTTCATGCGCTTGCTAAGGATTAAGAAGGAACCTCTGAACAAGGCATCTGTGGGATTGTTAATTGTGGCCTTTGCTCATAAATCCTTGAGGAAGGGTCCCCCCCCCCTTGTTTTTGGTATGTCTTTAGGGTTGGGTTAGTTAAAAAGGTGGCTGGCTTGCATCGTAAAGCGAGAAATGCTAACATAAACCAGAACAGTTTCCCTCGCATGCGTCTTCTGGGTTGGAACAGTCCTGGAAAATGCATTCACAGCAAGGCGAGATCTGGTTTTGGAGGGACAGAGGAGAAATGGGGTTGTTTGGCTTTTGAATTTGCGCCAACCTAATCCAAACTTCCTGAACTAAATACATGAACCCCAAACAACGTCCTGCCCCTTCCATCCTCTGAAATAGAATCATTTCTTCCAAAATACATGTATTTTGGAGTTACTATTTTGCAAAGAGGGGCAACTACACAAGTTGAGAAGATATAATGTATGTAATTCATGGATTTCTTCCTTGTATAAGCATGTGTTGTATATTCATGTTGGTGTACTCTACTTGAGGTCATAGGGCAATCCCACAAAACTATACCAAGAGTGCTTTCAATTAAACCTTGACCTAAATTTGCAATACATATTTTGGAATCTCCATTTGCCCATCTCACAGTGCTTTAGGCCAGTTCCCAATCTTTTTAAAACCAGGGACCACTTGACCAGGGACCACTTTGACCAGGAACCACGTTGACTAGGGACCACTTGAGCAGGGACCACTTTGACCAGGGACCGCTTTGACTAGGGACCACTTGAGCAGGGACCACTTTGACCAGGGACCGCTTTGACTAGGGACCACTTGAGCAGGGACCACTTTGACCAGGGACCGCTTTGACTAGGGACCACTTGAGCAGGGACCACTTTGACCAGGGACCGCTTTGACTAGGGACCACTTGAGCAGGGACCACTTTGACCAGGGACCGCTTTGACTAGGGACCACTTGAGCAGGGACCACTTTGACCAGGGACCGCTTTGACTAGGGACCACTTGAGCAGGGACCACTTGACCAGGGACCATTTTGACCATGGACCACTTCACCAGAGCCCACTTGACCAGAGTCCACTTGAGCAGGGACCACTTTGACCAGGGACCACTTTGACCAGGGACCACTTGACCAGGGACCACTTGACCAGGGATCACTTGACCAGGGACCACTTGACCAGGGACAATTTTGACCAGGGACAATTTTGACCAGGGACAATTTTGACCAGGGACCACTTGACTAGTGACAATTTTTACCAGGAATCCCTTGACCAGGGACCACTTCACCAGAGCCCACTTGACCAGAGCCCACTTGTGCAGGGACCACTTTGACCAGGGACCACTTGACCAGGGACCATTTGACCAGGGACCACTTTGACCAGGAACTACTTTGACCAGGGACCACTTGACCAGGGACCACTTGACTAGGGACCACTTGACCAGGGAAAATTTTGACCAGGGACCACTTGACAGTGACAATTTTTTACCAGAAATCCCTTGACCAGTGACCACTTGACCAGGGACCACTTTGACCAAGTATCATTTTGACCAGCAACCACTTGACCAGGAACCATTTGACCAGAGCCCAATTTGACCAGGGCCCACTTGACTAGGGCCCACATTGACCAGGAACCACTTGACCAGGGACCACTTCACCAGAGCCCACTTGACCAGAGCCCACTTGAGCAGGGACCACTTTGAGCAGGGACCACTTGACCAGGGACCACTTGACCAGGGACAATTTTTACCAGGAATCCCTTGACCAGGGACCACTTCACCAGAGCCCACTTGAGCAGGGACCACTTTGACCAGGGACCACTTTGACCAGGGACCACTTGACCAGGGACCACTTTGACCAGGGACTACTTTGACCAGGGACCATTTGACCAGGGACCACTTGACAAGGGACAATTTCGACCAGGGACCACTTGACCAGTGACAATTTTTACCAGGAATCCCTTGACCAGGAATCCCTTGACTAGCGACCACTTGACCAGGGACCACTTTGACCAAGTATCATTTTGACCAGCGACCACTTGACCAGGAACCATTTGACCAGAGCCCACTTTGACCAGGGCCCACATTGACCAGGAACCACTTGACCAGGGACCACTTCACCAGAGCCCACTTCACCAGAGCCCACTTGAGCAGGGACCACTTGACCATTGACCACTTGACCAGGGACAATTTTGACCAGGGACCACTTGACCAGTGACAATTTTTACCAGGAATCCCTTGACCAGGAATCCCTTCACCAGCAACCACTTGACCAGGGACCACTTTGACCAAGTATCATTTTGACCAGTGACCACTTGACCACTCCTACATTCAAAGAGCATTCTGAACTCTGATGGAATTGAACGAAACTTGGTACACAGAACTCCCATGACCAAGAGAAAATACTGGAATGGTTTGGTGGGCATTGACGTTGAGTTTTGGAGTTGTAGTTCACTTACAACCAGAGAGCACTGTGGACTCAAACAATGATGGATCTGGACGAATCTTGTCACGAATACTCAATATGCCCAAATATGAACACTGGTGGAATTTGAGGAAAATAGACTTGACATTTGGGAGTTGTAGTTGCGGGGATTTATAGTTTGCCTACAATCAAAAAACATTCTGAGCCCCATCAACAATAGAATTGGTCCAAACTTCCCACGTAGAAGACCCATGACCAACAGAAAATAGTGTGTTTTCTGATGGTCTAGGTGACCCCTCATGACCCCCCCAGGGGTCCTGATCCCCAGGTTGAGAAACACTGCCTTACAATAAGGAAGTTCTTCATAGTGTTCAGATAGAATCCCATTTCTTTTATGGTGAATCCACTGCTTACATCCTACTCTTTAGAGCAGCAAAGTCTAGGTTTCCTTGTTGCTTTGCAAGACAATCTTATTGTAAACACATGCTCATTGTTCATTTGTTTTGGTGGGGGCGAAGAGGAGCAGAAATCCAATATTTTGCATTATTGCACGGGGCGGAGAGGTGAAATTTAATATTTTGGATTATTATGGGGAGAACCGTTTTGTTTCGGGTCTCTGCCTCCCCAGAAGTTGAGAAGCCCAGAGCAGGGGAAATCTGGGGAGAATTCCAACGTGATAGTTCCCGGCTGCTGGATGATCAAATTCTTTTGCCGGCTGCGGGTTTTCCCTTTGGGGAAAGAGGAAGAGTTGATGACATGCAGGCTTATTTCTTTTTAATAATAAATATACACATGTGCATACACACATCCTATGCATGCCGTGGAGCAGTTGCGCACATCTTGACCTCTTCCTTGGCAGGAGTGATTGCAGGAAGCTGGAGTCGATCGTGGTTGAGGGCTTGTTACAAGCTGTTTGATGGGAAGCCCTTGAGATATTATCCTGGAACTCGATTTTTGAAAAATTAGGGTGGCGGCTAAATTAAGTGTTTTGGCAACTTTGGAATGGAGCCCCTCCCCTTTCCTTTCAAGCAAAGGAAATCAAGGATGTGCATCTACACCTAATGCCGTGACCCATTCATACAGATCCTCATGTTACCCCTCTATTCTGCTTTGGTTAGACCACATCTGGAATATTGTGTCCAATTCTGGGCACCACAATTCAAGAGAGATATTGACAAGCTGGAATGTGTCCAGAGGAGGGTGACTAAAATGATCAAGGGTCTGGAGAACAAGCCCTACGAGGAGCGGCTTAGGGAACTGGGCATGTTTAGCCTGAAGAAGAGAAGGCTGAGAGGAGATATGATAGCCATGGATAAATATGTGAGAGGAAGCCACAGGGAGGAGGGAGCAAGCTTGTTTTCTGCTTCCCTGAAGACTAGGACGCAGAACAATGGCTTCAAACTACAAGAGAGGAGATTCCATCTGAACATTAGGAAGAACTTCCTGACTGTGAGAGCCGTTCAGCAGTGGAACTCTCTGCCCCGGAGTGTGGTGGAGGCTCCTTCTTTGGAAGCTTTTAAGCAGAGGCTGGATGGCCATCTGTCAGGGATGATTTGAATGCAATATTCCTGCTTCTTGGCAGGGGGTTGGACTGGATGGCCCATGAGGTCTCTTCCAACTCTTTGATTCTATGATTCTATGATTCTATGTTGTGGTGATCCCCAATCATAACATTATTTTCGTTCCTACTCCATAACTGTCATTTTGCTCCTGTTATGAATTGTAATGTAAATATCGGATATGCAGGATGTGTTTTCACTGTACCAAATTTGGCACAAATACCCAATACGCCCACATTTGAATGCTGGTAGGGTTGGGGAGGATTGATTGTGTCATTTTGACCTTGAGTTTTGGAGTTCTAGTTCACCTACATAAAGAGAGAGCATTGTGGACTCAAACAATGATGGATCTGGACCAAACTTGGCATGAATACTCAATATGCCCAAATGTGAACACTGGTGGAGTTTGGGGAAAATAGAATCTTGACATTTGGGAGTTGTAGTTGTTGGGATTTGTAGTCCACTGACAATCACAGAGCATTCTGAACCCCACCAACGATGGAATTGAACCAAACTTGGCACACAGTTCTCCCATGACCAAGAGAAAACACTGGAAGGATTTGGTGGGCATTGACCTTGAGTTTTGGAGTTGTAGTTCAACCACATCCAGAGAACACTGTGGACCCAAACAATGATGGATCTGGACCAAACTCGGTACGAATACTCAATATGTCCAAATGTGAACACTGGCGGAGTTTGAGGAAAATAGATCTTGACATTTGGGAGTTGTACTTGCTGGGATTTATAGTTCACCTACAATGACGGAGCATGCTCTATATGCCCAAATGTGAACACTGGTGAAGTTTGAGGAAAATAGACTTGACATTTGGGAGTTGTAATTGTTGGGGTTTATAGTTCACCTACAATCGAAGAGCATTCTGAACTCCACCAACGACGGAATTGAACCAATCTTGGCACACAGAACTCCCATGACCAACAGAAAATACTAGAAGGGTTTGGTGGGCATTGACCTTGAGTTTTGAAGTTGTAGTTCATCTTCATCCAGAGAGCACTGTGGACTCAAACAATGATGGATCTGGACCAAACTTGGCACGAATACTCAATATGCCCAAATCTGAACACTGGTGGAGTTTGGGGAAAACAGACATTGACATTTGGGAGGTGTAGTTGCTGGGATGTATATTGCACCTACAATCAAAGAGCATTGTGAACTCCACCAATGATAGAATTGAGACCAAATTCCCATATAGAACCCCCATGGACCAAACTTGGGACACAAAACCCTCATGACCAACAGAACGTTCTGGGGACGTTTGGGGGAAATTGACCTTGATTGGAGTTATAGTTCACCTGAATCCAGAGAGACGATGACCTCTACCAACAATGGACTGGGGCCACACTTGGCACAGAGAAGTCAAATGAGCAACTGAACATACTACAGGAGTTGGTGAGAATAGACCCTGATTTTGGAAATTGTAGTTCGCCCTTATCCAGGAAGCACTGCACCCAGCCAATGATGGACATGGACCAAATTTGGGACACAAAACCCTCATGACCAACAGAACACACTGGCGACGTTTGGGAGAAATGACCTTGATTGGAGTTATAGTTCACCTGAATCCAGAGAGACTATGACCTCTACCAACAATGGACTGGGGCCACACTTGGCACAGAGAAGCCAAATGAGCAACTGAACATACTACAGGAGTTGATGGGAATGGACCTTGATTTTGGGAGTTGTAGTTCACCCTTATCCAGAAAGTACTGCACCCAGCCAATGATGGATCTGGACCAAACTTGGTCCACAGACCGAACATGGCCAACTGTGCATACAGGCGGGGTTTGAGGGTGAATGACCTTGGATCCGGGAGTTGTAGTTCACCCTTATCCAGAGAACACTGAACCCAGTCAACGTCAGATCTGGACCAAACTTGGCACTCAGACTCAACATGTCCAAGTTTGAATATTGGTTGGGTTTGAGGTGAATGGCCCACGGTTTTGGGAATTGTAGTTCACCCACATCCTTATGCATTTTCTAATGGGAGCATTCATAAAAAACAGGAAAGACTGGCTTTTTCTAAGAAATAGCGTTAGAAATTACCAAACTGATACTACCTAACATCCCAAAACAAACAATGTCCTTTTCAGTTCACTCGGTCACTGGTTAAATATACTCATTGAGAACCAAATCAGTGCAGGATAACATTCCTAATAAGAACAAGGATGTTTTGAGCTTGGGAACATGGCTTTTTTTGGTCTAGATCTCCCATCGCAGGCTGATAGACCCTGATTGTCTTCAAAGTTCCATTTTGATGAGTATGTTATGCTTAGCAAGGGCTAATAATACATGTTTCTTGCATTCTTTGCCTTTTTGGAAACCTTGCAAAAATGCTATCAGAATGAAAATACTGTCTTCTGCGTCCCCCGCTGGGGTAGGAGCGAAGCTATTTCAAATATGTTGGATCTGCTGCATGAAAATCACTTTGGAAAGTCATCCCCGGCTCGGTTGCCCTTGGGGCATTGTTGGGAACACTGGATCCGTTCCAGTTTGAACGGAAGGTCAGATTGCACACTGAGATATGTTTTGAAACCTTTTGGGGTTTTTTTTTTGGTATGGTCTAAACAGCTGCAAGCAGAACTAAGGGGGACTTCAGTTGTATGGGATGGAAGGCAAGCCAGATGTGTTCAGAAGGGGGTTGCCTTGTCTCTTTTCTGAGGCTGAGAAAGTGTGACCCATCCAAGGAGGGTTTCCATAACCAGATCGAGGTATAGGTGGCAACCTGTGCTGGACAGGGTTACACTCCCCCTGAAGTCACAGGTCCGCAGTTTGGGTGTCCTGAACATGAGAGAGCCATTCAGCAGTGGAACTCTCTGCCCCGGAGTGTGGTGGAGGCCCCTTCTTTGGAAGCTTTTAAACAGAGGCTGGATGGCCATCTGTCGGTGTGATTCTATGATTCTATGATGCAAGAAGATCACGCAGACAGACTACAAGCAGAGGCACAACACCGTTGCTCAGATGGTTCATTGGAACTTGTGCCAGAAACACCATCTGCCTGCAACAACTAACTGGTGGTATCACAAGACTGAAAAGTTACAGAAAATGAACACGTCAAACTACTCTGGGACTTCCGGATTCAGAGAGACAGAGTTTTGGAGCACAATACTCCTGACCTCACGATCGTGTTAAAAACAAGATATGGATTGTCGATGTTGCAATCCCAAGGCAACAGCAGGATTACAGAGAAACAACTGGAAAATCTGACATAATATGCGGATTTAAAGATCGAACTGCAAAGACTCTGGCACAAAACAGTCAAGGTGGTCCCAGTGGTGATTGGCACACTGGGTGCAGTGCCTAAAGACCTTGGCCTGCACTTAAACACAATCGGCACTGATAAAATTACCGTCTGCCAGCTGCAGAAGGCCACCTTACTGGGATCTGTATGCATTATTCGCCGATACATGACACAGTCCTAGACACTTGAGAAGTGTCCGAAATGTGATCCAATTCAACAGCCAGCAGAGTGATCTTGTTTGGTGTGGACTCATCTTGTTGTGTTTCAAATATTGATAATGATAATAATAATAATAATAATAATAATAATAATGTTTTTATCTTCCACTCTATCTCCCCGGAGGGCAGATTCCAAACATAAAAGGCAAATATTCAATGCCCAAATATAACAACAATATATCCAAACTAACAAAATTTAACAATATGAACAATATATAAAATCATCCATAAGCTTCATGCAAATCCACGAAACTAGGCACTTGAATCCATGAAACAAGAAAGCAGGAAAATCTCATAGACAAATCTTAAGCTTGGCAAAAACTTGGTCCATGAAACTCAGAGCACTTGAAAACAAGACCATGATAAAATAACAACGTTGACCCGACTGAGGCAACTCTCTCCCATGAATCATTATAAAGCTTTTTCAGATCCCAAAACGGAAAGGAAGGTATTTTTTTCCTGACCTTCCCACCAGATAAATGTTTGTTTTCTCTCTTTTGTTGTAGTCAAACTGACTACAGATCTCAGTCTCTGAAGACTTTACCTCTGTTTACTACAACTTTGCTTTCTGTCCAAGTTTCATTACCTTCTCCCTCATTAACTTCTGCACCTGAGAAATCATGGACAGTTGTTCTGATAAAAGCCGCAATGGGCCTCTCTCAAGAATGTGGCCTTGTGAATCTTCCTGAGATAGCTCAGGCCTCTCTTCTGATATTAATTCAGGTCCAAGCAAATGCTCATCCCCAGGCCCATCATCAGGAACATCATCTCCATTCTCAGCATCAGCATAAACATGAATATCATTCCCATCATGATGAGACTTATTTTGCATAGAATTATGGAAAAAATAGACCCCTGTCTGATCCCACAGCAAGCTGGCTTCAGGAAAGGCAAAAGCTGCACATCGCAAGTGCTGAACCTGACTCAGCACATAGAAGATGGCTTTGAAAGGCAGCAGATCACAGGAGCTGTCTTCATAGACCTGTCAGCGGCTTATGATACTGTGAACCACTGACTCCTCCTGAGAAAAAGGTATAATATCACAAAGGACTACCACCTCACCCGCCTCATAGGAAACCTGGTACGAAACAGGAGCTTTTTGTTGAGTTCCAGGGCCAGAAAAGCAGATGGCGGAAACAGAATGGCCTGCCTCAGGGGTGCGTTCTTGCTCCATCCATGTTCAATATTTACACAAATGACCAGCCAGTGTCAGAAGGGATAAACAGTTTCATCTATGTTGATGATCATGCCATCACCACTCAAGCAGGGAGCTTTGAAATAGCTGAACAGGAGCTCTCTGAAGCTCTAGGTGCTCTTAGTGCCTGTTACAGGGAAAACCAGCTGATCCCTAATCCATCTAAAACACAGACATGTGCTTTTCACCTTAAGAACAGACAAGCATCGCGAGCTCTGAAGATCACCTGGGAAGGAACCCCACTGGAGCATTGCAGCGCACCCAAATACCTGGGAGTCACTCTGGACCGTGCTCTGACCTACAAGAAGTACTGCCTGAACATCAAACAAAAAGTGGGCGCTAGAAACAATATCATACGAAAGCTGATTGGAACAACCTGGGGATCACAACCAGACACAATGAAGACATCTGCCCTTGCGCTATGCTACTCTGCTATGCTACTCTGCTGTTGAGTATGCATGCCCAGTATGGAACACATCTCACCACACTAAAATAGTAGATGTGGCTCTTAATGAGACATGCCGCATTATCACAGGGTGTCTGTGCCCTACACCACTGGAGAAATTACACTGCTTAGCCGGTATTGCACCACCTGACATCCGCCGGGAAGTAGCAGCCAATAGTGAAAGGACCAAGGCAGAGACATCTCCAGCTCATCCCTTGTTTGGGTATCTGCCAGCTCGTCAATGACTTAAATCAAGAAATAGTTCTACAGAGACACTCGCTGGAACACCTCAGCAAGCAAGAGTCCAAAGGTGGCAGGCTCAAACCCAGAACCTCAATCAATGGCTGATACCAAATGAGAGATTCCCCCCTGGGCACACAGAAGACTGGGCGACTTGGAAGGCGCTGAACAGACTGCGCTCTGGCACCACGAGATGCAGAGCCAACCTCAAGAAATGGGGCTACAAAGTGGAATTCACGACATGCGAGTGTGGAGAAGAGCAAACCACTGACCAACTGCTGCAATGCAACCTAAGCCCTTGCGAGTTGTGAGCCATAAATCGTACCTCTTTCCGCCAAAAGCTGATGTTCTCCATTATCCACTCCCCATCCTAACCATTGCTTATTGGCTCCTGCTCTGAAAAACATATTAAACGCATGCAGACTGGCCACAGCCTTTCAACAGCTCTCGCCTGAATTACTGAGTGTTGTTTTGGGGGGAAATACGGCTCAGAAAACGATCCGAAGTGGACACAATGCCTGAGCTGCAATGAATGTTTAAGAGAGAAAGGGGAAAATCAGACCCAAGAGAACTTAAGAAGGGTTTTAGACCATCCGAGCATAGAGGAAAACATTAAATATGAAGGATGGAATGAAATACCTGTGGTTTCGAAAACTCCAAGGTGAAAAATCTATGAATCAAAACTGCGTCTACATTGTAGAATGAATGCCGTTTGACCACAACTTGAACTGCTAGGATACTACAGAACAGTGTTTCTCAACCTGGTGATCGGGAACCCTTGGTGGGGGGGGGGGGGTCTTGAGGGGGTTGCCAAAGATTATCAGAAAACACAGTATTTTCTGTTGTTCGTGGAGGTTCTGTGTGGGAAGTTGGGCATTGACTTTGAGTTTTGGAGTTGTAGTTCACCTACATCCAGAGAGCACTGTGGCCTCAAACAATGATGGATCTGGACCAAACTTGGCACGAATACTCAATATGCTCAAATGTGAACACTGGTGGAGTTTGAGGGAAATAGACCTTGACATTTGGGAGGGGGATTGAAATTTGGGGAGGGATTGAAAAAGTTTCAGAGAATGAACACACCAAATAGTCTGGGATTGCCGAATTCAGAGAGACAGAGTTCTGGAGCACAACACTCCTGACCTCACAATCATGTTAAAAATCAAAGTATGGATCGACGACAGATCCCAAATGTAGACTCTGCAAGGAAGCAGATGAAACAATAGATCCATCCTCAGCTGATGCAAGAAGATTGCGCAGACAGACTACAAGCAGAGGCATAACACCCTTGCTCAGATGATTCATTGGAACTTGTGTCACAAACATCATCTGCCTGCGACAAAGAACTGGTGGGATCACAAGACTGAAAAGTTACAGAAAATGAACACGCCAAACTACTCTGGGACTTCCGAATTCCAGAGTACAGACAGAGTTCTGGAGCACAACACTCCTGACCTCACAATCATGTTAAAGAACAAAGTATGGATTGTCGATGTCGCAATCCCAGGTGACAGCAGGATTGCAGAGAAACAGCCGGAAAAGCTGACACTATATGAGGATTTAAAGATCGAACTGCAAAGACTCTGGCACAAGCCAGTCAAGGTGGTCCCAGTGGTGATTGGCACACTGGGTGCAGTGCCTAAAGACCTTGGCCTGCACTTAAACACAATCGGCACTGACAAAATTACCGTCTGCCAGCTGCAAAAGGCCACCTTACTGGGATCTGCCCGCATTATTCTCCGATACATCACACAGTCCTAGACACTTATTTATGTATTTACTTTATTTCTATACCGCTTTTCTCAGCCCTCAGGCGACTCAAAGCGGTGAACAACATCAGTACAAAATATCACAAAACAAGTATAGGGCAATTAAAAACAATTATCACATAAATCATTAACATCAGTATAACAATCATTAGTGCCTCAACAGTAAAATCAGAATCCAGTCTCGTCATCCATTATTCAGTATTCCAATGTTCAATTACACTGTTTAATCAAATGCTTGTTCGAACAGCCAGGTCTTCACTTTCCTCCGAAATGCCAGCAGGGAGGGGGCCCATCTGATATCTGCAGGCAGGGCGTTCCACAGCCCAGGGGCCACCACTGAGAAGGCCCTGTCTCTCGTCCCCGCCAAGCGCGCCTAGAGATGATCTTAGGGCCTCCCCAGATGATCTTAGTGTCCTAGCCAGTTCATAGGAGGAGATGCGTTCGGAGAGGTAAGTAGGGCCGGAACCGTTTAGGACTTTATAGGCTAACGCCAGCACTTTGAATTGTGCCCGGTAGCAAACTGGCAGCCAGTGGAGCTGACGCAACAGAGGAGTAGTATGCTCCCTGAGTGCCGCTCCTGTTAGCAACCTGGCTGCCGAGCGCTGGACCATCTATTTATTTATTTATTTGGTTTACTTTTTACCCCGCCCTTCTCACCCCGAAGGGGACTCAGGGCGGCTTACATATCCAAGGCACAATTCGATGTCCATAACATACAACAGTAATAAAACAAAATAGCATAAATTAGCAATCGACAATAATACATTACATTTATAACCGATAAAACCAATAAAACCAATACAAATTTCATACAAACCCATACAAACCAATTACTCCTTATTGCCGGTCCATGTTCGCTATCTCATAGTTCAAAGTTTCCATTCCGCATTTATCAGTCCTGTCAGTCCTATTTGTCTGGTTGTCCTTACCTAGTTAGCAGATCGCCCAAAGGCCTGGTCCCACAACCAAGTCTTTACTGTCTTCCTGAAGGACAGGAGGGATGTCGATGCCCTGATATCCCCTGGGAGTGAGTTCCACAGGTGAGGGGCCACCACTGAGAAGGCCCTGCTCCTCGTCCCCACCAGCCTCACTTGGGAAAGCGGTGGGGCCGAGAGTAGGGCCCTCTCAGATGATCTTAAATTCTGGGGTGGGACATAGAGGGAGATACGTTCGGATAAATACACTGGACCGGAACCGTACAGGGTTTTGTAGGCCAAAACCAGCACCTTGAATTGGGCTCGGAACTGAACCGGTAGCCAGTGGAGCTGACACAGCAGAGGGGTGGTGTGCTCTCTGTATGTCGCTCCAGTGAGCAGCCTGGCTGCCGCTCGCTGGACCAGTTGAAGTTTCCGAACCATCTTCAAGGGCAACCCCACGTAGAGTGTGTTGCAGTAGTCTATTCGGGATGTAACAAGAGTGTGGACTACTGTGGCCAGATCAGACTTCCCAAGGTACGGGCGCAACTTGAAGCTTCCGAGCAGTCTTCAAA
The DNA here is from genome assembly GCF_037176765.1 of Anolis sagrei. Classification (NCBI taxonomy): domain Eukaryota; kingdom Metazoa; phylum Chordata; class Lepidosauria; order Squamata; family Anolidae; genus Anolis; species Anolis sagrei. Next base: position 7,052,461 of record NC_090029.1, read on the forward strand.
GGCAACCCCACGTAGAGAGCGTTGCAGTAGTCTATGCGGGATGTAACCAGAGCGTGGACTACCATGGCCAAGTCAGACTTCCCAAGGTACGGGCGCAGCTGGCGCACAAGTTTTAACTGTGCAAATGGTCCCCTGGTCACCGCTGAAACCTGGGAAGTGAAACACTTGGGAAGTGTCCGATGTGTGATCCAATTCAACAGCCAGTACAGTGTCTGCTGTGGACTCATCTTGTTGTGTTTCTAATAATAATAATAATAATAATAATAATAATAATAATAATAAAGTCTAGATTATTGATGTCGCCATTCTAGGTGACAGTCGCATTGAGGAAAAACAACAGGAAAAACTCAGCCGCTATCAAGACCTCAAAATCGAACTGCAAAGGTGGCAATAAAGGGGGATCTATATTGTAGAATGAATGCAGCCATATCCCAACCTGAACTGCCATGGCTATGGGACACTGAGAGTTGTGGTCAGCGTCCCCCTTTACAGCCAGCTTGAATCTGGAGCCGCTGAAACTACCTTTGCTGTACTAGACAAGGCGATCTAAGCAAGCAAGCTGCTGAAAGGTCATTAATAAAAGTTAAATTGCCTGAATATAATTGCCAACAATGGCTTCAACTTCCCACTGACTGCTCCCCTCGGGCGGAGCTGTGCCATATTAATCTTATAATAGAAACGTTACAAGGTTTTAGCGTTTTCCAGCTCACCGTTCCCAAACAATTAGGGGGGACTTTTCCCCTTCTTGCTCTAACTTGGCTCTCTTGGATATTTTGAAATTTTTCATCAGGCCTGACCTTTCGGGTCCTTCAGAACTACCTCTGCTTATAATGAGATCAACCAAACCTGGGCTTTTCTTTTTGGCATTGGTGGTGCCAAAGACGACGCTAATTCCTCCAAAAGTTATGTTTCTACTTGCCACAGGAAGCTTTCTGATCTCGGGCAATCGTGAATGGCAGGAAAATATACGAGGCGGCATGGTGCTGGGAGGTGGTGTTGACTGGGGACGCGTGAGGAAGGAAGGTGGCAAGAGAACAAAAATTCTCTCCTTCCTTCCCTCCTTCCTTCCTTCCTTCCTTCCTTCCTTCCTTCCTTCCTTCCTTCCTTCCTTCCTTCTCTACTTTTATTTTTTCCTTCCTTTTCTCCTTCCCTCCTTCTTTCCCTTCTTCTCTCCTTCCCTCCTTCTCTACCCATCTTTCCTTTCTTCTCTCCTTCCCTCTTTCTCTCCCCCCTTTTCTCCTTCCTTCCTTCCTTCCTTCCTTCCTTCCTTCCTTCCTTCCTTCCTTCCTTCCTTCTTTCTGTGTATGTGTTTTGTGTGTGTACATGCGTGCATTGTAATTTTTTTGGGTTTTTTTAAGTCCTGTTCAACATCTTTATTAATGACTTAGATGAAGGGTTAGAAGGCAGGATCATCAAGTTTGCAGATGACACCAAATTGGGAGGGAGAGCCAATACTCCAGAGGACAGGAGCAGAATTCAAAACGATCTTGACAGATTAGAGAGATGGGCCAAAACTAACAAAATGAAGTTCAACAGGGACAAATGCAAGAGACTCCACTTTGGCAGAAAAAATGAAATGCAAAGATACAAAATGGGGGACAATGCCTGGCTCGAGAGCAGTACGTGTGAAAAAGATCTTGGAGTCCTCGTGGACAACAAGTTAAACATGAGCCAACAATGTGATGTGGCGGCAAAAAAAGCCAATGGGATTTTGGCCTGCATCAATAGGAGCATAGTGTCTAGATCTAAGGAAGTAATGCTACCCCTCTATTCTGCTTTGGTTAGACCACATCTGGAATATTGTGTCCAATTCTGGGCACCACAATTCAAGAGAGATATTGACAAGCTGGAATGTGTCCAGAGGAGGGCGACTAAAATGATCAAGGGTCTGGAGAACAAGCCCTATGAGGAGCGGCTTAGGGAACTGGGCATGTTTAGCCTGAAGAAGAGAAGGCTGAGAAGAGATATGATAGCCATGTATAAATCTGTGAGAGGAAGCCACAGGGAGGAGGGAGCAAGCTTGTTTTCTGCTTCCTTGGAGACTAGGAAGCGAAACAATGGCTTCAAACTACAAGAGAGGAGATTCCATCTGAACATGAGGAAGAACTTCCTGACTGTGAGACCCGTTCAGCAGTGGAACTCTCTGCCCCGGAGTGTGGTGGAGGCTCCTTCTTTGGAGACTTTTAAACAGAGGCTGGATGGTCATCTGTCAGGGGTGATTTGAATGCAATATTCCTGCTTCTTAGCGGAATGGGGTTGGACTGGATGACCCATGAGGTCTCTTCCAATCTTTGATTCTATGATTCTATATTGGTCCCTGTATCTCTTAAATTGTTTGGATCAGGCACACAAAAGATAGCTTTGTTGGCTTTGAATTTGGTGAGTTGTCATGGATTCCCAGAAACTTTAGAACATTTCTCATCATTTTTTTAAAAAAAGTTAATGCCAGAGATTGTTCTGTGAAGGTTTTATCACTCCTTTTGTCTGAAGGGAAACTCATAAGCTGTTTGACTCGGCGAACATAAATAATATTCTCCTTGACTCATTGCTTGGAATGTTGCTTTGAGTCCTACGAGCTTCAACTTGACGTTCTTCTCCTCTCCTCCTCCTATCTTGATATTTAATTTTTTTTTTGTGATGTGGCATAATGTTGTGGGATTACGTTCCAAAAGATTGTACAGAGAGCTGGAAACTCTCATAATCCAGTGAGCTTTCGGAGAAGATTAAGAAGGTAAACCGAGGCCACCTTGGCACTATCTCTCGAGGAAGGATTTCCTCCTCAATTTCTCCTTTGTCTATTGTCTCTTCCTATGGCCTCCTCTCTTAGCATTCATTAAACCAGGACTGGAGGGGGCAAATCCCAGATTTAGATTTAAAGTGTGGATTTCATGCCACCCAAAAGACATTCGTGCCAACTGTTGGCGGGAGATCTGTGGAAACAGTTCCAAACTTTGAACGCGATCTGTCGAAGGATGACTTTCATAATCCTTCTCTGGCATGGAAGATGACTCACAATGGCAACATCAAAGGCCTCCTTTGATGAAATTATGGTGACATATGGACTTCTCTTGGTGTCAAGTTTTCAGATGACCCAAGGCACATCTCCAAAGAACTGGGATTTTTATTATTTATTTATTTATTTGGGGTTCTTGTACCCCGCCCTTCTCACCCCGAAGGGGACCCAGGGCGGCTTACAGCTGCAAGGCGCACTTAGACGCCTGCTACACAAACAATCATCACAAAAAAAAATATAACAGTACAAATTCCCACAATTCAACATTATCCAATAAAATCAGTAAAATGATAAAATCAGTAAAAACAATACAAACCTGCATCTTCCTCCTACCCATCAGTGTACAATTAACTCAAAGGTCTGTTTTGGTTCTATTTCGACAATCCTGCCGATCTTACACATCTGATTGTCTTATTTGGTTGTCATTGTCTAATTGCCTGGTTGCCCAAAGGCCTGGTTCCACAGCCATGTCTTCACCCTCCTCCTGAAGGAGAGGAGGGTTGGTGCTGTTCTGATTTCCCCCGGGAGTGAATTCCACAGGTGGGGGGCCACCACTGAGAAGGCTCTGCTTCTCGTCCCCACCAGCCTCACTTGTGAGAGTGGTGGGGTCGAGAGCAGGGCCTCCCCAGATGATCTCAAACTCTGAGGTGGGACGTAGAGGGAGATACGTTCGGACAGATACACTGGACCAGAACCGTATAGGGTTTTGTAGGTTAAGACCAGCACCTTGAATTTTTTTTCATGGTTAATGATGATCTGTGAGAGAAGATGATCTGAAGAAGAGAAGGCTGAGAGGAGATATGATAGCCATGTATAAATATGTGAGAGGAAGCCACAGGGAGGAGGGAGCAAGCTTGTTTTCTGCTTCCCTGGAGACTAGGACGCAATGGAACAATGGCTTCAAACTACAAGAGAGGAGATTCCCTCTGAACATGAGGAAGAACTTCCTGACTGTGAGAGCCGTTCAGCAGTGGAACTCTCTGCTCCGGAGTGTGGTGGAGGCTCCTTCTTTGGAAGCTTTTAAACAGAGGCTGGATGGCCATCTGTCAGGGGTGATTTGAATGCAATATTCCTGCTTCTTGGCAGAATGGGGTTGGACTGGATGGCCCATGAGGTCTCTTCCAACTCTTTGATTCTAGGATTCTATGATTCATTCAGTGACCCATTACTATGATCTATGATTCTATGATCTCACAGACGACTTAATCATAGAATCATAGAATCAAAGAGTTGGAAGACAACCTTATGGGCCATCCAATCCAACCCCCTATCTAAGCACAAGGTTAGTTTTGGAGGTGAAGTAATGCTCAATAGTGCTCAATAACTATTTCTCTCCATTTCATAGAATCACAGAATCAAAGAGTTGGAAGAGACCTTATGGGCCATCCAGTCCAACCCCCTGCCAAGAAACAGGAATATTGCATTCAAATCACCCCTGACAGATGGCCATCCAGCCTCTGTTTAAAAGCTTCCAAAGAAGGACCCTCCACCACACTCTGGGGCAGAGAGTTCCACTGCTGAACGGCTCTCACAGTCAGGAAGTTCTTCCTTGTGTTCAGATGGAATCTCCTTTCTTGTAGCATAAAAAGTCTCATCATTTAGTTTTCAGCCCTTCGTTGGTTCCTAAATCTCCTTGGAAGGTTATTTTGCACCCAGACCATACAGAAGATCCTCCAAGCATGGGAACACATGCAAAAAATACCCATTCATCCCAGAACTCAATGCTGTACTCAAATATTATTTATTTCGAACAAGACCTATGAGGAGCAGCTTAAGGAGCTGGGCATGTTTAGCCTGAAGAAGAGAAGGCTGAGAGGAGATATGATAGCCATGTAGAAATATGTGAGAGGAAGCCACAGGGAGGAGGGAGCAAGCTTGTTTTCTGCTTCCCTGGAGACTAGGATCCTGAACAATGGAGTCAAACTACAAGAAAGGAGATTCCATCTGAACATGAGGAAGAACTTCCTGATAAACTTCCTGTTGAGATTAACTTCACAATTCAGCAGCAGATCAGTTGCACAACTTCAATGCTTTCCAGTAACTGCTCCCACAGCCTGCAGTCACTCTGGAATCTTTTACAGACACTTGAGCACATGCCCGGCCATTGTCAGTTTTACCATTGTCTTTCCTCCAGTCTAGATGACATTACAAACTTACTACAGCATACAGTTATATCTTGTCTTAGCAGGCAGGTTCTTTAATTACATATAGCCTTCGACGAATAACATCACAGCACATGGAGAAATATACACTGTACATGACTTCCTTATATACAATTCTATACAATTACACATAGCAATCTCTGATTGGTTCCTCTGATTGGTTTATATATACACTGTACATGACTTCCTTATATACAATTCTATACAATTACACATAGCAATTTCTGATTGGTTCCCAACTCATTGGCTCAACTCAAACCCAGGATTACATCATTCACAATCACCTGGACTAGGCCAGAACACATTCCCCAAATGATTCCCTATATACAGTTAATGCATGACTCAGCATTTCCAATAGAAGCCCATTAGCAGTTCATTACTCGGCTATATTACATTACAATACATTGTAAAACCTGACGCTGTGAGAGCCGTTCAGCAGTGGAACTCTCTGCCCCGAAGTGTGGTGGAGGCTCCTTCTTTGGAAGTTTTTAAACAGAGGCTGGATGGCCATCTGTCAGGGGTGATTTGAATGCAATATTCCTGCTTCTTAACAGAAAGGGGTTGGACTGGATGGCCCATGAGGTCTCTTCCAACTCTTTGATTCTATGATTCTATTTATTTACTAGAGACTCAGGGCGGTGTCCAACACACAAACACACACACACACACAAATTGTATGCGTGTGTGTAATATATATTCACACACACAAACACATACATATGTGTGTATGTATACACGGCTCTCTTGCCATATACACACGCACACCGTTTTTATGTGTGTGTATGCAATATATATATATATATATATATATATATATATATATAGCGCATCATTATTACAATACACATACACACACGTTTTATGTGTGTATGACACATCATTATTACAAAAGCTATATGTATATGTGTATGTATATGTATTATTTATTTGCTGCATTTGTTGACCGCCGTTCTCAGCCCTAGGGCGACTCATGGCGGTGTACAACATATAAAAGACAATTTACAATAAAGCAAGAACGAGAAATCAACATATCACTAATACACAATAATATAATTACACTAAAATAATCCGCTCCGTCTTATCGTAGAATCATAACCAATCTCGTAGTCCATATTCCGTTCCAGTTGTCATTACCAGTTAATGTAACACTCAGTTAAATGCCTTCTCAAATAGCCATGTCTTTAGGCTCTTACGGAAAGACATAAGGGAGGGCGCCTGTCTGATGTCAACAGGGAGGGTGTTCCACAGCCGGGGGGCCACCACCGAGAAGGCCCTCTCTCTCGTCCCCGCCAGACGTGCCTGTGAAGCAGGCAGGATCGAGAGAAGGGCCTCCCCAGACGATCTCAAGGCCCTCGTGGGCTCATAGGCCGAGATGCGGTCCAAAAGGTATTTTGGGCCGGAACCGTTTAGAGCTTTGTAGGATAACACCAGCACCTTAAATTGGGCCCGGTAGCAGATCGGCAGCCAGTGGAGCTGGAACAACAAGGGCGTTGTATGCTCCCTGCGTCCCGCTCCTGTTAGTAACATGGCTGCCGCGCGCTGGACTAGCTGAAGCTTCCGGGCCGTCTTCAAGGGCAGCCCCACGTAGAGAGCGTTGCAGTAGTCAAGGCGGGATGTGACCAGAGCGTGTACCACCGTGGCCAAGTCAGACTTCCCGAGGTATGGGCGCAGCTGGCGCACGAGCCTAAGCTGTGCAAATGCTCCCCTGGTCACCGCTGAAACCTGGGGATCCAGGCTCAACGATGAATCCAGGGTCACACCCAAGCTGCGAACCTGCGCCTTCAAGGGGAGTGCGACCCCATCCAGCACAGGCTGTATGTGTATGTGTAACACCTTGGTTTTATATCTGTATGTGTGTATACATTACACATACAGAATATGTATATGTATATACATATGTATATGTATATACACACATATTATTTATTTATTTACAGCTTTTATATTCCGCCCTTCTCACCCCGCAGGGGACTCAGGGTGGATTACAGTGTACACATATATGGCAAACATTCAATGCAAATTTTGACATGCAAACATATACAGACATAGGTAGTCCCTTAACATTAAGTCCAGTCATGTCTGACTCTGGGGTGTGGTGCTCATCTCCATTTCTAAGCCGAAGAGCCAGCGTTGTCCGTAGACACCTCCAAGGTCATGTGGCCGGCATGACTGCATGGAGCGCCATTACCTTCCCGCCGGAGCGGTACCTATTGATCTACTCACATTTGCATGTTTTCGAACTGCTAGGTTGGCAGAAGCTAGGGCTAACAGCGGAAGCTCATGCCGCTCCCCGGAATCGAACCTGCGACCTTTCGATCAACAAGCTCAGCAGCTCAGTGCTTTAACCCACTGCGCCACCGGGGGCATACACAGCGGCTATTTAACTTTTTCTGGCCGCCAGGGGAGCTGTCGCTTTCATTGTCCATCTGTGACGCTGATGAAGCACTTCCGCATTCCCCGCATGCTTCCCCGCTGGAATGCTTTTTTGCTGGAGTCTTCTTTATGGCCTCATAAATCAGTTAATTTAACTGGCTATTCAAGCAGGCAAATCTATCCATGGCTTCCACCCAAGAACCTCTGATATGCTGTCTGGTTCTTCTCATATATTGGTGCAAGGCGTGTGCATCATGTCGTATGTCAACTACAATGAGTTGAAATACTATTGCAATCATTTAGGGTGATGAGGAAAAGAAGCATGAACTCTTTCCCTTAGAAGAACAGTTTCCATCCAATCATTTGTCTTGTATGACATCTCCTCCACTGTCTATTAAACATGCATTCCACGTGGAGCCATAATCTTATGAGCAGGGTGGGTGGACATGGGGCAACGCTAGGTCGAAGATTCCTCTTTTCCATAAACAGTGAGGAAAGCAAGCTATTTAAAGATAAGAAGTTAAAAACGCCACACTGACGAAATCCTTCCTACCTGTCAGTTGGAAACTTCACATCTGCGTAGTGCAGTGGAGACACCCAGTGGAGGGTGATGCAAAAAAACCCAAAAAGCCTCTTTAATGAAGATTTCATAGAATCATAGAATCAAAGAGTTGGAAGAGACCTCATGGGCCATCTAGTCCAACCCCATTCTGCCAAGAAGCAGGAATATTGCATTCAAATCACCCCTGACAGATGGCCATCCAGCCTCTGTTTAAAAGATTCCAAAGAAGGAGCCTCCACCACACTCCGGGGCAGAGAGTTCCACTGCTGAACGGCTCTCACAGTCAGGAAGTTCTTCCTCATGTTCAGATGGAATCTCCTCTCTTGTAGTTTGAAGCCATTGTTCCGTGTCCTAGTCTCCAAGGAAGCAGAAAACAAGCTTGCTCCCTCCTCCTCCCTGTGGTTTCCTCTCACATATTTATACATGGCTATCATATCTCCTCTCAGCCTTCTCTTCTTCAGGCTAAACATGCCCAGGTCCTTAAGCCGCTCCTCATAGGGCTTGTTCTCCAGACCCTTAATCATTTTAGTCGCCCTCCTCTGGACACATTCCAGCTTGTCAATATCTCTCTTGAATTGTGGTGCCCAGAATTGGACACAATATTCCAGGTGTGGTCTAACCAGAGCAGAATAGAGGGGAGCATGATTTCCCTAGATCTAGACACTATGCTCCTATTGATGCAGGCCAAAATCCCATTGGCCTTTTTTGCTGCCACATCACATTGTTGGCTCATGTTTAACTTGTTGTCCACGAGGATTCCAAGATCTTTTTCACACGTACTGCTCTCGAGCCAGGCATTGTCCCCCATTCTGTATCTTTGCATTTTGTTTTTCCTGCCAAAGTGGAGTATCTTGCATTTGTCACTGTTGAACTTCATTTTGTTAGTTTTGGCCCATCTCTCTAATCTGTCAAGATTGTTTTGAATCCTGCTCCTGTCCTCTGGAGTATTGGCTATCCCTCCCAATTTGGTGTCATCTGCAAACTTGATGATCCTGCCTTCTAGCCCTTCATCTAAGTCATTAATAAAGATGTTGAACAGGACCGGGCCCAGGACAGAACCCTGCGGCACTCCGCTCGTCACTTCTTTCCAAGATGAAGAGGAGGCATTGGTGAGAATCACCCTCTGGGTTTGTCTATTTAACCAATTACAGATCCACCTCACCGTAGTTCATGTCTGTGTTTTAGATGGATTAGGGATCAGCTGGTTTTCCCTGTAAGAGACAGTAAGATCACCTAGAGCTTCAGAGAGCTTCTGTTCAACCACCTCAAAGATCCCTGCTTGAGCAGTAATAGCATGATCATCAGCATAGATGAGGCTCTCTGTCCCTTCTGGCAGTGGCTGGTCATTTGTGTAGATGTTGAACATGGATGGAGCAAGCACGCTCCCCTGAGGCAGGCCGTTCTTCTGTTTCTGCCATCTGCTTCTCTGGCCCTGGAACTCAACAAAAAAGCTCCTGTTTTGTAGCAGGTTTCCTATGAGACGGGTGAGGTGGTCGTCCTTTGTGATATTATACATTTTTCTCAGGAGGAGGCGGTGGTTCACACTATCATAAGCTGCGGGCAGGTCTATGAAGACAGCTCCTGTGATCTGCTGCCTTTCAAAGCCATCTTCTATGTGCTGAGTCAGCTTCAGCACTTGCGATGTGCAGCTTTTGCCTTTCCTGAAGCCAGCTTGCTGTGGGATCAGACATGGGTCTATTTTTTCCGTAATTCTATGCAACATAAGTCTCTCCAGAACTGTGTAGAGGTGGCACAGCAGGGAGATTGGTCTATAGCTTTTTGGATCATTACGGTCTTTGCCTGGCTTCAAGATGGTGATGACTCTTGCTTTCCTCCAGATTTTGGGGATCTGACAGGATGCAGTGCAGTTGTTCATCAGCTCCATCAGCCAGGGCCTTGCTTTTGGGCCAAAGTTCTTGATTTGTTCCATCCGTAGATCATCCAGGCCAGCTGCTTTGCCATGTTTACATTTATTGAGAGCCATGTCCAATTCAGTAGATGTAAAGGGTTCATGAAGGTTGTTGTTCTCAATCTCTTGTTGTCTGGCTATTGGTTTTCCTTGGTGACACCTATGGAGAGGACTTGGCCAAGTTTCATTGCTCTCAGTCCACAAAAAGTGAGTCAAGGGAAATCTTCAACTAATCCCTCTCATAGAAGGTAGAAGGAAAGAGGAGGAGCTCATTCTAAAATGAGAGAGTCTGTCAAGAAAGTCATGATTCTGAGTCTGCAAGACCTCAAAGGGCGCTTGAGTCATCGGAGATCTTTCATTCCATTATAAGTTGACGTTGTCAGACAAGGAGTCCCCAGATCAGTGATTTCCAAACTTTGCTCATCGATGTGTTTAGAACATCAAATCCCATAAGCTTCAGCCAGGTTGATTAACAGTGATTCTAGTTATTGAGGTCCAAAATACTTAGGAGAGCAAAGTTTGGCAATCATTGTCCTAGATGATGATGGGCAAGAAGTTGAGCATGTCAAGCAGAAGTATGACCGGACCTCCACCCATTGTCAGATGCCTTCAAAAGCATATTCATAACTTTAGAACAGGCATGGGTAAACGCACCGGGATTGTGGTGTAGCTGGCTGAGTGTCAGCTGCATTACGATCACTCTGACCAAAAGGTCATGAGTTCGATGCCAGCCCGGGTTGGAGTGGGTTTCCAACCAATTGTGTGTAGCCTGTTGTTGACCTTTGCAACCCAAAAGACAGTTGCATCTGTCAAGTAGGAAAATTAGGTACCACCTTAAAGTGTTGGGAGTTTAAATTAACTGATTTATGAGGCCATAAAGAAGACTACAGCAAAAGCATTCCAGTGGGGAAGCATGTGGGGAATGCGGAAGTGCTTCATCAGCGTCGCAGATGGACGATGAAAGCGACAGCTCCCCTGGCGGCCAGAAAAAGTTAAATAGCCTCTGTGTATGTCTGTATATGTGTGTATGTCAAAAATTGGCATTGAATGTTTGCCATATATATATGTACACTGTAATCCGCCCTGAGTCCCCTGCGGGGTGAGAAGGGCGGAATATAAAAGCTGTAAATAAATAATAATAATAATAATAATAATAATAATAATAATAATAACTTCAGTTCTCCTTTTATTGGACTTTAACGCTTACAATTCCCACAACCGGCTGTTAGGAATTGTGAGAGTTGAAGTCCAAAACACCTGGAGGGCCAAAGTTTTCCCATTCCTGCTTTAGAACATGGCAAGGTCAGAAACGGCCACTAGTGTTATTGTGTTATTGTGTCTTCATAATGATATTATCAGTTTCTATCACAGGCTTTGGGAAATGCATTACCAAACTTCAATACTACTCTTTCCCCCCTCAAATCCAGTCTCTTTGATGGCATCCCAGCTGTCAAAAACATTTGTTAGAGAAGTGAGCATATATAATCCCCAAACCTTTCTTTTTTCATCCTCCCACTGTGCTTCCAGGGAGGGGCTGGGTTAATTTACTGGAACATCTGTAAAGCTGCAACATCTATTTCGGTGTCTATTACATAAGATGGAATTTGCTGCATGACTTTCAATATGGATTATGGATTGTTATGGCAGACCAAGCGGACTGATGACCAAGTGTCTACAGGGCGTGATTCGGGTGGGAGAGTAGCATGGAAATCTTTTTGAGCCAGAAAGTCCTATATGGACACAATTTTCCAGAAGCTTTCCTAACTCAGATGGCAATGAGTGAAAGGTGGAGTCCTTACCTCAGATGGTCATGGGTACATGGTGGAGTTTTGTTGAACTGTGAGTCTGGCACAAAACAAGGAAGGAGTTTCGGGGTACGATGCCATCTGTACGCAGATGATGTCCAACTCTGTCACTCCTTTCCACCTGCTACTAAGGAGGCTGTCGAGGTCCTGAACCGGTGCTTGGCCGCTGTGACGGTCTGGATGGGGGCGAACAAATTGAAATTGAATCCAGACAAGACAGAGGTACTCCTGGTCAGTCGCAAGGCCGAACAGGGCATAGGGTTACAGCCTGTGTTAGACGGGGTCGCACTCCCCCTGAAGACGCGGTTCGCAGCTTGGGTGTGACCCTGGACTCATCGCTGAGCCTGGAACCCCAGGTTTCGGCGGTGGTCAGGGGAGCTTTTGCACAATTAAAACTTGTGCGCCAGCTGCGCCCGTACCTTGGGAAGTCTGACTTGACCACGGTGGTCCATGCTCTGGTTACATCCCGTTTAGACTACTGCAACACTCTCTACATGGGGTTGCCCTTGAAGACTGCTCAGAAGCTTCAAATGGTCCAGCGCTCGGCAGCCAGGTTACTAACAGGAGCGGCACTCAGGGAGCATACAACTCCTCTGTTGCGCCAGCTCCACTGGCTGCCAATTTGCTACCGGGCACAATTCAAAGTGCTGGCGTTAGCCTATAAAGCCCTAAACGGTTCTGGCCCTACTTACCTCGCCGAACGCATCTCCACCTATGAACCGACCAGGACATTAAGATAGTTTGGGGAGGCCCTGCTCTTGGTCCCGCCTGCATCGCAGGTGCGCCTGGCGGGGACGAGAGACAGGGCCTTCTCGGTGGTGGCCCCTCGGCTGTGGAATGCCCTACCTGCAGACATCAGACAGGCCCCCTTGCTGTTGGCATTCCGGAGGAAGGTGAAGACCTGGCTCTTCGAACAAGCGTTTGGCTAATCAGTGCAATGGAATATAGGAACACGGTGCAATCGAACATAGGAATATGGAACAAGGATTACGAGAAGGATTCTGATTTGTTGTTGAGGCGATATGATTAGGATAATGATTGTTTTTTTTTATATTGATTGTTATGTAGAATGTATAATGTGTTTTCATTTGTTTTGATATTGTCTTGTGATAATCTGTATTATGTACACTGCTTTGAGTCGCCTAAGGGCTGAGAAAAGCGGTATAGAAATAAAGTAAATAAATAAATAAATAAGGAGACACACTCCAGAAGAGAATGACCTTCAACACACATACAAAAGACACAGAGTTTGCAAGCTTGGTAGTTGATTAAATGTCCTTTGACCAGTACCTGGCCACTTGTAATGCCTCTGGTCTTGCCACAAGAAGGTCCTCCATTGTGCATGTAGCAGGGCTCAGGGTGCATTGCAGCAGGTGGTCAGTGGTTTGCTCCTCTCCGCACTCGCATGTCGTGGATTCCACTTTGTAGCCCCATTTCTGAAGGTTGGCTCTGCATCTCGTGGTGCCAGAGCACAGTCTGTTCAGCGCCTTCCAAATTGCCCAGTTTTCTGTGTGCCCAGGGGCAGTCTCTCATTTGGTAACAGCCATTGATTGAGGTTCTGGGTTTGAGCCTGCCACTTTTGGACTCTCGCTTGCTGGGGTGTTCCAGCAAGTGTCTCTGTAGATCTTAGAGACACTAAATAGAAAACTATTTCTTGATTTAAGTAATTGACGTGCTGGCTGATATCCAAACAAGGAATGAGCTGGAGATGTCACTGCCTTGGTCCTTTCATTATTGGCTGCTACTTCCCAGCGGATGTCAGGTGGTGCAATACTGGCTAAACAGTGTATTTTCTCCAATGGTATGGGGCGCAGACACCCTGTGATGATGCAACATGTCTCATTAAGAGTCACATCCACTGTTTTAGCGTGGTGAGATGTGTTCCACACTGGGCATGCATATTCAGCAGCAGAGTAGCATAGTGCAAGGGCAGATGTCTTCACTGTGTCTGGTTGTGATCCCCAGGTTGTGCCAGTCAGCTTTCGTATGATATTGTTTCTAGCGCCCACAATTTGCTTTATGTTCAGGCAGTGCTTCTTGTAGGTAAGAGCATGGTCCAGAGTGACTCCTTCCAGGTATTTGGGTGTGCTGCAATGCTCCAGTGGGATTTCTTCCCAGGTGATCCTCAGAGCTCGGGATGCTTGTCTGTTCTTAAGGTGAAAGGCATATGTCTGTGTTTTAGATGGATTAGGGATATGGGTGGCTGAACCCATTTCGCAAAGTAAGCATTCGCAGTATAGTTGATTTTGCCCAGGGGCGCTCTTGAGGCACTCTTGAGGGAAAACAGACCTTGACATATGCGAGTTGTAGTTACTGGGATTGTGCTGGTACGGCTGTACCAGGAGCTCCAACTTTATTTGCTTTGTATTAAATGTTTGTTTGCAGTCCTAGGTTTCAGAGGTTCTGCAGAAAGGTGGCTTCCTTTGGTTACAGTCATAGGGCAAGTCACCTGTCCATCATCGTTAAGTTTTGGTCCTGCCCCTTGCTCAGGGCAATTGGGAAGGGAAGGGAGCCATTTTTAGTTAGTCTCGGCAAGGAAAGCTAATGTACAGGACGTGTGCAAGCTTCCCCTGTACAAAAGCTTCAACCCTTAAGACTTTCCCGGGGAAAACAGTCTTAAGAACATCCAAGACTTTCTGGGGGAAAACAGTCTTAAGAGTCTCCAAAGATTTCCAGGAAAACAGCCCTAAAGACCAAAGAACTCCAGCTGGAGAATATCTAAACCTTTACTGGTAGGTCCACTCGGTGCTTCGAGACGCAGTTCAACCCAGTAGCGGAGCCCACATCAGTAAGGGTTAGATTACAGTCAGCCTGGGAGAAGTTAAAAAGGGGACTTTCCTTTAGAGTAAAGAAGAAGTTATTGAAGACAGTTGCCTGTCCTTTGTGGGCAAGTTTAGGAAGCTACCAGTTGCATAAAAGCCTGAATTCATTTGTTTAACCTTTTGAAGACAAGAGAAGTTTCTGTTTGTTCATTAATAAAAGACTTTGTTATACTTCACAAGCCATCTAAAGATCATTTGTGGTGGAAAACCTCTGAGAACTTTTCTTTGGGCCCCCTGGCTTCCCGCTGGGCAAAGGTTGCACGTCCTGTTTTAAAGACAATTCTTTCCAGGCCCAGCGTGCGACAGAACAGGGATGTATAGTTTACCTAAAATCAAAGAGCATTCTGAACTCCCCCAATGATGGAATTGAACCAAATATGGCACACAGAACTCCCATGACAAACAGAAAATATATATCAATGATTGGGGGGGGGGGGCACCAAAATACTGTTTGCTTACTGTTGAAAATTACCTAGGGCCGCCTCTGATTAGGGATCAGCTGGTTTTTAGGGCTGGGCAACCACGGAAAAATTTGTTTCTAAAATCGATTCGTTTTTAGGGGGTTTTTGCGTTTCGTTTTTTAAAAGAATTCCGATTTTTTTCTTTAAAAAAGTTTGATATTTACGAAATTTCGTAAATTACGAAACAATGATGAAACAAATACGAAACAATTACGAATCGATTCGTTAATGGCGGACGCGATTGCGCTTTACGCTAAAAAACCCTCCAAATGGGACAGGGGAACTTCTGAAGCTTCCCTCTCCCTCTGTTGTTGACTGCTGGTGTGATAATTTTTTTTTCATCACTGATAAAACAAATAACAGCTATAAAACTTGCACCAGACATACGGAAATAATAACGAAACAATTACGAAACAATTTCGAAACAATTTTGAAACGATTACGAAACAATTACGAACCAATTACGAAACGAATTGAAAAATTCGTTTCGATTTTTAGTTGTTCCTGAATGGTTCAATATTGCTTTGTTATCAAAAAAATAACGAATTAATAACAAATTACGAAATTAACGAACGAAACCGCCCAGCCCTACTGGTTTTCCCTGTAATAGGAATTTGAAATGGCTGATTGAGTACATATGTGGTAAGGACACAAATATAATGCCAATATAATATTTTGTGAACCCTTCTACAAAGGAGTTTGCCAGAAGACAAATTCCGTGAAACTGAGGAATTCAAAACTGTTCCCGGTGATTGCTTTCAATTGATGCTCTCAAAGCAAGTAAGGCTCCTCTCCCGACCTAATAAGGACAAAATCAAAAATAGAACTAAATTAGAATGCGGCCTTGTATTTGGGATATGAAAGATAACTTGAAAGTTATTTTGGGGGTGGGAGAGAGGATTTATGTGCACATTTCAATGGCAGAATACTGCTCATCCGGAGCAGTTTCTTGGAGTAAACAAGCAGCATTCCATCAGGGTCATTCCCATAAACTCTTTCATAGGCAACAACTGGCAACATGCGGTCCTCAATCGGTGATGTGTTATTGGAACAAGGGCGGCTGCGTGATGGAGAGTTGCCATCCCATGACCTTGAATGAACCAGTGTTGAAGAATTTTCCAGAAAGTAGGCACCAAAGATGAAGAAGAATGCTAGTAAAGTGAGATGAGAGTTGGCATGAGTCTTGGACTGAGTTTCAAGTAGACCAGGATTCGAATAGCCCTTCTCAGCTATGGAAACCCATTTAGTGACCTTGGTCAAGTTGCAATCTCTCATAGTCCCAGAGCAGTGGTTCTCAACCTTCCTAATGCTGGGACCCCTTAATATTATTATTATTATTATTATTATTATTATTATTATTATTATTATATTTGTACCCCGCTAACATCTACCGAATAGGACTGGGCGGTTTCGTTTCGTTAATTCGTAATTTGTTAAAAAATTCGTTAATTTTTCAATTACAAAACGATAACGAACCAGTCTGGAGCAATTTTTTAAAAAAACGAATTTTTAAATCGTTTCGTAAATGTTTTGTATTTCGTTATTGTATTCGTTTCGTTATCGTTTTGAGGTCGTTTCGTTATTATTTCCACATGTCTGGGGCAAGTTTTATAGTTGTTTTTGGTTTTCTAAGGGTTTTTATAGTTGTTTTTGGTTTAATTAAGCTTCAGAAGTTCCCCCTGTCCCATTTGGAGGTTTTTTAGCCTATTGCGCGGTCGCGTCCGCCATTAACGAATTGATTCGTTATTGTTTCGGAAATCGATTCGTTATTGTTTTGTAATTTTTTCACATTTACGAAATTTCGTAAATATCGAACTTTTTTAAAGGAAAATTTTGTAATTATTTTAAATAACGAAACGCAAAAACCCCCAAAAAACGAATCAATTTTAGAAACAAATTTTTCCGTTGTTACCCAGGCCTACTCCCGAAGGACTCGATGTGGCTTACAAAGGCCAAGGCCACAATAAAAGAACAATATAACAATTACATATAAACCAAAGCAAATCAAAAACATTAAAGCAATAACAGTAAACAGTAAAAACAGCACACCGTAACACAATAAAACTAGGCCGGGCAAATGTACTGGGTACAGATTAAAAAGTGCTGAGTATGCTGAGTGATATAGGGATTTTTGGATAGGTGCAATGTGCGGACAATCTTAATCTCTAATAAAGTGCATTTGGGACGTGTTGCTGGGGTTTCCTATTCTGGAAAGGCACACCGGAATAGCCAGGTCTTCAAGCTCTTCCTAAAGACTGCCAACGTACGGGCTTGTCTGATGTCCTTGGGGAGGGAATTCCAGAGTAGGGGGGCTACCACAGAGAAGGCCCTGTCCGTCGTCCCCACCAGCCGCGCTTGCGACGAAGAGAGCGTGCGGGTTCATAAACGGAGATGCGGTCACGCAGGTAGGCAGGTCCCAAACCGTTTAGGGCTTTGTAGGTGAGCACCTGCACCTTGAATTGGGATCGGAAAATGAACAGCAGCCAGTGGAGCTCCTTGAACAGGAGTTGTTGACCTCTCTCTGTAAGGAGCACCAGTTAACATCCTGGCCGCCGCCCATTGGACTAGCTGAAATTTCTGAGCCGTTTTCAAGGGCAGCCCCACGTAGAGTGCATTACAGTAGTTCAATCTAGAGGTGACCAAGGCATGGACCACCCCGGCCAGATCCGCCTTTATGAGGTAAGGTCGCAGTTGGCGCATGAATCTCAATTGTGCAAAAGCCCTCCCGGACACCTCCGACGCCTGAGCCTCAAGCGTAAGTGATGAATCCAAGAGGACTCCCAAACTGCGGACCTGTGACTTCAGGGGGAGTGTAACCCCGTCCAGCACAGGTTGCCATCCTATACCCCGATCCGGTTTTCGATCGACCAGAAGGACCTCTGTCTTGTCGGGATTGATCTTCAGCCTGTTCCTCCTCATCCAGATAGCCACAGTGGTCAAGCACTCGTCCAGCACTCGAGGGGCTTCCTTGGAATTAGGTGGAAAAGAGTAGTAGAGTTGTGTGTCATCTGCGTAGAGATGGCACCTAACTCCAAAACTCCGGATGACCTCTCCCAGCAGTTTCATGTAGATGTTGAAAAGCATGGGAGACAGAATGGAGCCTTGCGGGACCCCACAGGTCAAAGGCCAGGGGTCCGAGCAGGTGTCTCCCAGGTTTACCATCAGCACCAAAACACAAATAACAAGCAACATCATCAAAATTACATTTAAAAAATTCAAGAACAAAACTACAATAAACAAAAAGCACAGTCGCAGTAAACAGTGGGCAGGCCACATGTACCGGATAAAATGTTAAAAACTATAATGAGATAAAAATAGGAGCAAGTTATTTGCCAGGAGCTCATAAAGATTGTTGTTAAACTAAACTTCCCATTTGGGGAGCGTGTATTCCAATGATAGAAGCGTTGAGGGGAGCAATAGTGCCGTGTTGTGCACCTATTCATTTGACATCTTTGCAACCAACATTAGCCAGCCAGGTAGCTCTGGAAGATCACAACTCGACATCCTTGTGAAGTCGAACCCTGAAGACGCAGGTTCGCAGCTTGGGTGTGATCCTGGACTCTTCGCTAAGCTTGGAACCCCAAGTTTTGGCGGTGTCCAGGGGAGCATTTGCACAATTAAAATTTGTGCGCCAGTTGCGCCTGTACCTTGGGAAGTCTGACTTGGCCACGGTAGTCCACGCTCTGGTTACATCCCGCATTGATTACTGCAACGCGCTCTACGTGGGGTTGCCCTTGAAGACTGCCCGGAAGCTTCAGATGGTCCAGCGCTCGGCAGCCAGGTTGCTAACGGGAGCGGTACTCAGGGAGCATACCACTCCTCTGTTGAGCCAGCTCCACTGGCTGCCAATCTGCTACCGGGCACAATTCAAGGTGCTGGCTTTAGCCTATAAAGCCCTAAACTGTTCTGGCCCCACTTACCTCTCCGAACGCATCTCCGCCTATGAACCGACTAGAACATTAAGATCGTCTGGGGAGGCCCTGCTCTCGGTCCTGCCTGCGTCACAGGCGCGCTTGGCGGGGACGAGAGACAGGGCCTTCTCAGTGGTGGCCCCTCGGCTATGGAATGCCTTACCGGTAGACATCAGACAGGCACCTTCGTTGCTGGCGTTTCGGAGAAAGGTCAAGACCTGGCTTTATGAACAAGCGTTTGGTTAACAGTGCAACTGAACATAGGAAGACGGTAAATGGAACATAGGAATGATACAAGGATTATGAGTTCGGATCTGATTTCATTGAGGCGCTATGTTTGTTTCATGTTGTTTGTTAATTGTTGTGGATCGGTGTTGTTGATCCTGTTGTTATATTTGTTGTGTTTTTAATTGCACTGACATTGTTATGATAATTTGTACCCTGTAAACCGCATTGAGTCGCCTTTTTGGGCTGAAAAATGCGGTATAGAAATAAAGCAAATAAATAAATAAATAAATAAACATGACCCCCCCCCCCCCCCCATAAGTGATAGTAACTTATAGTTTTGCTAAGGGCAAGGACACAAGGCTGGATAATAAGGGTTAAGCCTTGGTCAATTTGATGTGTATCATTTAATCAAGACTCTATGCCCTATTTTGATATGTTTATAGGAGAAGGTAGCCAATTTATTCCTGAAAATCATGCCACAAAAGTATTTGACTTTTTCCATCTGAGACACACCTGGGCTCCTGATGGTCCCCCATCTCACAAACAAGGGACTCTCTTTTCCCCTCATGAATATATTTCCCTTTATGGACCTTCCAATGAATAATATGAACTATGGACACCGGGGGAGGGTAGTTGGGTTTACTCTCTGTATTATGATTTCTATATTTTCATATTTTCTCCTGTGTATGTAACCTTCTCCTGACCCTTTTGCCCCCTTCCCATCTCCTTGAGGAAAAATGTATAAGGAAGTTGCCCTGCCTCTGAAGAGACAATTAGCGATTGTGGAAATCCTTATCTTAGAACATTTCTTGCATGGAAAAATAACAAAGAAATATCTCCTTGTCTTCGGAGGCCGACCATCAAGGGGATAATCACTTGGCAGACTTTTTAATCACATTGCAATAACCTTCGGAAAGTCCTCTTCCTCCCAACCCGTTTTCTTTCAAGCCTTTTCATTAAAGACATTCACCAAAGTCCCCCCTTTGTGCCCCCATCCGACAGCAAGAGGAAAACCCGGATTACATGATCAATGCTTATCTCAGACCCATCATGACACAATAGATTGGCTTTTCTTGAAGGCTGGTTCGGACTCGTTAGGCCCCCTGGACATTTCCTGTGACTCCATAATCCATTCAAGAATGCATTGTATTCCCTTGTCCCACCTCCCTCCCTCCTGATTTGTCGATGCGCCAAGGTGGCAGAAGCCCTGTGATTGGCCCAGGCGCTCGAGGGGCAGACAAGCCTCCTCCCAGCTGTTGAGGCGCCAGCCAGTCACCTTCAAGCCAGGTGGGGGGGGGGGGGTGGGGTGGGGTGGGGAGATTCAAACCACACTCTATATTTTCTATAAAAATTGCATTTATTTGTGT
This sequence comes from Anolis sagrei, assembly GCF_037176765.1. Classification (NCBI taxonomy): domain Eukaryota; kingdom Metazoa; phylum Chordata; class Lepidosauria; order Squamata; family Anolidae; genus Anolis; species Anolis sagrei. The sequence goes on from NC_090029.1 coordinate 7,073,074, forward strand.
ACATGTATGCTTAGCTTGGTGAATGATTGCCGCTTTGCATCCTTTTCAGCTGAATCGCTAATAAATCATCTCGGTGGCGCTTTCTTCAACTTCGGTGAGATTCTTTTTGGGAACTTAGGGAAAATAAATTGCTTAAAATTAGGCTTCTCTTTGCTCACCAACGTAGCGATCCCTCTTTGGTGGGGCCGCAGGCTCTCTCCTCCTGGGGTAGACCCTTCTAAAGTTCCTATCGACTTCACTTGCTATGTGTGTTGCATCTGGTAACCAGAGATATATTACATCTTGCTATGGAGATGACTTCATAGTGTCCTTTGCATGGCTGGAGAAATTCAAATCCCCCTGTTTCCTGCCTCTTCCATGTTTCAAAGAAGCCTTTAAGAGTTTCAGGGTTGCAGACAGCCCCTCTCCTTCACCCCCATCAATCCACAGCAGTGTCTCTCCCCTTTGGAAGCAGAGCGTATCCATTGTGACTCGAGGTGCTGATGGATTGGGGGAACGTCCCCCAGGGTTGGCCATCAATTCATGCAAGGCCTCCTTGCCTTTACAAGCGAGCATGGATCCTGATGGTGTCACTTGGATAAAGGAAGGGGAAACTTTCTTTTCCCGCTTTCGAATGCACACATTCTTTTTTTAAAGGGGTGCATACAGAATGAAGAAATGAGTGGAAGAATGAATGTAGAGGGAGCAGACTGTGAGAGTTAGTTAACCCTTTCTCAGCAGGATGAAATGAACTGGGATGAATGCTTGGGTTTGCCTAAAGACAACATCACTTTGTTGTAGAAGCTGCCGGCTTCTAACTCAGGCTGGATCTACACTGCTTTATAATGTAGTTTAACTGCATTTAATTCATAGAATCATAGAATCAAAGAGTTGGAAGAGACCTCATGGGCCATCCAGTCCAACCCCATTCTGCCAAGAAGCAGGAATATTGCATTCAAATCACCCCTGACAGATGGCCACCCAGCCTCTGTTTCAAAGCTTCCAAAGAAGGAGCCTCCACCACACTCCGGGGCAGAGAGTTCCACTGCTGAACGGCTCTTACCAGGCCCGTAGCCAGGATTTCATTTCGGGAGGGGCTGAATTTTTTCAGGGGGGGGGGTTTCGGGGGGGGGCTGAGTTTCGGGGGGGGGGGCTGAGTCTGAGTGAAAGAGGGTCTAGCCTAGCAAACCTTTTGTATCATTACCCCAATACCCCCATGCATATGGATATATTGGGTATGGTGATAAGATCATGATATGAATAAACATAACAGTTTAAATAATGCACCAGTAAGGCCTTTTTGCGAACCACCATGAGAATTTCGGGGGGGGGGGGGGGCTGAAGCCCCTCAAGCTCCCCCCCTGGCTACATGCCTGGCTCTCACAGTCAGGAAGTTCTTCCTCATGTTCAGATGGAATCTCTTCTCTTGTAGTTTGAAGCCATTGTTCCGTGTCCTAGTCTCCAAGGAAGCAGAAAACAATCTTGCTCCCTCCTTCCTGTGGTTTCCTTTCACATATTTATACATGGCTATCATATCTCCTCTCAGCATTCTCTTCTTCAAGCTAAACATGCCCACCTCCTTAAGCCGCTCCTCATAGGGCTTGTTCTCCAGACCATTGATCATTTTAGTCGCCCTCCTCTGGACACATTCCAGCTTGTCAATATCTCTCTTGAATTGTGGTGCCCAGAATTGGACACAATATTCCAGGTGTGGTCTAACCAAAGCAGAATCGAGGGGTAGCATTACTTTCCTAGATCTAGACACTAGGCTCCTATTGATGCAGGCCAAAATCCCATTGGCTTTTTTTGCCGCCACATCACATTGTTGGCTCATATTTAACTTGTTGTCCACGAGGACTCCAAGATCTTTTCACACATACTGTTCTCAAGCCAGGCATCGTCCCCCATTCTGTATCTTTGCATTTCGTTTTTTCTGCCTAAGTGGAGTATCTTGCATTTGTCACTGTTGAACTTCATTTTGTTAGTTTTGGCCATTCATCTCTCTAATCTGTGAAGATCATTTTGAATTCTGCTCCTGTCCTCTGGAGTATTAGGTATCCCTCCCAATTTGGTGTCGTCTGTAAACTTGATAATCATATCTTCTAACCCTTTATCCAAGTCATTAATAAAGATGTTGAACAGGACCGGGCCCAGGACGGAATTGTAGAGGATTACGTTTATTTATTTATCGTGTCAGGAGTGAACCAAACAGTAGCATTGCATTAACAAAAACCCACCAAGTTTGCAAACTTGGCAATCTATTAAACGTCCTTTGACCAGTAGCTGGCCACTTGGAGTGCCTCTGATGTTGCTATGAGAAGGTCCTCCATTGTGCATGTGGCAGGGCTCAGGTTGCTTTGTTACAGGTGGTCTGTGGTTTGCTCTTCTACACTTTGTAGCTCCATGTCTTAAGGTTGGCTCTGCATCTCGTAGTGCCAGAGCGCAGTCTGTTCAGCGCCTTCCAAGTCGCCTGTTCCGGCTTCCAGGAGCATAGTTTGCATTACCTTTTAGTTGCATGGGATAGTGTTCTTTTGCATTTCCCCAGGGCTTTTGCATTTCCCCACAACACCCTGGAAGTTAAACAGTATCAGAGTCTGCAAAACCAGACTGCAGGCCCTCTGCAGTTATTGGTTTAGAAAGTATCTCTTTGCACGCCCAGCGATGCAAATATTATTATTATTATTATTATTATTATTATTATCTTTATTTGTACCCCGCTAGCATCTCCCGAAGGACTCGATGCGGCTTACAAAGGCCAAGGCCTCAAAACACAACATAACAATGAAGTAAATACGGACTTTAGGAGGGTCTCCCCAGTAAGAGAGACCCCTAGGACTGCTCCAAACAGGGTCCATGACCTTGGCGAGCCATCAGAGAAGCCTGATTCCAGCAATTTTATTAATATTAATAATTGAAATGAGACTCTTGCCAAGGCGAAGAAGAGGCATCGAGGTTTAATGAGCAATTCAGCTGAAGCGGATGCAATTGCAGTGGTCATTCACATGCAAGCATACCAGTACATTGATCAGAGGCATATTTATTAGGCCTGGGCGGTTTCGTTCGTTAATTTTGTAATTCGTTAAATATTCGTTAATTTTAGCAATTACAAAACGATTACAAAACTTATTTTTAAACCCGGAAGTGTTTTTAAATATCGAAACGGCAGGCACCAAAAATTTTTGTATTTCCGTCCATTTCGGAAATACGTAAGATGGCCGCCTGGCGATGCTTGGTGGGAGCTCTCCTCTCTCTCCTCTCTTAGCCAGTCAGAGGCAGAGCCTGAAAGAGGAGGAGGAGGAGGAGGAGGAGGAGGAGGAGAGGGCGGGGAAGGCGCCGGCTGAGCAAGCGAGCGAGAGGGTGAGCGAGAGGGCGAGCGACCCTCAGTGGGAAGGCGGCCCGTTCCTCCTTCCTCAGCTTTGCGGTGGGTGTGCTTCATTCTCCCAATTCCTTAGCGGAGGGCTGTGCTTCGTTCTCCCAATTCCTTAGCGGAGGGCTGGGCTAGATGGCCTTTGGGGAGCCCTTCTCTCAATTTCGCATTGCTTCGGAGGAGCCGGGCCCGACTCGGCGGCAGCGCTTGAGGGCCCGCCAGAGTGAGTGCCTGCCTTCCCTCCTTAATAATAATTTCTCCTCCCTATTCTACTAAATTAATAATTAAATTAAAAAATATTTAAAAAATATTTTAAAAAAGGGCGCCATCTTTACAAAATGTTTTGTAAATATTAACGAAATTTCGTAAATACCGAACTTTTTTAAGCGAAAATTTTGTAATTATTTTAAATATCGAAACAAAAAAAAAACCCCAAATACAAATCGATTTTAGAAACAAATTTTTGCGTTGTTACCCAAGCCTAATATTTATAGCAAAATACAGGTTTGAAAGTTTCAAAACTCCCTCCCTCTTCGGCTCCTTAGCAAATCAGGGAGAGGGAGGCAGGACGGAAGAGGGACATTGTGTCCAGAGAGGATGATGACATTCCACTGTCCTGTACTCGAGGGATCAGCCAGCCAAGGAAACCAGTTTTTTTGTTCTTGTGATGGATCAGTGATTAGGGATAATCATTTGATTCAAGTCTTCCCCTTCCAGGATCAGACAAGGTGTGTTGGTTTTGATGGGCTTTTGGATGAAACAAACAGAGCCTGGGGCCAGTCTCGCCCCTTTGTGATTAAATTAAAATGTGACCAGAGAAATTCCCTGTTTACCAGGCCAACTCAGAAAAATAAACAAAGAATTTCCAGTTGCTATTGTCCATGCAAATGTCTGTGATAAGGTTGGTTTTGAGGGAACAACACCCCCCTCGGGCACTGAGTGGTTTTTCCTGGTCGCCTTTTTGGGGCAAAGGGCAAGGGTAAAGGGGGCAAAAGATATTTCATAGCAAGATACATACATTCAAATCATAAGCATTCCATAGCAACAAAACCCCATCTTTGTCCCACATCCCAAGTATATTAAATAAAAGGATTAATTTTCATGAAGAAGCCTGAAGTCCAATGTTTTAAAAGGTCTTTGAGGAAAGTTCATGAGGGAGATAGTATGTACTGAAGTCCAAGACATGCAGGCAGAGAGTCCATGATCATTGGGAAGGCTGGCAGATGAAACCCCAGCTGTGCTGCAACTGATTCACACTTTGGTCCTTGGGAAACTACAACTCTCACAAAGGGCAGAAGTCCCAAGATCCAGCCGTTTCCCAAAAGCCTCGTGGGGTCCTTGTTGTTGTCAGTGCCTTGGCAATGTGACCAAAACTTAACCCCCTACTGTGCAGTCTGGTGCCCTTGCCCTTTGCAGGACTACAAGTCACCATCCCCCATACTGGGGGGGGGGGTGCTCGGCTTCAACAATACAACACCTAAAGCAAATTAAAAACAGTTAAAGCAATATTAAACCACAAGCAATAAACAATACAACAAAACACTATAAAACTGGGCCGGGCCAGAGTAATGGGTACAAGGTTAAAGTGCTGATGTGACAGGTGATATGTAACAATTATAGGGTAAGTGCAGTGTGCGGCAATCTCAATTCTAGTAAAGTGCTTCTGGGACTTGTTGTTGGAGATTCCTATTCTGGAAAGGCACATCGGAACAGCCAGGTCTTCAAGTTCTTTTTAAAGACTGCCAATGTAAGGACCTGTCTAAGATCTTTGGGGAGGGTGTTCCAGAGTCGGGGGGCCACCACAGAAAAGGCCCTGTCTCACGTCCCCACCAAACGTGCCTGCGACGCAGGTGGAATCACGAGCAGGGCCTCTCCGGATGATCGAAGTGAGCGCGTGGGTTCATAAACGGAGATGTGGTCACGCAGGTAGGATGGTCCCAAACCGTTTAGGGCTTTGTAGGTGAGTACTTGCACCTTGAATTGGGCTCGGAAAATAAATGGCAGCCAGTGGAGCTCCTTGAACAGGAGGGTTGACCTCTCTCTGTAAGGAGCCCCAGTTAACATCCTGGACGCTGCCCGTTGGACCAGTTGGAACTTCCGAGCCGTTTTCAAGGGCAGCCCCACGTAGAGCGCATTACAGTACAATAGGGATGAGGTGGGACGTGGGTAAGAACAGCTGTTCCTGAAGGCCACTGTTCTTAGCCACGTCCACCTCCTCCCTCTGCCATCCATCGCTGTTCGCAGTCGCCCAGGGAAGGGAAACTGCGAGATTACTTTTGAAATCTCGCAGTTCCCCTTCCCTGGGTGATTGCGAACGGCGATGGATGGCAGGGGAATGAGGTGGCCGTGGCTACGTCCAGCTCTTTTTGACGGCTACTGGGGGCGTGGCCTTCAGGAAGAGCTGGGTGTAGCCACGCCCACCTCGCCCTTCCGCATCACCGCTTGTCGCCACAGAGGCCAGGGAAACTGCGAGATTGTAAAACTTGCACCAGACATCCAAAAATAATTCCGAAAAATGGGTAAATTGTTTCAATTTGTAATTACTCCTCACACTATTCCAGCATGGCTCGAAATTGTTTCAAAAGTCAATTTAATCCAAATTAATTCCGATTTTAGAAGCTTCTGAACAAAATCGATCAAGCCTACTACTCACATTTGCATGTTTTCGAACTGCTAGGTTGGCAGAAGCTGGGGCTAACAGCGGGAGCTCGCCCCACTCCCCAGATTTGAACTTCCGACCTTTCGGTAAGGAAGTTCAGCATCTCAGCGGATTAACCCGCTGCAGAGGAGATAAACAGAGACTATTCCAAATCCAAAGTAGGAAGGCAAGGGATTAATTGAGATTGTCGCTGTCAATTTCGAACAGTTGGAGGATGTGTTCCCAGTCTTTGGGAAAACGCAGTCAGCCTGAGCCTCTTTTCCCTTGTTTGGTCCAAACTTCTCCCCCTTGCAGCTGAAAGTGTAGAACTTTCATCTTTCGCTCGGCAGGAAGCGAAGGAAAGACTGAGCCAAAGGAGAAGGAAGTTTCTAATTATTCACAATAGCTGCTACGTCTATAACAAGCTGCTTGGCCAGGGAAAGTCGGGAACCCAACCCAAACTGTCTGCTTTGCAGCATAACAATTGAGTCGGGGATTCATGCTTAGGGTTTGCACCTCTGCTCCACAGTGGGATCTGGCTGGATTTTGAAAATTATTATCAGATGACTGGAAAAATGTTGTGTATTCACAAATGGAGGGAACACTGTTTGGAATGACTTTTGTTTGTAAGAGATTTTCCAACTGTTAAGTGAGCTGAAGCTGGGCTGACGGTGGGAGCTCACCCCAACCCGGGCTTGAACTGAAGATTATCTGGCAGTGTAGACTCAGATAATCCACTTCAAAGCAGAGAATGTGGATTGTCTGCCTTGTTTGCTGTGGACTCATCTTGTTGTGTTTCAAATAATAATAATAATAATAATTATAATTATTATTATTATTATTATTATATTTTACTGATACAGTATGTCACAGCAAACAAGATCTATGTGCTGTATTATTATTATTATTATTATTATTATTATTATTATTATTATTATTATTATATTTTACTGATACAGTATGTCACAGCAAACAAGATCTATATGCTGTATTATTATTATTATTATTATTATTATATAATAATAATAATAATAATAATACAGCATATAGATCTTGTTTGCTGTGACATACTGTATCAGTAAAATATAATAATAATAATAATAATAATAATAATAATAATAACCCGCGACTCAACGCGATTAACAGCAAGAGCACTCAACGCGGTTAACAACATACACTATTTAAAAACAATTAACACCGTAGTATACTAAGTCATTACACATCAATAAACAACACATTAACATCTCGTAACTAGAATCGTGATCCAACTCGTCATCCGTAATTCCGTTTTCCTATATTCATTATATTCTTTGCACTGCTTATCCGAACCCCTGTTCAAATAGCCAGGTTTTCAGTTTTCTTCGAAACACCATTAACGAGGGGGCTGATCTAATGTCCATGGGAAGGGCATTCCACAGCCGAGGGGCCACCACTGAGAAGGCCCTGTACCTCGTCCCCGCCAAACCTGCCTGTGATGCAGGCAGGATCGAGAGCAGGGCCTCCCCAGAAGATCTTAAAGTCCTGGTGGGTTCATAGGCGGAGATACGTTCGGATAGGTAACTTGGGCCAGAACCGTTTAGGGCTTTAAAGGCCAACGCCAGCACTTTGAATTGTGCCCGGTAGCAAATTGGTAGCCAGTGGAGCTGGCGCAGCAGAGGAGTTGTATGCTCCCTGCGCTCTGCTCCTGTTAAAATCATGGCTGCCGAGCGTTGGACTAGTTGGAGCTTCCGAGCCGTTTTCAAAGGCAACCCCACGTAAAGAGCGTTGCAGTAGTCTAAACGGGATGTAACCAGAGTGTGGACTACCGTGGCCAAGTCAGACTTCCCAAGGTACGGGCGCAGCTGGCGCACAAGCTTTAGCTGTGCAAATGCTCCCCTGGTCACTGCCGAAACCTGGGGTTCCAGGCTCAGCGATGAGTCCAGGGTCACACCCAAGCTGTGAACCTGCGTCTTCAGGAGGAGTGCGACCCCATCCAACACAGGCTGTAACCCTATACCCTGTTCGGCCTTTTGACTGACCAGGAGTACCTCTGTCTTGTCTGGATTCAGTTTCAAATCCTCATATCTTATCAGCTTTTCCAGTTGTTTCTCTTCAGTCTTGCTGTCACCTGGGATTACAACATCAACGATCCATACTTTGTTTTTTAACACAATTTTTGTGGTAAAATTTATTTTTTATTTATTTATTTATTTATTATTTATTTATTTATTTATTGCATTTATTAACCGCCGCTCTCAGCCCTAGGGCGACTCGTGGCGGTGTACAATACAAAAAAGACACTTTACAAAGCAATCAGGACAACAAACTAACATCACTAATACACAACATTTAAATTACACTAAAAATCCGCTGCGTCATATTATGGAATCATAATCAATCTCGTAGTCGTAAATTCATTCCGGTTGTCATTTCCAGTAACATAGCACTCAGTTGAAAGCCTGCTCGAAGAGCCACGTCTTCAGGCCCTTACGAAAGGCCATGAGGGAGGGCGCCTGTCTGATGTCAGCAGGGAGGGAGTTCCACAGCCGGGGGGCCACCACCGAGAAGGCCCTCTCTCTCGTCCCCGCCAGACGTGCCTGTGAGGCAGGCGGGATCGAGAGAAGGGCCTCCCCAGATGATCTCAAGGCCCTCGTGGGCTCGTAGGCCGAGATGCGGTCCGTAAGGTATTTTGGGCCGGAACCGTTTAGGGCTTTGTAGGATAACACCAGCACCTTAAATTGGGCCCGGTAGCAAATCGGCAGCCAGTGGAGCTGGAACAACAAGGGCGTTGTGTGCTCCCTGCGTCCTGCTCCTGTTAACAACATGGCTGCCGCGCGCTGGACGAGCTGAAGCTTCCGGGCCGTCTTTAAGGGCAGCCCCACGTAGAGAGCGTTGCAGTAGTCAAGGCGGGATGTGACCAGAGCGTGTACCACCGTGGCCAAGTCAGACTTCCCGAGATACGGGCGCAGCTGGCGCACAAGCCGAAGCTGTGCAAATGCTCCCCTGGTCACCGCTGAAACCTGGGGATCCAGGCTCAACGATGAATCCAGGATCACACCCAAGCTGCGAACCTGTGCCTTCAAGGGGAGTGCGACCCCGTCCAGCACAGGCTGTAACCCTATACCCTGCTCGGCCTTGCGACTGACCAGGAGTACCTCTGTCTTGTCTGGATTTAATTTCAGTTTGTTCGCCCTCATCCAGACCATTACAGCGGCCAGGCACCGGTTCAGGACTTCGACAGCCTCCTTAGTAGCAGGTGGGAAGGAGTGACAGAGCTGGACATCATCTGCGTACAGATGACACCGCACCCCGAAACTCCGGATGATCTCACCCAGCGGCTTCATGTAGATATTAAACAGCATGGGGGACAGTATAGAGCCCTGTAAAATTAGGTGCCTTAGCTTATATTCAGGTCGGCTTATACTCGAGTATATACGGTAAGCCAAATTGCATTAATTCCACAGCGTAGATGCACCCATAGACACACACACGGAGTTGGCACTGCTTTCCTTCTTCTTATTTAACGCTTATTTTTTATATATAACATAAGATATCAGCCTTAACTCTCTTCAGATGTTCAGGGCAGCGTCCCAAGACAAGGAAAGATAGAAGAGCTAAGGTAAACTGACAGAGCCTATTACCATGTTTAGTCCCAAACCTTAAAATAGGAAAGCTCGTCCAGCAGTGATCCAAAGCAAAACAAAGCAAATCCACCGTTGCAATAGCCGCATGTTTAGAAACCGCAGCAAAGCAAGGAGAATGGGAAACAGGGTTCACTGCGTCCCTCAAAGAGCTTTGATAAAAGGATAAAAGGTCTTTGCTCGGGATGCAAATGCTCCATAACGTCATCCTTGAGTAATCCATAACTTACGTAGTATTGAGCCTTTGCGGTAAATGGATTCAAGGTGGTGATCATGTTGTTGAAAGACCTAAAAGGGATCCATCTCCTTATAAATCCTGGGAGTTCTAGTTTGGTGAGTTTTTCACCTCATCTGCCGAAGAGCACTGGTGACTAACCAAACGACTCCTAGGACGTGTTGTTGAAGGGTTTCATGGCCAGAAGCACTAAAATCCAGACAGCAAATAAAGAACAACACTCAGAAAACAGGGGAATTCCAGACAGGAAACAATCAGGGCCAGCTAACACCTCCCAACAAAGGATTCCCCAGGCAGGAAGCAGTCAGGCTTTGAAGCTGCAAGGCCATTCAGTGCTAATCAAGGTAATTATTGCAACTGTGATTGAACCTGAGCCTGTGATTGAACCTGTGAATGGTTTTCAGTCTCCTGATGTTTCTGTGTCTGATGTGGATAATGAGGAGGGAAATCAATCTCCTGTTGCTTCTGATGTGGAGGATGCTGGGACTGCCTCTGAGGTGCAAGATGGAGACACTTTGGTCAATGAGTCTCATGCAGACACTGACAGAGAGGCTTCGGTGCAAAGGGCAAATTCTCATGAGAATGTTCCTGTATGCAATTTATAATGTAGATTTCAAAGTGTGCGTGTATGTTTAAAATGCAGTAGCTATGTGCTGAGTGTAATGTATTCCTGTGTGGAAAGAGTTAACTGAACCATGGAGGGAATGACATTCCTAGAGAGGTCATAAACCAAGTGTATAGAGCAAATGGACACAGTGTCCTGCGTCGTATGTCATACATCACTTTGGAATGCAAGAGGTGTGAACTAGTGCTGATAACAGACAGTTCGTGTGTTCACAACGTTACGATCTGGCTCGACTTACCTGTCCGCACGCATCTCCTCCTATGAACCAGTCAGGACATTAAGATCATCTGTGGAGGCCCTTCTCTCAGTCTCGCTGGCATAACAAGCATGCCTGGCAGGGACAAGAGATAGGGCCTTCACAGTGGTGACCCCTCGGCTGTGGAACGCCCTTCCTACAGATATCAGATCGGCCCCCTCCTTGCTGGCATTTTGGAGGAAAGTGAAGACCTGGCTGTTCGAACAGGCATTTGATTAGGCAGTGTAATCGATTATAGGAACATGGAATAACTGATGATGAGACTGCATTCTGATTCTATTGATGAGACGTAAATGATTGTCATATTGATGTTTACATATATCCGAAATGCTACTGCTTTTAAATGTTCCAATGATTTTGTAATGTTTGTATTGAAACTGTTGTTGTTAACCGCTTTGAGTCGCCTAAGGGCTGAGAAAAGCGGTATATAAATGAAGTAAATAAATAAATAAATAAAATCGGACAGGAAAGTTTACGATGTGCTGAGTGTTAAGTAGCTTCTAATGTATATAGCTGTAAAATAAAGTAGTTTATAGCCTAAAGTGGCTGTGATTGATCTGTTCCTGTCTTGCTGTGCAGCTGATGCCACTGCTGTGATTGGATGACCTCTCAGCTAAGGGAAGGGAATACTCAAAGTGGGACAGGGAGAGCAGGCATGGCAGCATAGTGCACATGTGTCGGCGAGGGAGAGCATGTGAGGATGGCAGGAGGCTCGTTCCTTCAAGGCATGGAGGTTCCGTGTGGGCCCAATTCTATCACCGGTGGAGTTCAGAATGCTCTGATTGTAGGTGAACTATAAATCCCAGCAACTACAACTCCCAAATGTAATGTATTCCTGTGTGGAAAGAGTGAACTGAACCATGGAGGGAATAGCATTCCTAGAGAGGTCATAAATCAAGTGTGTAGAACAAATGGATGCAGTGTTGTATGTCATACGTCACTCTGGAATGCAAGAGGTGTGGATTAGTACTGATAACAGTTGAAGAGTTCACAATGTTACGATTGGACTGTAAAGAAGCAAGTTTATGATGTGCTGAGTGTTAAGTAGCTTCTAATGTATATAGCTGTAGCTTTAGGCTATAGTTTATAGTTTATAGCCTAATGTCAGGACTCGGTTTCCTGGCCTTGGATGTTGGCGCAAAAAACCGGATTCCTGACATGGAGAACTGATAAGGAATTGCAGCTGGTGGCCTTGGGAGGGGCCGTTGGTGGTTTGGCGGGGAATATTGCGCGGGATCTTTGTCAGGCGGGAAGAGGGGATTCGAATGTGGGGGAGGGTATATCAGGGTTGACTTGCGTCTGTGTGCCAATCCTGGCTTTCATTGTGTATATGCATCCAGTAGTAAAAGTTTCCTGTCTGATCACGGATTGGCGTCCTGTGTCATTTCTGGGAGCGGCTGCTGTGAGCTTACAGCCTAAAGTGGCTGTGATCGATCTGTTCCTGTCTTGCTGTGCAGCTGATGTCACTGACAAAAGACTGGGGGGAAATGAAACCAGTTTTTGGGATTTAAGGTTTGCCTGTAGAAAATCTTGTCAGATCAGGCATTGTTTGGAAACCAACCACAAGCGTCATGGAATTCCTGTTTTAAAGGAAACAGTTTAAAAAAAGAAGCGGGGAGGAGTTAGAAACCTCGGTTAGAGAGAAGCAGTCAGGAAAATAGAGCTCAAGGTTTAAGGAAAAATAAGAAGGCGCCAGTGTGGCCTAAATCAGAAAATAGTTCAGCCAAGGGTATATGAAGAAAGTAACATATTTGATGATGTGAGATAGTGAGGGTTTCATAAGAAAAGTTAACTGAGTGAATGATACTGAATGTAAAACTCGAGACTGTTACAAAACACAAATGTAACCATAAAGCATTGGAACCAGAAGCTATAAATAAAGTTTGTTACTTTGTTGCTTACCAGAGTGTCTCAAGCATGTGATATAAAGCACAAAGGTTTAACAGCTCACAAGAAAGCCCCAGCCAATTTAAAAGGGAAACTGCAGCAGTACAAGGCGGTAAAGCAGTGTTTCTCAACCTTCCTAATGCCGTGACCCCTTAGTACAGTTCCTCATGTTGTGGTGACCCCCAACCATAACATTTCATTGCTACTTCATAACTGCTATTTTGCTACTGTTATGAATCATAATGTAAATACCTTATATGCAGGATGTATTTTCAAATCCCAAATACCCAATATGCTCAAATTTGAATACTGGTGGGGTTGAGGGGAGTTTGTCGCTTGGTAGTTGTAGTTGCTGGAATTTAGTTAACTTACAATCAAAGAGCATTACGAACTCCACCAGTGATGGAACTGAACCAAACTTGGCACACAGAACTCCCATGACCAGCAGAAAATACTAGAAGGGTTAGGTTGGTTTTGCCTTGAGTTTTGGAGTTGCAGTTCACCTACATCCAAAGCACTGTAAACTCAAACAATGATGAATCTTGATGTCAAACCTGGCATGGCATGAATATTTAATATGCCCAATAATGTACACTTTTGGGAATTTGGGGAAAATAGACCTTGACATTTGGGGGTTGTAGTTGCTGGGATTTATAGTTCACCTATAATCAAAGAAAATTCTGAACCCCACCAATGATAGAATTGGGGCAAACTTCCCACACAAAACCTGCATGATCAATAGAAAATATTGTGTTTTCTGATGGTCTTTGGTGACCCCCCTGACCTCCCCTGGCGACCCCCCCCAGGGGTCTCGACCCCCAGGTTGAGAAACGCTGCGGTAAAGGGATTTAGAAAGGAAATTCTTTCCTCCCTCACTGAGTCAAGAAGAAAGGCACTTGTAAAAGGACAGAAACAGAGTTCGTCCCAGGTATTAAAGTGGCAACAGAAAACTACATATGTGGTGTGTCATTATGTATTCAGTTATGTGCAATGTTACGCCCCACATATTATAAACACACACGTGTGGTGTGTTTATAGTCAGAGGGGCTATTTCCTCTTCTGGAGTGCAACAGCAACATTCTCACATGCCTCCAACAAACAAGAGTTCTTTCTCCCACCCTGGACATTCCACAGATATATAAACCCCACTTGCCTAGTTTCCAACAGGACGTCACAACCTTTGAGGATGTCAGCCATAGATGTGGGTGAAATGTCAGGAGAGAATGCTTCTGGAACATGGCCATACAGTCCAGAAAACCCACAGCAACCCAGACTTCTAGGATTCCGTAGCATTGCCCCATCGCTGTTAAAGTGGTGCCAAACTGCTTTACTTCTACAGTGCAGATGCACCCCTTCTTGTCTTCCAGCCCCATTGTATAATTGTGGAGACAAACCCGCAAAGCTGGAGGCCAGCTGCTGCTGAGCAAACCTTGATGAGGAACAGACTTCTTGCTGCATTCCTTTTTCTATTCTGTGATCTCTTGGGCCAGCAATCAGTCTCAGCACTAACTGAAAGATGAGCGGTTGCCAGCAATGCTTTGAAGTTTGTAGGGCTGAGCCTGATGGGAGGTAGAAAACCCAATAAGACTTAATAATGTGGGATGGTAGAAGGAGGGCCTCTGAATTACAAAGTACTGCCATTCCCTTCCAGCACCAACAACCTTCCAAACCCATGGGTTCTGCGTCTATTTATTCAACCCACTGTGGCTCCAAAATGTTACAAAAACCTTACAGTGAGCATAATAATAATAATAATAATAATAATAATAATAATAATAATAATAATAGCATATAGATCTTGTTTGCTGCAACATCCTGTGTTTATGTATATCAGTAAAATATAATAATAATAATAATAATAATAATAATAATAATAATAATAATAATTGTATTTGTTTCTTTCTTCTCCTTGGATTTCTTTGAGAGCATCCCAATCCCGGCATATTTCCAATTTCCTATTCCTGGATAGGTAGATTGATTAGGAAGGACTGTTGGGAGTTACAGTCCTAGAATAGATAGGGAAGGAAGAATGGGGAGAAAGAGAAAGGGAAAGAAAAGGGGGGAGGAAGGGAAGAGGAAAAGAAGGAAGGAAGGAAGGAGAGAATGAAAGAATGAGAGAAAGGGGGGGGGGAAAGAAAAGGGGGGAAGGAAGGGAAGAGGAAGAAAAGGAAGGGAAGAAGGAAGGAAGGAGAGAATGAAAGAAAAAAGCAAGGAAGGAGAGAAAGAAAGAAAAAGAAAGAAAGAGAGAGAGAAAGAGTTAGGGAGGGAAAGAAAAGGAAGGGAGGAGGAAGAGAAGGAAGGAAGGAGTGAATGAAAGAAAAAAAGGAAGGAAGGAGAGAAAGAAAGAACAAGAGAAAGAGGGAGGGAGGGAAAGAAAAGGGGGGAAGGAAGGGAAGAGGAAGAGAAGGAAGGAAGGAGTGAATGAAAGAGGGAGGGAGGGAAAGAAAAGGGGGGAAGGAAGGGAAGAGGAAGAGAAGGAAGGAAGGAGTGAATGAAAGAAAAAAGGAAGGAAGGAGAGAAAGAAAGAAAGAAAGAATGAATGAATGAATGAATGAATGAATGAAAAGGGGGAAGGAAGGGAAGAGGAAGAGAAGGAAGGAAGGAGTGAATGAAAGGGAGGGAGGGAAAGAAAAGGGGGGAAGGAAAGAGGAAGAGAAGGAAGGAAGGAGTGAATGAAAGAAAAAAGGAAGGAAGGAGAGAAAGAAAGAAAGAAAGAAAGAAAGAAAGAAAGAAAGAGGGAATGAAAAGGGGGAAGGAAGGGAAGAGGAAGAGAAGGAAGGAAGGAGTGAATGAAAGAAAAAAAGGAAGGAAGGAAGAAGAGAAAGAGAGAAAGAGGGAGGGAAAGAAAAGGGGGGAAGGAAGGGAAGAGGAAGAGAAGGAATGAAGGAATGAAGGAAGGAGAGAATGAAAGAAAAAAAGGAAGAAAGGAGAGAAAGAAAGAAAGAAAGAAAGAAAGAAAAAAAGAGGGTGGGAGGGAAGGAGGGAAGGTTGGCCACAGCAACTCGAGGCAAGTACAACTAGTTCTGGAGAAAAGATACCCAACTGGTGCTGGTTTCAATACTCATTTCCTACAATCACGTTTTGCAACATCAAGAATGCCAAAGGAAATTGTGGGAAAATAGTACATGATGGAGCAAATCCTGGTTCAGCGGTAGGACTGGTTCTTCTAAAGCCTGTGTTTCGGAGAGCTTGGCATGGGAACGAATTGGAGCCACTGGTTCAATCAGTCTTGATGATTTTCTCCTTTCTTTCAGTGAAGGGTAGCCAGAAATGTGAGCTGAACTGCCGAGCCATGGGCTACCGATTCTACGTGCGGCAAGCAGAAAAGGTCATTGACGGGACTCCCTGTGACCAAAACGGGACCGCCATCTGTGTCTCCGGACAGTGCAAGGTAAATGCAGCGCTCACCTAGAGATTCTGTGTTGTCCGTCCAATGTGATTTCTGCTCCTTTACTTGTTCAATGTGGAGTTTTCTAGGGATTGCTTTCCTAGGCCAATGAGTTTCCTTTTATAGATAGACATGGTCTTTTCCCCCTTCCGGCATAACTCACTTTGGTTGACTTCCTTGTCCACATCTGGACAGTATCACACATGTTCGCGGGTCTTTATTTTTAGTCCTTCAAAGCATAGTTGGGTGCTTTGTAGATGATAGAGATGTTTGGAGTTTGGGTTGTTTATTGCGAGCGCGAGATGTAATGTTGAAGGTCAGAAAACCACCGCTGTTTTGATCCAAACAGACTACGTGAACCCTCCATTGGGATTTTTGTAAACATTTTTGGTCTGTCGTTCTCTAAATCTCCATATTGGCTGGGGAATTCTGCGATCCATTGGGTTGTAGGTTTTTCGGGCTGTATGGCCATGTTTTAGTTGGGCCAGAGGTTTAGCACAGCTGGTAAATCATCAGCAGTTATAAGAACTATCAACCAAAAGTTTGCAGTTCGAAGCCTCAGGTTGGCGTGAGCTGCCAACTGTCAGCCTAGTTCATTGTTTACCTAAGCAGTTCGAAAACAGCTTTAGCTGTGATTAGGGAAATTAGGTATCGCTAAAAGCGGGGGAGGTGTTTTATGACGCCATAAAGAAAGAAGATCAGAAAATACTGGGCGACCAAAAGGAAGGAGGAAGCCCTGACGGCTCTTCGTCATCAAGGATGGAGCAACAGTCTGTGTATTGTCTATACAAAGTGGCATTGAATGTTTGCTGAGTATGTGTATGGTGATCTGCCCTGAGTCCCCTATGGAGTGAGAAGGGCGGAATATAAATAAAGTGTTATTATTATTATTAGCAGTATCCGCCACACGTTGCTGTAGTCAGTCTTCCCTCCCTCTTTCCTTCCTTCCTTCCCTGTCTTCCTTTCCTTTCTTCATTCCCTTCTTCTTTCTTCCTTCTCTACCTTTTTCTTTCCTCTCTTCCTTTGCTCTTTGGTTCCATCTTACCTTGTCGCTTTCTTTCTTTCCTTCCTTCCTTCCTTCCTTCCTTCCTTCCTTCCTTCCCTCCCTCCCTCCCTCCCTCCTTCTTTCTCCCTTTCATTCCTTCTCTCCTTCCTTCCCTCCCTCTTTTTCTTTCCTTTCTTCATTCCCTTCTTCTTTCTTCCTTCTCTACCTGTTTCTTTCCTCCCTTCCTTTGCTCCTTGGTTCTATCTTTCCTTCCTTCCTTCCTTCCTTCCTTCCTTCCTTCCTTCCTTCCTTCCCTCCCTCCCTCCCTCCCTCTTTCTCTTTCCTTCCTTCCTTCCTTCCTTCCTTCCTTCCTTCCTTCCTTTCCTCTTTTTCTTTCCTTTCTTCATTCCCTTCTTCTTTCTACCTTCTCTACCTGTTTTTTTCCTCGCTTCCTTTGCTCTTTGGTTCCATCTTACCTTGTCTCTTTCCTTCCTTCCCTCCTTCTTTCTCCCTTTCATTCCTTCTCTCCTTCCTTCCTTCCTTCCTTCCCTCTCTCTTTCCTTCCTTCTTTCACTTTTTTATTTCCTTCTCTCCTTCCTTCCTTCTCTACCTTTATGTGTTTCTTTCCTTCCTACCCTCCTTCTCTCCTTCCTTCCTTCCTTCCTTCCTTCCTTCCTTCCTTCCTTCCCTCCCTCCCTCCCTCCCTCCTTCTTTCTCCCTTTCATTCCTTCTCTCCTTCCTTCCCTCCCTCTTTTTCTTTCCTTTCTTCATTCCCTTCTTCTTTCTTCCTTCTCTACCTGTTTCTTTCCTCCCTTCCTTTGCTCCTTGGTTCTATCTTTCCTTCCTTCCTTCCTTCCTTCCTTCCTTCCTTCCTTCCTTCCTTCCTTCCTTCCTTCCCTCCCTCCCTCCCTCCCTCCCTCCCTCTTTCTCTTTCCTTCCTTCCTTCCTTCCTTCCTTCCTTCCTTCCTTCCTTTCCTCTTTTTCTTTCCTTTCTTCATTCCCTTCTTCTTTCTACCTTCTCTACCTGTTTTTTTCCTCGCTTCCTTTGCTCTTTGGTTCCATCTTACCTTGTCTCTTTCCTTCCTTCCCTCCTTCTTTCTCCCTTTCATTCCTTCTCTCCTTCCTTCCTTCCTTCCTTCCCTCTCTCTTTCCTTCCTTCTTTCACTTTTTTATTTCCTTCTCTCCTTCCTTCCTTCTCTACCTTTATGTGTTTCTTTCCTTCCTACCCTCCTTCTCTCCTTCCTTCCTTCCTTCCTTCCTTCCTTCCTTCCTTCCTTCCTTCCCCCTTTCTGTGTATATGTGTTTTGTGTGTGCATATACGTCTGTATATATTTGTGTATATATGTGTGTTTATGTATATATGTGGTTTTGCGCCTGAGTTGTAATGTATATTTTTGGTTTTTTGGCTTTTTAGTCCCTTCTGCTGTGTTTTTCAGCGTTTTTATGAGTGATGGTCACTTGTTGGCCTGAGAGATGTCTTGTGTCCAAATTTGGTGTCAATTTGTCCAGTGGTTTTTTTAGTTATGTTAATTCCACAAACGAACATTACATTTTTGTTTATATAGATTTTAGAATCATAGAATCATAGAATCAAAGAGTTGGAAGAGACCCCATGGGCCATCCAGTCCAACCCCATTCTGCCAAGAAGCAGGAATATTGCATTCAAATCACCCCTGACAGATGGCCATCCAGCCTCTGCTTAAAAGCTTCCAAGGAAGGAGCCTCCACCACACTCCAGGGCAGAGAGTTCCACTGCTGAACGACTCACAGTCAGGAAGTTCTTCCTCGTGCTCAGATGGAATCTCCTCTCTTGTAGTTTGAAGCCATTGTTCCATTGTGTCCTAGTCTCCAGGGAAGCAGAAAACAAGCTTGCTCCCTCCTCCCTGTGGCTTCCTCTCACATATTTATACATGGCTATCGTATCTCCTCTCAGCCTTCTCTTCTTCAGGCTAAACATGCCCAGCTCCTTAAGCCGCTCCTCATAGGGCTTGATCTCCAGAC
This sequence comes from Anolis sagrei, assembly GCF_037176765.1. Taxonomy (NCBI): domain Eukaryota; kingdom Metazoa; phylum Chordata; class Lepidosauria; order Squamata; family Anolidae; genus Anolis; species Anolis sagrei. Next base: position 7,092,055 of record NC_090029.1, read on the forward strand.
CTTTTATCATTTTAGTCGCCCTCCTCTGGACACATTCCAGCTTGTCAATATCTCTCTTGAATTGTGGTGCCCAGAATTGGACACAATATTCCAGGTGTGGCCTAACCAAAGCAGAATAGAGGGGCATGACTTCCCTGGATCTAGATATATCTAGGGAAGTATCTGTGGAAGGTTCAGGGTGGGAGAAAGAACCCCTCACAACCTCTGAGGATGCTTGCCATAGATGCAGGCAAAACATCAGGAGAGAATGCTTCTAGAACATGGCCATATAGCCCGAAAAACCTACAACAACCCAACCCCTGTCTGTTGGAGCGAGGTGTGAATGCTTCAATTGGCCACCTTGATTAGCATTTGATGGCCTGACAGTTTTTAGGTGTGGCTTGTTACTGCCTGGGAAATTCCTTTGTTGAGAAGTGATGAAGTGTTCCTGATTGTTTCATGTCTGGAGTTCCCCTGTGTTTGAGTTTTGTTTTTTATTTGCTGTCATATTTTTTTGATTTTTTAGTACTGGTAGCCAGATTTTGTTCATTTTCATGGTTTCCTCCTTTCTGTTGAAATTGTCCACATGCTTGTGGATTTCAATGGCTTCTCTGTGTAGCCTGACATGGTGGTTGTGAGAGTGGTCCGGCATTTCTGTGTTCTCAAATAATATGCTGTGTCCAGGTTGATCATCCGTTGTACTTTTACTGTATTTCCCTCCACCTGTGTGAAAGCCTGTTCTTTACTACTCCATCTCTTAAGAGTTTATGCCTTACAAACATTTCCTTTTGATTTTCTCATCCAGAGTTTTATCATTTTATGTTGTACATGTGGCCTGCTCACTGTGATTGATTTTTCATTACATTATATTGTTTTGTTTTATTTTATTATATTCCCATGCTTTATCTATTTCATTGTGACGCTAGTTCTGTTGTTTTGGTTTTATTCTATTGTATTCTGTTGTAATGTATTTCTGGTCCCAGCATCCATGGTTCATTGGCCCACAAACCCCACCAAGATGTCGAGTGGCTCATGGGGGCTCTGCGTGCCAAGTTTGCTCTTGATCAGTCATTGGTGTGGGTTGCAGTGATCTCAGGAAGTGACTGAAAGTACTGAAAGTCCCATCATCCATGGTCCGCCCTCCTCCAAACTGCAGCAGAATGTGGAGTGGGTCACGGGGGCTCTGTGTGTGAAGTTTGGTCTTTATCGGTCATTGGATGAGGGTCACAGTTCTCTCAAGAAGTGAGTGGAGGTACTGCAAGTCCCATCATCCATGGTCCGCCCTCCTCCAAACTGCAGCAGAATGTGGAGTGGGTCACGGGGGCTTTGTGTGCCAAGTTTGGTCTTTATCGGTCATTGGATGAGGGTCGCAGTTCTCTCAAGAAGTGAGTGAAGGTACTGCAAGTCCCATAATCCGTGGTCCGCCCTCCTCCAAACTGCAGCAGAATATGGAGTGGGTCACGGGGGCTCTGTGTGTGAAGTTTGGTCTTTATCGGTCATTGGATGAGGGTCACAGTTCTCTCAAGAAGTGAGTGGAGGTACTGCAAGTCCCATCATCCATGGTCCGCCCTCCTCCAAACTGCAGCAGAATGTGGAGTGGGTCATGGGGGCTCAGAGTGCCAAGTTTGTTCTTGAACTAACTTGGCACCCTGATAGGTGTGGGTCACAATAGTATTAGGAAGTGAGTGAAGCTACTGCAAGTCCCAGCACCCATGGTTCATTGGACCACAAACCCCACCCAGATGTTGAGTGGCTCATGGGGGCTCTGTGTGCCAAGTTTGCTCTTGATCAGTTATTGGTCTGGGTTGCAGTGATCTCAGGAAGTGACTCCTCAGAGGTAGTGAGGTCTGTTGGAACTAGGAAAATGGGTTTATATATCTGTGGAATGACCAGGGTGAGACAAAGGGCTCTTGTCTGCTGGAGCTAGGTGTGAATGTTTCAGCTGACCACCTTGATTAGCATTTAATGGCTTGGAAGTGCCTGGGGGAATCTTTCTTTGAGAGGTGATTTGATGTGCCTGATTGTTTACTTTCTGTTGTTTTGCTGTTGTAATCTTTGAGTTTTTTAATACTGGTAGCCATTCCTTGCTCATTTAATGTGAAATCCATCATATTTCACATGGATTTCTGTGCAAAATGTTTCTTCTTTTTCTTTCCTTTTCCAATTTATCTTCACTTGTAGAAGGTGCTCAGTTTTGTGTGGAAAAGGTACACAATTGGGTTATCAGTCCCAGCATCTTGCTCCCAGTAAGATTATGGGGGTTTGTGGAGGTATAGCCCCCCAAAAGTAACTCTTCCAAACTTTGTTCATGCTCCATTCTTCCTTCCCCATCTTTTAAAGAATTTAAAGTATTCTTATAGGGTTTAGTTGTGTATTTGTAGTGATCTTGGATCATGATCCCGTTTTTGCAGCCAGACTCGTCTTTCTGACACTTCTTTTCTTTGTTATTTGTGCACAATCGTATCTCAAAACGGGTGCTGCCATATCCTTTCAGGGAATTCAACTTTCGTGCAGAATGGTGCTTCAACAAACCCTCCTTTGTTTGTCCTTTGTCGTTGGCACCGCCATTTCCCTCCTGACACAAGCGTTGAGGTTTTCTTTCTCATCCGAATGCTCTTTGCCAAGGCTTTTGTTGCCTACAGAGTGATGGATGGCTCAGAGAGCAACCTTGCACCTTGGAGGGCCCTGACACAGACTGTGGTTTCAGGGTTGGACCAGGATTGAGCAATCCAGGGTTTCCATCTTTGCTTTCAGCCATATAAACTCATTGGATGATCTTGGAGAAGCCATACTCTCCCAGCCTTTGAGGAAGGCAATGGGCAACTTCCTTTGAATCAAGATTGACACAGAAACCTTACAAATGATATGCATACATAACCTCATTACGTGACTTTAGTGACTAAAATGTCTAATTTACCTGGACAAAGGATATACTGGCTCAATGGTGCTCAAAGTGGTCAACTAACCAAGTTCTACTCAAAGTGGTCAACTGACCCAATGCTACTCAAAGTTGCAAATTAAGCCAGTGCTTGTGATCAACTAGCCCAATGCTATACAAAGTGGTTAACTAACCCAGTCCTACACAAAGTCGTCATCTAACCCAATGCTACTCATAGTAGTCAACTAACCCAGTGCTACACGAAGTGGTCAACCCAATGCTACCCAAAGTGATCAACTAATCCAATGCTACTCAAAGGAGTCAACCAATCCAACGCTACACAAAGTTGCAAATTAAGCCAATGCTAGCCCAAGGCTACATAAAGTGGTCAACTAACTCAGTACTACACAAAATGGTCAACTAACCCAATGCTACTCAAAGTGGTCAACTAACCCAGTGCTACACAAAGTGGTCAACTAACCCAATGCTACTCAAAGTGGTCAACTAATCCAATGCTACACAAAATTGCAAATTAAGCCAGTGCTAGCCCAAGGCTGCACAAAGGGGTCAACTAACTCAGTACTACACAAAATGGTCAACTAAATCAATGCTACTCAAAGTGGTCAAATAATCCAATGCTACTCAGTCGTCAACTAATCCAATGCTACACAAAGTTGCAAATTAAGCCAATGCTAGCCCAAGGCTACACAAAGTGGTCAACTAACTCAGTACTACACAAAATGGTCAATTAACTCAATGCTACTTAAAGTGGTCAACTAACCCAACGCTACTCAAAGTGGTCAACTAATCCAATGCTACTCAAAGGAGTCAACCAATCAAATGCTACACAAAGTTGTAAATTAAGCCAATGCTAGGCCAAGGCTACACAAAGTGGTCAACTAACTCAGTACTACACAAAATGGTCAACTAACCCAATGCTACTCAAAGTGGTCAACTAACCCAATGCTACTCAAAGTGGTCAACTAACCCAATGCTTCACAAAGGACTCAACCAATCCAATGCTACACAAAGTTGCAAATTAAGCCAGTGCTAGCCCAAGGCTACACAAAGGGGTCTACTAGCCCAATGCTACATAAAGTGGTCAACTAATTCAGTACTACACAAAACGGTCAATTAACCGTTGCGACACAATGTGATCAACTAGCCCAGTGCTACTCAAAGTTGCAAATTAAGCCAATGCTAGTGATCAAGTAACCCAAATCTAATCCAAGCGGTCAACTAGTCCTTTGACCTGCAGTCATCTGTTTGTAAAATCTTGATGCTGTTGGAGTCTAGCAACTACTTCCAAGAAGCAACTGTTGACTCATACATCCACAGGTTTGCTTCTCACTCTTGGCTGTGGTTTTTGACATGTTCTTACAGAATCAGGGTTACCTGAGGACAGGGTGTTGGTTTGTAAAATGGAGAGAGAGAAAGTTGGTATTCGCAGGAAGCTGTGAAGTCCAACCCTACTGCAACGTAATGAGTCAGCTGGGAGCTGGAAAGCATGTAGACTTCATATTTGTATAAGAAGAGGCATTCATAGAATCGTAGAATCATAGAATCAAAGAGTTGGAAGAGACCTCATGGGCCATCCAGTCCAACCCCATTCTGCCAAGAAGCAGGAAAATTGCATTCAAAGCACCCCCGACAGATGGCCATCCAGCCTCTGTTTCAAAGCTTCCAAAGAAGGAACCTCCACCACAATCTGGGGCAGAGAGTTCCACGGCTGAATGGCTCTCACAGTCAGGAAGTTCTTCCTCATGTTCAGATGGAATCTCCTTTCTTGTAGTTTGAAGCCATTGCTCCACATCCTAGTCTCCAGGGAAGCGGAAAACAAGTTCGCTCCCTCCTCCCTCTGCCTTCCTCTCATGTATTTATACATAGCCATCATGTCTCCTCTCAGCCTTCTCTTCTTCAGGCTAAATATGCCCAGCTCTTTAAGCCGCTCCTCATAGGGCTTGTTCTCCAGACCCTTGATCATTTTAGTCACCCTCCTCTGGACACATTCCAGCTTGTCAATATCTCTCTTGAATTGTGGTGCCCAGAATTGGACACAATATTCCAGGTGTGGTCTAACCAAAGCAGAATAGAGCATGGGGAGCATGACACCCCATGATAGGTTTGCCACAAGTACGAAATGTGTTGGAGACACACAATAGCAGCAAATATTATTTCATTAGTATAGATGTACCCTTATTGGGTGGACAAATTTCTGAATTGTGAAAGAAGTTCTTAAAAAGTTCAGGACGGTGAGTTAAATGGGCCTTTGCTGACATCTGCTGGATGGAGTGTGTTGAATTGCTAGATTCAGAAATCAGTCCTTTTTAAAAAGCTATCTCACACTGTGCATCAGTAAGATTTCTCCTCCAACATTTATTTATTTATTTACTATATTTGTATACCGCTCTTCTCAGCCCTAGGGCAACTCAGAGTGGTTGACAACAGCAAAATTCAATGCTCAAAAACATCATAAAACAGTTAAGAACAATTAAAACAGTAGCATACAGTTAATATAAGTCAATAAAACATCTCATTTGCGTTTCATAGTTAAAATCTGGGCACCACAATTGAAGAGAGATATTGACAAGCTGGAATGTGTCCAGAGGAGGGCGACTAAAATGATCAAGGGTCTGGAGAACAAGCCCTATGAGGAGCGGCTTAGGGAACTGGGCATGTTTAGCCTGAAGAAGAGAAGGCTGAGAGGGGATATGATAGCCATGTATAAATATGTGAGAGGAAGCTAAAGGGAGGAGGGAGCAAGCTTGTTTTCTGCTTCCTTGGAGACTAGGACGCAAGGGAACAATGGCTTCAAACTACAAGAGAGGAGATTCCATCTGAACATGAGGAAGAACTTCCTGACTGTGAGAGGTGTTCAGCAGTGGAACTCTCTGCCCCGGAGTGTGGTGGAGGCTCCTTCTTTGGAAGCTTTTAAACAGAGGCTGGATGGCCATCTGTCAGGGGTGATTTGAATGCAATATTCCTGCTTCTTGGCAGAATGGGGATAGACTGGATGGCCCATGAGGTCTCTTTCAACTCTTTGATTCTATGATTCTAAATCAAAATCCAGTTTCATCATCCAATTGTTTCATATTCAGGTCTTCACTTTCCTCTGAAATGTCAGCAGGGAGGAGGCCGATCTAATACCTGTAGGAAGGGCATTCCACAGCTGAGGAACCAAACGTACTTGTGATGCAGGTGGGACCGAGAGCAGGGCCTCCCCAGACAATCCTAAAACCCTAGCTGGTTCATAGGAGCAGATGCGTTCGGACAGGTAAGTTGGGCCAGAACCGTTTACGGCTTTATAGGCAGCACTTTGAATTGTGCCCGGTAGCAAACCGACAGCCAATGGAGCTGGCGCAGCAGAGGAGTTGTATGCTCCCTGAGCGCTGCTTCTGTTAATAACCTGGCCACTGACTGTTGGACCATTTGGATCATTTGGAGCTTCCGAACAGTCTTCAAAGGCAACCCCACATCGAGCGCGTTGCAGTAATCTATACAGTACGTAACCAGAGTGTGGACTATCGTGGCCAAGTCAGACTTTCCAAAGTATGGGCGCAGCTGGCACACAAGTTTTAACTGTGCAAATGTTCTCCTGGTCGCCGCTGAAACTTGGGGTTCCAGGCTCAGCGATGGAGAAATTACACTGTTTAGCCGGTATTGCACCACCTGACATTCGCCAGGAAGTAGCAGCCAATAGTGAAAGGACCAAGGCAGAGACATCTCCAGCTCATCCCCTGTTTGGGTATCAGCCAGCACGTCAATGACTTAAACCAAGAAATAGTTTTCTAAGATCTACAGAGACACCCGCTGGAACAACTCAGCAAGCGAGAGTCCAAAAGTGGCAGGCTCAAATCCAGAACCTCAATCCGTGGGTGATACCAGATGAGAGACTCCCCCCTGGGCACACAGAAGACTGGGCGACTTGGAAGGCGCTGAACAGACTTCGCTCTGGCACAACGAGATGCAGAGCCAACCTTCAGAAATGGGGCCACAAAGTGGAATCCACAACATGCGAGTGTGGAGAAAAGCAAACCACTGACCACCTGCTGCAATGCAACCTGAGCCCTGCCACATGCACAAGGGAGGACCTTCTTGTGCCAACACCTGAAGCACTCCAAAGGACATTTAATCAACGACCAAGCTTGCAAACTCTGTTTTGTCTGTTTGTTAAAAAATTGTTTAAAAAGTAACACAATTGTCTGGTTGATACTGACACGATAAATAAATACCACACATGAGGAACTGTGTTCTGGTACAGCTGTACCAGAAGCTCCAACTTTATTTGCTTTGCATTGAATGTTTGGTTGCGGTCCTGTGTTTCAGGGACTCTGCAGATAGGAGGCTTCTTTTGGTTGCAGTCATAGGGCAAGTCACCTGTCCATCATCGTTAAGTTTGCTCAGGGCAATTGGGAAGGGAAGGGAGCCATTTTTTAGTTAGTCTCAGCAAGGATAGCTTATGTATAGGATGTGTGTAACTTCCCCTGTACAAAAGCTTCAACCTTTAAGATTTGCCAGGGAAGCCTCCCCAAAGCTTTAAAGAATTCCGGGGGAGAACAGTTTCAAGAGTCTCCTAAGAATTTCCAGGAAAACAATCCTAAAGACCAAAGAACTCCAGCTGGAGAACATCTACTGCCTTACTGGTAGGTCCACTCGGCGTTCGAGATGCAGTTCGACCCGGTAGCGGAGCCCACATCTGCAGGGGCGGTTCAACCATTACGCAAAGTAAGCGGTCGCAGTATAGTTGGTTTTGCCCAGGGACGCTCTTGAGGCGCTCTTGGGGAAAAATAGACCTTGACATATGCGAATTGTAGTTAGTGGGATGCATAGTTCACCTACAATCAAAGAGCATTCTGAACTCCACCAATGATGGAATTGAACCAAATATGGCACACAGAACTCCCACGACAAACAGAAAATATATATCAGTGTTTGTTTTGGGGGGGGGGGGGGGTGCCAAAATACTGTTTGCTTACCATTGAAAATTACCTAGGGCCACCTCTGCACATCAGTAAGGGTTAGATTACAGTCAGCCTGGGAGAAGTTAAAAAGGGGATTTTCCTTTAAAGAAGAAGTTATTGAAGACAGTTGCCTGTCCTTCGTGGGCAAGATTAGGAATTCACCAGTTGTCTAAAAGCTTGAAATTATTTGTCTAATTTTACTGAAGATTAGAGAAGTTTCTGTTTGATTGTTCATTAATAAAGGACTTTGTTGTACTTCACAAGCCATCTAAAGACTGTATTGTCGAAGGCTTTCATGGCTGGAATCACTAGGTTCTTGTGGGTTTTTTCGGGCTATAGGGCCATGTTCTAGAGCAGTGTTTCTCAAACTGGGGATCAGGACCCCTGAGGGGGTCACGAGGGGGTGTCACAGGGGTCACCAAAGACCATAAGGAAACACAGTATTTTCTGATAGTCATGGGGATTCCATGTGGGAAGTTTGAGCCAATTGTATCATTGGTGGAGTTCAGAATGTTCTTTGGTTGTAATGAACTATAAATCCCAGCAACTACAACTTCCAAATGTCAAGATCTATTTTCCCCAGACTCCACCAGTGTTCACATTTGGGGATATTGAGTATTCGTGCCAAGTTTGGTCCAGATCCATCATTGCATGAGTCCATGGTGCTCTCTGTATATAGGTGAACTACAACTCCCAAACTCAAAGTCAATGCCCATCAAACCCTTCCAGTGTTTTCCATTGGTCATGGGAGCCAAGTTTGGTTCAAATCCATCGCTGGTGTTCAGAATGCTCTTTGATTATAAGTGAACTATAAATCCCAGCAACTACAACTCCCAAATTACAAAATCAGTCCTCCCGCAACCCCACTACCATTCACATTTGGGTGTATTGGGTATTTGTGCCCAGTTTGGTCCAGTGAATGAAAATACATCCTGCATATTAGATATTTACATTATGATTTATAACATAATGACTGTTATGAAGTAGCAACGAAAACAATGTTATGGTTGGGGGTCACCACCACATGGGGGACTGGATTAAGGGGTCACGGGATTAGGAAGGTTGAGAACCACTGTTCTAGAGGCATTTCTCCTGACGTTTCTCCTGCATCTATGGCAAGCATCCTCAGAGGTAGTGAGGTCTGTTAGAATTAGGACAATGGGTTTATATATCTGTGTACATCTAAAGACTGTTTGTGGTGGAAACCTCTGAGAACTTCTCTTTGGCCCCCTGGCTTTCCGCTGGGCAAAGGTTGCACATCCTATTCTAAAGACAATTATTTACAGGACCAACGCGCGACAGAACAAATTGTATTAAGGGGTCACGGCATTAGGAAGGTTGAGAACCACTGTGTCAGACGTTGATATCTGAAGTTTTGCAAAACTCCTATTCTTCATGCCACACTAATCTGATCTCTTTCTTCGATAGAGCTACAAGCTGGGTAGATGCAGGGAATGCCGTGGATGTAGCGTACCTGGATTTCAGGAAGGCCTTCGACAAGGTCCCCCATGACCTTCTGGCAAGGAAACTAGTCCAATGTGGGCTAGGCAAAACTACGGTGAGGTGGATCTGGAATTGGTTAAATGGACGAACACAGAGAGTGCTCACTAATGCTTCCTCTTCATCTTGGAAAGAAGTGACAAGTGGAGTGCCGCAGGGTTCCGTCCTGGGCCCGGTCCTGTTCAACATCTTTATTAATGACTTAGATGAAGGGCTAGAAGGCAGGATGATCAAGTTTGCAGACGACACCAAATTGGGAGGGAGAGCCAATAGTCCAGAGGACAGGAGCAGAATTCAAAACGATCTTGACAGATTAGAGAGATGGGCCAAAACTAACAAAATGAAGTTCAACAGTGACAAATGCAAGATACTCCACTTTGGCAGAAAAAATGAAATGCAAAGATACAGAATGGGGGATGCCTGGCTCGAGAGCAGTACGTGTGAAAAAGATCTTGGAGTCCTCGTGGACAACAAGTTAAACATGAGTCAACAATGTGATGTGGCGGCAAAAAAAGCCAATGGGATTTTGGCCTGCATCAATAGGAGCCTAGTGTCTAGATCTAAGGAAGTCATGCTACCCCTCTATTCTGCTTTGGTTAGACCGCACCTGGAATATTGTGTCCAATTCTGGGCACCACAATTGAAGAGAGATATTGACTCTAAGTTGGAATGTGTCTAGAGGAGGGCGACTAAAATGATCAAGGGTCTGGAGAACAAGCCCTATGAGGAGCGGCTTAGGGAACTGGGCATGTTTAGCCTGAAGAAGAGAAGGCTGAGAGGAGATATGATAGCCATGTATAAATATGTGAGAGGAAGCCACAGGGAGGGGGGAGCAAGCTTGTTTTCTGCTTCCTTGGAGACTAGGACGCGGAACAATGGCTTCAAACTACAAGAGAGGAGATTCCATCTGAACATGAGGAAGAACTTCCTGACTGTGAGAGCCGTTCAGCAGTGGAACTCTCTGCCCCGGAGTGTGGTGGGGGCTCCTTCTTTGGAAGCTTTTAATCAGAGGCTGGATGGCCATCTGTCAGGGGTGATTTGAATGCAATATTCCTGCTTCTTGGCAGAATGGGGTTGGACTGGATGGCCCATGAGGTCTCTTCCAACTCTTTGATTCTATGATTCTATGATTCTATGATTCTATAATGACTGTTATGAAGTAGCAACGAAAACAATGTTATGGTTGGGGGTCACCACCACATGGGGGACTGGATTAAGGGGTCACGGGATTAGGAAGGTTGAGAACCACTGTTCTAGAGGCATTTCTCCTGACGTTTCGCCTGCATCTGTGGCAAGCATCCTCAGAGGTAGTGAGGTCTGTTGGAATTGTTCCATCCTGGGCCCGGTCCTGTTCAACATCTTTATTAATGACTTAGATGAAGGGCTAGAAGGCAGGATCATCAAGTTTGCAGACGACACCAAATTGGGAGGGATAGCCAATAGTCCAGAGGACAGGAGCAGGATTCAAAACGATCTTGACAGATTAGAGAGATGGGCCAAAACTAACAAAATGAAGTTCAACAGTGACAAATGCAAGATACTCCACTTTGGCAGAAAAAATGAAATGCAAAGATACAGAATGGGGGACAATGAGGCCTGGCTCGAGAGCAGTACGTGTGAAAAAGATCTTGGAGTCCTCATGGACAACAAGTTAAACATGAGCCAACAATGTGATGTGGGGGCAAAAAAAGCCAATGGGATTTTGGCCTGCATCAATAGGAGCATAGTGTCTAGATCTAAGGAAGTAATGCTACCCCTCTATTCTGCTTTGGTTAGACCACATCTGGAATATTGTGTCCAATTCTGGGCACCACAATTCAAGAGAGATATTGACAAGCTGGAATGTGTCCAGAGGAGGGCGACTAAAATGATCAAGGGTCTGGAGAACAAGCCCTATGAGGAGCGGCTTAGGGAACTGGGCATGTTTAGCCTGAAGAAGAGAAGGCTGAGAGGAGATATGATAGCCATGTATAAATATGTGAGAGGAAGCCACAGGGAGGAGGG